>NW_012267383.1:1533240-1609440 GCF_000151885.1 Dipodomys ordii
TACCGCGCCCCCACCCCCCCTCGGCCCCGCGCCCCTGCGCCCCTGGCTGGTCCGGGGTCGTCTTGGATCCACCCAAGTCACTCCGGATTGTGCACTTGTTGTAGGTGCACGGAGCGCGCGGGGTCCTTTGGGGACCGTGGGGTCCCCTCTGAAATGCCCCCCACTCCCAACGTAGCCCCAGAGTCATGATTCAGCATCTTTGGGGTGAATAGGTGGAGAGGGAATGGGGAACAGGGCAGATTTCGGAGGGTGGAGGGCTGCCTCAGATTTAGAGAGAGCCGGCACCGTGGAAGAGAGAAGCGCCTTAGCCTGCATCCCCAGCTCGACTCCAGCCCTTAGCGCCGCAGCTCAGCTTAGAAGCTTGTTGCAACGCGCAGGACCAACGGACTCCGTGAAATCATGTCGGCTCTGTGCTGTCGATGGTTGAAGTCTTTTTCCAAGGGCGTAAGGGCCCCGGGGACGGGTCCCAGCAGGCGTGGGGCTCTGATGGCCTAGCGGGGGAAACTGGCCACTGGCTTTTGACTTCATTCTTCCAACTAGAAGTACCGCATTTTAAGCAGGGGTAGAAAAGGACACATTTGGCCATAACGAGAATACATGTTTATCCATCTGGAAAAGTTGGACGAGCTTTCAACTGAAAGGTAACCGTAGCTGCCGAGCAACTTGATCAGTACTTTCAAGTTTCTAAATGTTTTGCTCTGTGTGTGTGCTTTGCTGTGTGTGTTAGTACTAGGGCTTGGACTCAGGGCATTATGCTCTACTTCTGGCTCTTTGCTAGTTTATTGGAGATCGTAGTCTGGTGGATTTTCCTGCTGGCTTTTAAACGGGATCCTCAGTTCTCAGCTTCCCAAATAGCTAGTACTTAGGAACTGAGATCCAGTCTATGGCTCAAATGTTTCTTAAGGTCTCTTTAGATGGCATATATACCAGTGTACCATATTTCTTTCTGTATGATAAGAGTCTTTCTCTGAAACCCAGGCCAGCCTTGAACTTGAAATTCCCTTGCCTTAGCCTCTTACTGCTGGAACTGCAGGTCTACACCACAATTCCTGTGATTTTCATTTATTACAGGAGACTTGCTGATTAATTTGAAGCTGTGGGAGAGCACAGTTTGAGGTATGCTGGACTGAGGACAGCCGTGGACCCTGCCTTGGTCCCTGGTCTGAGCACTTTACATTAAAAAAAAAAATCAGAGTTAAATGTCTGTGAATACTTGCTGGAGGATGGGAAGAATTTCAGGTGTTCACTCCAGAAAATGTTGCAAACTTTCTGATGGAGATGCATGAGTAGAGGCCGGAGGCATGGAGAAGGGAAGAAGGGAAAGGGCTAGGCCATTAGTAAAGTAGGGGTAGATGAGGACAGGGAATGAAGAAAATTTGTGGTGATCATTGATTATAAGAGGCTCTTGCTGTCTGTGGTGCAGATACCTTGCTCATATTATCTTACTTGGAATGAAGAGATGTACTTTTTTCTGTGTGTGTGTGTGTGTGTGCCAGTATGTGCCAGGTCTGGGGCACCGCCCTTTAGTCTTTTTGCTCAAAGTTGGCACTCTGTCACTTCTACTTCCAGCTTTTTGCTGGTTATTTGGAAATAAGAGACTCAAAGACTTTCCTTCCCCTGGCCTTCAGATCTCAGTTCCTAAGTACTTAAGGTTACGGGCATAGCCACTAGCACCCAGCTGAGAGAGATTATTTTTGGAAAATTTAATTGCAAATCTAGAAAGCAACATAGTACTAGATAGAAATGGGTAGGAAAGAGAATTAAGTTTCTCTTCATAAAGAACATTAGCTAGGACTGGGAAGGTGACTCAGTGGTAGAGCGCTTGCCTTGCATGCATGAGGCGCCCTGGGTTTGATTCCTCAGCATCACATAAGCAGAAAAAGCCAGAAGTGGTGCTGTGGCTCAAGTGGTAGAACGTTAGCTTTGAGCTGAAGAGCTGAGGGACAGCGCTCAGGCCCAGAGTTCAGGCACAACCAAAAAAACAAAAACAAAAACAAGACCCAACAAAAAAATTAGCTAGGCTATCTTTATGCATAGGTGTTGATTTAAATAAGTTAAGTAGTTTCTCTGCATTGTCACCTGAGTTGAAACCATACCTAGTACAGTAGCATAAAGCTGGAGTACACCCATGCCCCATATAGCTCTTGAGGAATGTGGATGGCAGATCAGACAATCATGTTTATTAATTGATCAGGATGAACTAATGGCAGAGATGCTTTACTCTAGAATATGTTTATAAGATTTTAGTTTTAGGTGGTTGACAGAAACGTGCTGACCATTTGAAACTATCTTAAATTATGTTTGAGCAAAATCTTTGAGACTTAAAAACTTTTTTTTTCTTTGACAGTCCTGGGGCTTGAATTCAGGGCCTGAGTACTGTCCCTGAGCTTCTTTTGCTCATAGCACTCTACCATTTGAGCCACAGCGCCACTTCCAGCTTTTACTATTTATGTAGTACTGAGGAATCAAACCTGGAGCTTCATGCGTGCTAGGCAAGCACTCTACCACTAAGCCACATTCTCAGCTTGTTAAAACTCATTTTTAAAAACCCTTTTATTTTTGAAATAGCTAAGTATATGTTCCTCTAGGTCATATTTTAGAAATCTCATTTATCCCATGCTCTTTGTGTCCCATTGGTAACATCTTGTACAGAAAAATATCCCAGCTGGAAACTGATGCTGATAGAATCTCCAGCTTTTATTTAGATTTTGTTTCTTTTTTTGTTAGATTTTTAGTTTGTTTTGGTAAGTGTATGTATGGTTCTGTGTGTACATTACTGAGACCTCCACTTTAGTGGAGATCTGTAGAACAGTTTCATCATGAGGATAGTTCCTGCTCTCAGCAGCAGTGAACACCTAAGCTGTAACAACCACCTAATCTATAAAACCCCCCTCTTACCCACAACTACCACCATTTCTCCAGCTCTATAATTTTGCCATTAGTATAGAATTATATAATTTTGCCTCTATCATGCAAATGGAATCATGTGACATTCAATTTAGTGAGATTGGCCTTTTATTTTTCCATTGAGAATCTTTGGATCTTTATTCAGTTTGTTGCATGTATGAATAATTTGTTCCTTTTCACTGCCCAGTAGTATGTCATTGTAACCAATCATCTATTGAGGACATCTGGGTTGTTTTCACTTTAGAGCTATTACAAATAACAGTGATAAAATATTCATTTATAGGTTTTGTACAAACAAATGTTTATTTTTCTAGGGGAAATTCCCAAGTACAATGGTTAGATCTATTGTGGTTACATGTTTAATTCTTTATGAAACTGTGTGACTGTTTTCCATACATTACTGCCAGCATTGTATGAGTGAGTCAGTTTTTCCCTTCCTAGACAGCCTTCAATATTTTTTTTCTTTTTAATTTTTTACATCGTTCTGTTATTCTGACAGGTGATAGTGATACTTCACTACAGGTAGTTTTTATTTCCTCAGTGGCTGGTGATGTCAAACACCTTTTCTTTTATATATGTGTGTGTGTGTGTGTGTGTGTGTTTTATTGTAAAGATATGTACAGAGGGGTTACATGAGCAAGGTAATGAGTCCATTTCCTGTTGAGTATTGTTACTTCTTTGTTTTTCTTTTCAACACAGTGTCTTGTACATCTCATTGTTACAATGGGTCATCCTGTATCCTTATTTCAGCATTTGGTTATTTACATTCCCCTCCCCAAATTAGAAAAATTCAAATACCTTTTCTTATGTTTATTTGTCCTCTTTAATCTTGGAAAGTGTGCCTTTGTGGTTTTTGTCCATTTTCTTTGTGTGTGTGTGTTGGCGGTGTGGCTTAAACTCAGGGCTTCACATTACTTGGCTTTTTCACTCAGGGCTGCCACTCTACCACCTGAGCCACAGCTCCACTTCTGGCTTTTTGCTGGCTAATTGGAGACAGGAGACTCATGGGCTGTCTGGCTTTGGCCCTCATGAATCCACACGCGAGCCACTGGCACTGATTCCGGTGCATCTCTACTGCAGATAAGTCTCATTTTGCTTCTTCATGAGATCATGGCCAAGGGCAGGCAGGAATATTTCTAGACCCTGTTAGAGCAGAACCAAGACACATCTCTTGAAAAAAGGCCTTGATTGATTGGAAATGTACACAGCTTGTTAATTTTCTCTTTCCCCCTTTTCCTCTTGGTGAGTGAGGGCAGGTGTGACTCAACAAGAACGAGTGTTAAAGCTGGAAAACTAAGATAGGTTAAAAGACCACATAATGTGGTTCTCCTTCCATGTGTGGGCCTGAGATGATAATTTGCTATAAAGTTGGTAGGTTTTCTTTTTCTCTTCTCTCTTTTTTTTTTTTTTAACTGGTGCTGATGTTTGAGTTTGAAGTCAGTGGTCCTTACATTCTCACTTGGCTTTTGCACTCAACACTTGTGCTCTACCACCTGAGCCATAACTCCACTTCTGGCTTTTTTTTCTGGTTAGTTGGAGATAAGAGTCTCACAAACCTTCCTTTCTGGCTTTGTTCCTCAGTCCTCCTGTTTCAGCCTTCTGGGTAGCTAGAATTACAGGCATGAACACCAGCATCTGGCTGCTATAAAGTTTTATTGATTGCTGCTGCTGCTGCTGCTGCTGCTGCTCCTCCTCCTCCTCCTCCTCCTCCCTCCTCTTCCTTCTCCTCCTCCCTCCTCTTCCTTCTCCTCTTCCCTCCTCCTCTTTGTCCCTCCTCCTCCTCCTCCTTCTTCTTCCTCTTCCTCGTCTTCTTCTCCCTTCTCCCTTCTCTCTTCTTTCTTCTCTCTTCTTTTTTGGTCCTAGTCCTAGGGCTTGAGCTCAGGGCCTGGGCACTGTCCCTGAAATTCTTTTTCTCAAGGCTAGCACTCTACCACTTGAGCCACAGAACCACTTCTGACTTTTTGAGTAGTTTATTGGAGATAAGAGTCCCATGGACTTTCTTGCCTGGGCTGACTTTGAACTGCTGTCTTTAGAGCTCAGCCTCCTGAGTAGCTAGGATTGCAGGAGTAAGCCACCATCATCCCGATTATTGATTGCTTGAGTTGCTGCTACAAATCCTTAGAGTGGAGTGGGTGGTTTAAAATGTCAGAGCCAAAAAGTAGAATATCTTAACATATGCAGCTGTTAAGTTTTGTGTGTGTGTGTGTGTGTTTATAGAGGTGATGTACAGAGTGTGTGTGTGTATGTGTGTGTGTTTCTGTAATAGTTGTGTCTTGCACTAACCAACCAAAAAGTAAGCATGAGCCTCCATACTCTAAACCTGAAAGAAATGATGAAATGGGCTTTTTGACTGTACTACTATGAGATTTCATTTTGAGGTAGTCTTGTTCCTTTTTTATTTTATTTTATTTTTTGCTGGTCGTGGGGCCTGAACTCTGGGCCTGGGCGCTGTCCCTCAGCTCTTCAGCTCAAGGCTAGCACTCTACCACTTGAGCCACAGCACCACTTCCTGCTTTTTCTGCTTATGTGGTGCTGAGGAATTGAACCCAGGGCCGCATGCATGTAAGGCAAGCACTCTACCACTGAGCCACCTTCCCAGCCCCAGGCTTGTTCCTCTTTGGGTAATAAGTTTGTTTTCTGTCGATCCTAAAAGGCAAGTGAAATTGGGCTAGGATGTTTAACTAAGTTTTCTAGGATGTTCAGTGATGGAATGGACCATGAAAAAAATTGGACTAGAGGCCATAATGATTTTATGGAGAAAACGCATTTGAAAATTTTCTATGAAGCTGAGGTTTATCCTAGAAACCCCTAGAAACAGAGGTTGTGATTGTCATCTGGCAGGATGTTCGGGAGATAGAAGATAAGCTTAAATGACAATCTGTAGTGTAGGAGGATAAGAAGGAGAGGACTCTATTTCTGTATCCAGGGTTTCAATGAATGAGGCTCTGAATAGAGGCTTGGGATTCTCCTTCTGAAGCAGTCGTATTTTTTTTTTAAATCAACAAATATCTTTTCTTTGGAACTCCATTCCTATTTTTTCCAGTCACTCTGCTTTTAAAAGAGAGATGAGGACTGGCTAGGGTAGTCGACACATTTAATCCCAGCACTTACGAGGCTGAGGCATGAGGGTCATGGCCTGTGTAGACCAGCCTTCATAGCAATACCCCGTCTCAGGAAAAAAAAATTGGTACAATAATAAGATAAGGATAGGAAATGCTTTGCCTATGGTGAGATGTGGTTTTTGCTCTCCCAAGTCCTGTTTGATCTGAATGCTGGCACTGCTCTGCCTCTGGCTGCCCCTCCCCAGCCTTCTGGGGCCCTTGTTCCTTCACCTGCCAGAGCTGCTGCCACCGCCAAGGGCCTTTGCCCATGAATGCTCTTCTCTAGATCTGCCTGTGTTTGTTCCCACATACTCCATCTCAGAGCCCTTCTCTGGCCACCAGGTCTAAAAGAGCCGTCATTCTTCCATCTTGGGCTTTCTAAAATGCCGCTTTGCTTCCATAGGCTCCTTGCTGTCTGCTGTTACTTTTTGTCATTGGTTTCAGTGCCCCATGCTGTAGCTCAAATGCCACGAGGTGTATCTTCAGGATATTGCCTGGCTTGCAAAACAGGGGTCAAAAGTCACTGTTGAAAGAATGAGTATTCTTTTGCCAGTTACAAATGAATCCAAATACAAACTAGTGCATCAATCATTTTTCCGAATGCTCAACCTTTCAGGTAACTATGACGAGAGGGCTGCCCTTAAAATGTGCGGGTAAAGTCTGCTCAGTTTCTTTCTTAGTTTTACCTTCCTTCTTCCTCTGTAAAGGGAAAAGTGGAGGCAGACAAGGAGTTTCTCTGGATGCAGGCAGAAGGGCCCTGCTTATTGGAGGGTAGGACGGCTTTGGCTCTGAAAGGGATGATAGTGGTTTTCTGCTGTAATCTGTGGCTCTGGACCTCACTGGAGAGAAGGAAGTCTTTAGCTCTTTCAGATCCTCCTCCTCTCGAGTGACACCAGAACCCACTGTGCTTACAGAGGGGTGGGTGCCTGCTGCAAAGTTCAATTCCCAGAATTACAGGAGGTTCTCTGCACAGCCTGCTCTCAGGAGCTAAAATTATCTGTGTGAGTGTCCTTTTTTTTTCTAAAGAAAGGCCTTTTTCATTTTCAGTTTTATTTTTTTTTCTCCTTCAGCCAGTAAGATAGACATGGAACATCATTTTGCATTAAATGATAGAGACCTCACACTACTTTGTCAGAGGAGCTAGCCTGACCGTGGCTTCCTCTCTAGTATTGTTTAGCATTTGTTTTTATTTTTATTTTTTTAGTGCTGAGTTTGATCTCAGGATTTTCTTTGCTAGGCAGGTGTGACTGACTACCTCTAGAGCTGGACTAACTCCACCTCATTTTCACCTGATTATTTTGAGAGAGTGTTTTGTTTTATGTCAGGGCAGGGGATGACAGGCACACCACCATACCCAGCTTTTTTTCTGCTGAGATGAAGTCTCACAAACTTTTTTTTATCTAGACTTGCCTGGAATCATGATCCTCGTGATCTCAGCCTCCTGTATAGCTAGGACACTCTATATGAACCATTGCACCAGATATTTAATAGTTGAGTATGAGGTCTTTAAATATTCTGCCTAGGCTTCCTTTAACTCAGATCCTCCTTATCTCTGCCTCCCAAATAGCTAGGATTACAGGCATGAGTCACTGGAACCTTGAAATTTGTCTGGTCTTTGTTTTGGATGTCTGGGAAGGAATGGAATGCATAACTGTTAGGAATTTCTCCCTTTTGCCTTGCAGACTCATGGATCTAGCATAGCTGAGTTATGCTGAAAGCAGGTGACTCCTGGCAGGTCCCTGGTGGTTTCAGCATGAAGGTTGGCCATGCTGCAAAGACTAGGCTCCCAATCAGCGAGTTGTGGCATGGAGCCATGCGATCGATGTCTACTCTTGGGATTGAGTTCAATCCCGTAGCCATGTGTTAATCAATCATGCCTATATAATGATGCTCCAATCAAACCTTGGACCCCAAAGTTTCTAGCACCTTCCTGGTAGGCAGCCCTGTATTGACATGCTGGGAGTGAGACAGCCTGGTCACAGTGTTTGTATTTTGGCCTCTCCCAGACCTTGTACCCAGGTGCTCTTCCTTTGGTCATGAGATGTGCCCTTTGTGACTAAATGACAGGTGATTTCTTTAATTCTGTGATTTGTTCTAGTGAATTTTGGAGCCTGATAGTAGTGGGAAAGCCCTAGCTTTTCTTTCTTTCTTTCTTTTTTCTGTTGTTGGTAGCAGTATTTGGGCTGTAACTCAGGGCCTGGGATCTGTCCCTTAGCTTTTTTACTTAAGTCTGTCACTCTACTGCTTGAACCACACCTTCTGACTTTCTGCTGGCTGCTTGGAGATGAGAGTCTCACAGACTTTTGTCCCCAGGCTGGCTTTGAACTGTGATCCTCAGAGCTCAGTCTCCTGAATAGCCACTATCACCTGGCAAACACATATTCTTAAAACAAAAATTTACTGGAAAATGATGCCTTGGTTCTAATTGGCTATTTTTATTAATTGCTGATTCTCGTTTTAAGGATTTTCTCCTGGAACTTGCTGCCTATTTACATGTCCTAGCCACAGTTTTCTCCCTTTGTTGTTGTTTGTTTGTTTTTGGTGATAGTCATAGGACTTGAACTCAGGGCCTGGGTGCTGTCACTGAGCTTTTTTTTTTTTAACTCAAGGCTAGCTCCATTTCTGGTGTGTGTGTATGTGTGTGTGTGTTGTAATTAATTGGAGAGAAGAGTCTCACAGACTTTTCTGCCTGGGCGAGCTTCAAACAGTGATCCTCAGATCTCAGCCTCCTGAGTTGCTAGGATTACAGGTTTGAGAGACCTGTGCCCCGCTTCTTCCCTTTCTTTAGCATGGTCATTTCTTCCAGTGCTAAGGAGACAGGATGATAATCTGCACCCTCCTGGGGAACATCTTCCTCATAGCCAGGAGACATTATGGTCAGCTGAGCTCAAAGCCAACCCTGACAATTGCTTTTGTTCAGAGTGCTGGGCACCCTGGCTGCCCTGCTGATTGCATTGGTGCCTGTGAATTCCATCATTTGGTTCTTTGGATACATTAAGTGATAATGATTTGCTGATTTATTTCTAGTACTGGAGGGAATGCAGAAGAGGAGCCTCCAAGACGATTGAGGGCCAAAGGGATTTGCCTGAGAGGAAAAATGAGCAGAACCAGATGTCGTTGTTTGTTGGTTGAATAATCTAAGATGACTACGGAAACTGCTCAGGAGCACTGGAGAGCTGTAGTAAGAGCAAGAGGTAGGGGAAGACAGATGAACACAGCAGAATGGGGGAGGGCCTCTGTACTGGGCTGTGGGAAGCTGGCAGGCAGGCAAGCGATAGGGAAACCATCACTAACTATGTCATACGCCAGGAACAAACAGTGAAGGGGCACGCCTCACTTTTCTTTTTCCGTGGGTGAGTTTTTACTAGAAAAGAATGTGTATTGGTTTAGTGCTGGGGAAAAAAAAAGAGGTCTGGCTGTTCCTGGTCAACTTGCTAGTTTATATAGCCTTCCCTTCCACTTTGAGACTGCATCTCTTGGCTCTGAGAATCATTTGCCTTCCATTAGTTGGGTTGGTTGGGGGCAGATCTATTGCCTTGCAATAGATTCAGTTGCTGTAGCTTGCAGACAGGTGCCTGAGAAGCCTGGGAACCACTGGGAGTCACTGGAGGCTGGAATGGCACCATCTCCTTGGCATAAGGAAGTAGTCTGCAGTTTCAGTGAGTGTCAGGAGACTTCCATACTTACTGCCACCACACACTGATCATTCCCCCATTGCATCCTGGGAGAGGCCAAGTGGTTGGATTCCCCTTTCCTGAGATGTGGAGAATTTCATTATTGAGGGAGCATTCCAGCTTGGGAGTGCTGTGGTGGTTCTTTTCTGGTGGGCTGATGTGGAGGAAGGATGCTGTATCTGAGGTGGACATTTCAGAAGACAGGAAGACAGTGATGGAGCTCGAGCTGTCCAAGACAAGGTGGTACATGTTCCCTTGTAGCCAGCAAGAATACAGCGGTCATCAAAATAGTTTGCCCGTAGGGGTAGTGGGTAGTTAATCTCCTTGTCCCTAGGAATGAACTAGGTGCACAGCCTTATTGTTTGATCTGTAGGTCTAGAAAAACTCTAGGTTGATGGCCAGGAACAGACTGAGTCATCACAATGGAAACCTCTTACCCACTTTCCAGACAAGCACTAGTTGATGGAAGTAGAGTCCTTAGGAGTGGAGCTGAGGACTATGAGGACTCTCCTATGTGCCCCAGGATAAATATTGGTCTCTAGGGTTGGAGATGGCTTATGTGATAGGGTGCTAGCTAATGAGCGGTAGCAGCAGGTACTGAGTTTGAGTCCCAATCTTGCACCTGAAAAAAAGAGAAAATATCTCTATCTGTATAATATAGCCCGCGTGTGTGTGTGTGTGTGTGTGTGTGTACCTGAATAGTGATTTTTGTGTGTGTGTGTGTTCTGGTCCTGGGGCTTGAACTCAGGCCTTAGACACGATCCTTTGGCTTTTTTTTGCTCAAGTCTAGTGTTCCACACCTGAGTCACAATTCCACTTCCAGCTTTTTGCTGGTTATTTTGAGATAAGAGCCTCACAGACTTTCCTGCTGGGCTGTCTTTCAATTTGACCCTCAGATCTCAGCTTCCTGAGCAGCTAGGACTCTAGGTTCCTGGTTCTAAATAGCTATTTTCAAAGAAGAAAATTAAAAGAGAGTAATGGACTTTATTTTCCACTCCTGATGGAAGTGTGGGGCAGGGGAAGCCAAGGATCCTTCCCTCCTTCCTCTTTGGTGCCAGAGAGTGTGTCTATGTAACTTTTCCTGGGCAGGAATGTGGCCTTGTGGGGGAACAGCTGTTGCTGTGAGCTTATGACTCCACTTTTCTGGCCAGCTTTATAAGAAGGTGGAGGAGGGCTATGGTAGAGCGCTTGCCTCGCATACATGAGGCCCTGGGTTCGATTCCTCAGCACCACATAAACAGAAAAAGCCGGAAGTGGCGCTGTGGCTCAAGTGGTAGAGTGCTAGCCTTGAGCTGAAGAGTTGAGGGACAGCCCCCAGGCCCAGAATTCAGGCCCTATAACCGACTAAAAAAAAAAAAAAAAAGGTGGAGGAATCCCAGAGGGGGAAGGATGTGATTTGTGCTCATATTTGCCAAACCTTGGAAGGTTTTCAGATACTTGGAGATGTATTAAGAGTATCTTGGAAAAAGTGTTTAATTTTCTACTGCTTGTCTTATTTTTAAGTGATAAATGAAGGCTAAACTAAATAAAATGAAAGATATTAAAATTGGAAGGGAAATATCGTTTGCAATATCCAACATAATGCACATCATGTGTTTATTCAGTAAAGTTTAATTTAGAAACTAAGTGAGATGGATGTAACAGTGGAAAGAAATGAAATTCTAACCTATAGAAAAGGGATGGTAACGTGTGTGTGTGTGTGTGTGTGTGTGTGTGTGTGTGTGTGATGATTCTGAAAGTGCTGGTCTTGGGGCTTGAACTCAGGGCCTGGGTGCTATCACTGAGCTTTTTTTATTTTATTTTTTTTTAATATCCTGAAGGCCAGTGCTCTTCCACTTGAGCCACAACTCCACTTTTTGGTGGTTAATTGGAGATAAGAGTCTCATTGACTTTCCTGCCTGGCCTGACTTTAAGCCATGATCCTCAGATCTCAGCCTCTTATGTAGCTAGGATTACAGGCATGTGCTACCTGTGCCCAGCTCCAAGTATATTTTTAATCTGAATTGCAAGTATTTAGTTATCTTTTATATCCCCAAGATGGTCAGTTTTACTATTCTATTTAATTCTGTTAAAGTGAGCAATTTCCGCCATTTAAAGTCTGACTTGTCAGGTAGGCTGCCAGCACATTTCACTTTTCAGCTCGAGTACTTTGTAATCTTGATAAGCATAGTCACTACAGTTTCATTTAAGTGTTTGATGAAAATATTGGGCAGAGCAGAGATAATAACGGAGTACTGTGACGTGCACTGGAAGTCTCACTCTGAGAAGACATTGATTCATTCTTCACCTCTGTGCTCCTAGACTGTCGTTTGTGTGGGCAGATTGCAAGATATTTTGATAAATGCCTTTGTTAAAGTAAAGATGGATCCATGGATCACATCCCCTGTCCTATTAAATCACAGGATTAATCAGTTAACCATTGGCTCCCAGAGTTAGAGCTGCTTCTCTATCCTCACAAATACAAATCTATCCTAGGATTTTTGTCAGGACTTGCCTTCAGTTTGGAGAATTCAAACCTTTTTAGATATTTTTAGACTGCCATTTTTGTAATCAACATTGGCATGCATTGTGTGTGTGTGTGTGTGTGTGTGAGAGAGAGAGAGAGAGAGAGAGAGAGAGGGATACAATAACCTAGGTTCCTGTCCATGCTAGAAAAGCAGTCTTCCACTTGAGCTACACCCCCAAACTTTTTGTCCCTTTTTTCTTTTCTTTATTTTGGCCAGTCCTGGGGCTTGAAGGACCTGGGCTATGTTCCTGAGCTTTTTTTTGCTCAAGGCTTGTACTCTATCACTTGAGTTACAGCTTCACTTCTGTCTTTTTGGTGAGTACTTGGAGATAAGAATCTCATGGACTTTCCTGCCTGGACTGTCTCTAAACCATGATCCTTAGACCTTAGCCTCCTGAGTAGCTAGGATTAAGGGATGAGCTGCCAGTGCCCAGGATCACTAACGTTGTCTAGGCTGGCTTTGAACTCAGAATCCTTTGCTTCTATCTCAGGAGTAGCTAGTATTGCAAGTATATGTCACTACACCTGGTAGCATGCATTATTTGTGTGTGTGTGTGTGTGTGTGTGTGTGTGAGAGAGAGAGAGAGAGAGAGAGAGAGAGAGAGAGAGATCTTCGAATATGTGTTAATTATTTCTTCAGGGCAGATAACTAGGAGAGGAATTTTCTCTCAGAGGGTATGTGCTTTGAAAAACTCTTCATGTGTGTTGGCAGTTGGAGACCTTCAGCTTGGACAGCTGCTCACTGCATGTGAGAGGCCATCTTGCTTATCATCACTGTTAATGGGCGTGAATTTCAAATGACTGGCTTAGCTGGTCTAGAGCTCACAGCCTGATGAAGTGGAAAGCTGTGTGTAGTCAGCCTTACACATAGATGGACCCTTAGGAATTGTGTCCAAGGTTCGGAGGACAGCACCCAAGACTTGCCCTTCTTGTAGCTTCCCAGCTTCCAGGAACTGTCTCACTCCTTGTGGGTTCTCCTGTACAGGAATGTAATTCAGTTCTTCATTATAAGGAGGGACCCAGCTGGTCCCCTAGTTCTCTGCCTGTTTCTCTTCCTTGTGTGGGTTATTAAGGACTGGGGCTGTGGATCTGTATGCACACTGCTGGCGTGAGCCTGGTAGCTGTGCCTTGGGGTCTCCTCCCACACAATGCATTTTATTAGGTCTAGTTTTGTGCTGTGACTGCTTCAGAGGGAGTGAAAGCAGAGTTAATTAGTAATTATGGTATTTGGAGTCAAGTGCCCAAATAAAGCTTGAGATGTTGAAACTTCTGTAAGGTTATAGTTGTGCATGAGTCATGGAATTTGGCATTTATATTTGTGAGTAGTATGTGTATGTGTGTAAGTGCATGTGTATATGTGCTAGTATTAAGGCTTGAACTCAGATCTGTGTGTCTCTTAGCTTTTTTGCTTAAGGCTGGTGCTCTGCCACTTGAGCCACACCTCTACTTCCAGCTTTTTTATTGTTTAATTGGAGATAAGAGTATCATGGACTTTCCTGCCCTGGCTAGTTTTAAACCTCAATTCTCAAGTCTTAGCCTTTTGAGTATCTGGAGTTATAGGTGTTGAGCTACTGGTGCCTGGCATAGTTTGTGGGTATTTTGGCAAAGACAAATTGGTTCTGTAAGAGAAGTTGATTGAGGGCAGGAGAACAAAGACTGAGTGGTGTTGTTTTGGTAAGATGGATTGGAATCTAGACAGCTACAAACAACACCACTTAGAATATGCATGCGCTCCCCAAAGAATTGTGTCTTGTATCTGGGTGTTTGTTTCTGTAACTCACAAGCTCAGCTTGGGGACATTACATCCTGTTACTAAATTAAACACAACTTTCAGCTGTGTCTGATCTGCATTTCTCTTTCATAAAATACTACTATTACTAATAGTAGTAATTATTATTTTGTGCCTGTAATGGAGCTTGAACTTAGGGCCTTGAGCTTTTGCTGTTCCCCCTGCCCCCAAAAGCTGGTGCTTTACCACTTGAGCTATAGCTCCACTTGTTTTTTTTTGGTTGGTGTTGTTGTTTGTGCTATCTAATTGGTGATATGCTTCTTATTGCCTTTCCTGCTTGGGCTGACTCTGAATCATGATTGTAAGATCTCAGCCTCCTGAGGAGTTAGGATTACAAGCATGAGCAACCAGTATCTTGATCATCACGATCAAGATAATCATCATTATTATTAAGTATTTTGGTTGGTTGTGGGGCTTGAACTCAGGGCCTGGGTGCTGTCTCTCAACTCCTTTGCTCAAGGGTAGCACTCTACCACTTTGAGCCATAGCTCTCCTTCTGGTTTTCTGGTGGTTATTTGGAAATAAGAGTCTCATGGAGGGCTGGGAAGGTGGCTCAGTGGTAGAGCGCTTGCCTTGTATGCATGAGGCCCTGGGTTCGATTCCTCAGCACCACATAAGCAAAAGAAAAAAAAGCCGGAAGTGGCACTGTGGCTCAAGTGGTGGAGCGCTAGCCTTGAGCTGAAGAGCTGAGGGACAGTGCCCAGGCCGAGTTCAGACCCCACGACCAGACCTGTCCCCTCCCCCCCCAAAAAAAAGTCTCATGGATTTTACTGCGTGGGCTGGCTTTAAACTGTGATCCTCAGATCTCAGCTAGAATTACAGGCATGAGCCACCAGTGTCGGCCATGATATTTTTTAAATGATGTTCAACAACCGATTTCCTTTTTCCCTTTGGTTTTCTTTTAGTTTCTTAGTGAGTCTTAACAATTGAATTAAGAAATATGTGGGCATTTGTTTTAGAACATGTTGTATAGACGGAAGCATGGTGGCTCTGCTGGTCCTTGCAGTTCAGCTGAAGCTGTGAATCCTGTGTGATGCTGAGCTCCCCTGTGGGTGATAATCAGACAACGCTTCCAGAAACTGAATCAAGGTTCCGTGGCACCATGCCTAGCTGAGCATGCTTCTGCCCAGTGACCACAACCATGGTCTCCTGGTATCAGTTTATTCCCAGAGGCTGTGGCTCTCATCCCAGCACTGTAAGTTGCTGAGATTTGCCAGAGAAACTTCCATAAAAACAAGAGTGCTAGAAGCAATGGATAGGGAAGGACAGGCTCAAATCCTTTCTGCCTCAGTGAAGTAATGCTAGTGTAATAAATTGCCTATTGATTGACATTGTTCTCAGATAATTCACAGACAGGGAAAATATGGCACCCAGGCAAATTCATAAGAGGATCCTGTGTTGGGAATCCTGTAAAAATAATAGCTTCTTTTGTTTGTTTATATGTTTACCTTTTGCCGGTATTTGAGCTTGAACTCAGGGCATTGCACTCTTATTTGACTTCTTTTACTCAAAGTTGGTGTTCTACTACTTGAGACTTAGCTCCACGTCTGACTTTTTGCTGGTTAATTGGAGATAAGAGACTCTCGGATATTTGTCTGCCTGGAATGGCTTTGAACCATGATCCTCAGATCTCAGCCTTCTGAGTGGCTAGGATTGTAGGCGTGAGCCACTGGCCTCCAGTTTGAATACCTTAAACAGTGCTCTCCTATTGCTTAGGTGGTGTGTTTGCTAAGATAGGTGTTTCTATTTTTCGTTTTTCCTTATCCCAGGCTGAATGTATTTTTGACTGGCATGGACCCTTTCTACTTCCACGCAGTGAACGTGGTGTTCCACTGCCTCGTGACGCTGGTGCTGATGCACACCTGTGAGAAGATGGTCTTCAGGAAGCGTGGCCTTGCTTTCCTCACGGCGCTGCTCTTCGCTGTGCATCCCATTCACACAGAGGCGGTGAGTGGATCATCGTGGCCAGAAGATGTGTTTGTTCAGATCAGCTGACTCCTCTTTCCCCTTTCATACTGAGCTCAAAGCTCTGCTCAAGTGTTCATGTATAAATCTTTCTGCCTGTCACCTTGGTTTATTTATTTACTTTGTGTGGGCCAGTCCTGGGCCTTGACCCCTGGGCCTGGGCTCTCTCCCTGAGCTTCTTTTCTTCAAGGCTAGCACTCTACTATTTGAGCCACATTCTACTTCTAGTTGCTTTTGGTAGTTTATCAGATATATGAGTCTCATGGACTTTCCTGACTGGCTTAGAACCATGATCCTCAGATCTTGGCCTCCTAAGTAGCTAGGATTACATCATCTGCACCTTTTGAGTGTTCACATTGGTTTTCTTGCATTCTGGAATGCACTATTGAAGAGGCACATTGATGCCATTACAGGCAGTAATCAGTGGTCACAGCTTCCCATTGCTGTATGTTGCAGAGCTTGAATTTAGGGCCTGGGTGCTATCACTGAGCTCTTTTGAGCTCTTTCTTTGAGCCATAGAGCCATTTCCAGTTTTTTAGTGGTTAATTGGAGATAAGAATCTCATGGGGCTTTTCTGCTCGGGTTGGTTTTGAACTGTAATCCTCAGATCTCAGCCTCCTTTTTTTGGGGTGGGGGGTCCGGTCATAGGGCCTGAACTCTGGGCCTGGGCACTGTCCCTCAGCTATTCAGCTCAAGGGTAGCGCTCTATCACTTGAGCCACAGTGCCACTTCTGGATTTTGTTTTCTGCTATGTGGTGCTGAGGAATGGAACCCAGAGCCTCATGCATGCAAGGTAAGTGCTCTACCACTGAGCCACCTTCCCAGCCCTCTCAGCCTCCTGAGTAGCTGTGATAACAGGTGTGAGCCACTGGAGCCTGGCTGCTGACATTTTTTTGTTTTGTTTTTCTGCAAGTACTGCAGCTTAAACTCAGGGCCTCACACTCTTACTCTGTTAACTTTTCTGCTTAAGGCTGGCACTCTACCACTTGAGCCATACCTCCACTTCCATCTTTTTTGCTGGCTAATTGGAGACAAGAGTCTCAGTTTTGTCTGCTACAATTGGCTTTGAAGTTTGGCCCTTAGGTCTCAGCCTCCTGAATAGGATTACAGGTATGAGCTGCTCCATAGGTCTTGCTAAGGCCTTTTTTTTGTTTTTGTTTTTCTTATTTGCTATGTTTCTGCAAAACTATTTAAGTTAATGGCTCTTTGGATAGGTACTTCTAATAATGGATGTATCTAAATTCTTAGGAGCAAATTAAGGAGGAACTGGTTGGTTTGTCAATTGGTGGATTATAAAAACTTACATGAGACAATAGATTACTGTGAGATTATTGCTGATGGTTTGGAGTTCAGAGAATTAAATTATTGGCCTAGAACAGAGACATCTATTCATGTGAAGATGAAACTAGAAATGACCTCGTTTCCTAGTCATTCCTCACGATGACTTCTAGGGTCACCTGCAATGACCCTGTTATTCTAAAACATGTAAGAATCATCCACCAGTAACTGAATGGGTTGAAATGAAATCAGCTACCCTCATAATATTAAGATTAAATTTTTATCTTTAACAATCACTTATAACTTTTATTATGATGTCTTAATCCAATTAATAATTCCAATTAAGAAGAATAGTAATTGGAATAGGGAATTGAGGGTCACAGGAAATGTAAGAAACAATTAGAGATTATGTATAAAGCTCAGCCTTGGGAACTTGTCTAACATCCTCAGACACAACATGTGCAAACACACATTCTTTATTTCAAGAAGAAAAGATGATAAACACGTTTTGCAGGACATCAGTGGCTCCTACCTGTAATCCTTGCTGCTCAGGAAGCTGAGATCTGAGGATTGCAGTTGTAATCCAGCCCTGGCAGAAAAAGTCGATGAGACTCTTATACCCAGTTAACCACAAAAAGCCAGAAGTGGAGCTGTGGCTAAAGTGGTAAGAGTGCTAGTCTTGAGCACAAAAACGTAGGGACAGAGCCCAGACCCAGAGTTCAAGCCCCAGAATAGGCAAAAAAAACAAAACTAAACTAAAAAAAACCCAACAAAAACACATTTCAACATAACTGTAATACATTAAGAACAAATACTAAGGGGAATACACAATGGAAGGATGAGTTCAAGGAGACTAGAGGCTATAATGTCGGCTGTGTGTGTGTGTGTTTCTGCCTGTCTGTCTGCCTGTCTGTCTGTCTGCGCATGTGTGCATGCATGCACGTGCGTATTGGGATTTGAACTCAGGGCTTCTTGCTCTTCCATGGTTTTTTAGCTCAAGGCTGGTGCTCTACCACTTGAGCCATGCCTCTGTTTCTCAGTTTTAGCTGGTTAATTAGGGATAAGTCTCACAGACTTTGCTGCCTGGGCTGGTATGGAATCTTCATCTTTAGATCTCAACTTCCTGAGTAGCTTGGATTACAGGCGTGAGCCACCTGTGTCCTGCTGGTGTTGGCTATTGAAATAAGGTCTTGCTTGTACAGATGTAAGATGAGGAGCATGGAGTTGCTACGGTAGGTATTTCGATTTTCACTATGTACATTTAAAACAACAAGATGGGTTTATTTTCAGATGCTGGCATTTACAGTGTATGAGCAGTTACTTGTTTTCAACTATTTAAAAGTGCAGTGACAAATTGAAGGTATTAGTCACAGATTGCCATTTTAACCATACTGACCATGTGGCATTAGGCCACTGGCAAGCTCTAATCTATTGCCAGAGACAACATGACTTTTCTGACAGTTTTAAAAATATAGTTGAAAATATGTACTTGAGATTGATCACAGAAAAGACCAAAATGATAGGACAGTAACAGTTTTTTGTTTTTGTTTTTGTTTTTTTTTTGTATGTGTGCCAGTACTAGTACTTGAACTCGAGACCTGAATGCTGTTCTTTAGTTTTTTCACTCAAGGTTGGCACTCTATCACTTGAGTCACACCTCCATGTCCAGCTTTTTGCTGGCTTATTATAGATAAGGGTCTTATGGACTGTTCTTCCCAGGCTGGCTTCGAACCTGGATCCTCAGATCTCAGCCTCTTGAGAAGCTGGTGTTCTAAGTGTGAGCCACTGGCACAGGGTACAATAACAGTGTGAATTTAGGAGTGGCAGGGAAGAAAGGCAGGCAGCTTTAGACAGTGTGATAATGAGCTGGTAACGCTTGAGTTACATTCGAAGAAAAGAGGCAAATTCTATTAACAAATCTCTTGAAAAGGGGTTCAAAAGCCTTTTGTTCTAATCAAAAAACAAAACCAAACAATCCATAGAAGTACAATGAAAGAGGCAAAGAATTCAGAGAGCTGGTATTTATTTAGAGAAGATATTTACATTTACAAGAGAGATATATAAGGTAGACACAAAGGATTTTGACCTTCCTAATAATTTACACTACAAAGTAAAAGAGAGAGGGACTGCTGTTTAATTCATAGATTTCAGTTCAGGTTTCTGAAGTAGAGGTAGAGAATTAAAAAGAGATGTGCATTATAGATGATGTTGTATAAATTGTTAAAACACACACAAAAGACACTGGTGGGGTGGGGGAAGGAGTTACTGGAACCTTTTTCTTCCTTAGTTAAGAACAAAAATGGGTTTAGAAGTTAGCCCCAGATGGGTGGAGAATTTAAATCTGGAGAATGGGCTTCAGTTTAAATACACTGATGTGTGTCTGAACCTGTTGGTATGGTTGTTAGTTACATAATTCACAAGTGGCTAATGACAGTGTGCTTGGTGTGGGACCTTCTAGGAGGTACCAGGTGAACACAGGGATGGATAAGGGGCTGCTCCCATAGCTGCTTTGCAGCCCATACAAGAGCCAAAGTACAGACACGTGATATGCTACAAGACAAAGCATTAAGCCTGGCGCTGGTGGCTCACACTTAATATCCTGCTCCTCAGTAGGCTGAGATCTGAGGATCTCAGTTTGAAGCATTTCTTTGGACATTAATAGTTTTCTGAATTCTGAATCATCAGAAAAAGCAGAGTAATTGACAAAATAGGAGAAATTATTATAATTCTCCCCTGGAAACTCAAATTTGATCATCAGAGAGACTTTACTGGTTTGAAGGAATGTATTTACGTTTAATTGAAAGTAGGAACAGCCAGGTGCCAGTGGTTCATGCCTGGAATTGTAGCTATGCAGGAAACTGAGATCTGAGGATCTCAGATTGAAGCCAGCCTGGGCAGGAAAGTCCGTAAGACTCTTACTCTCATTTAACCAATGAAGCCAGATGTAGAGCTGTGGCTCATGTGGTAGAGTGCTAGACTTGAGCAAAAGAAGCTCAGGGACAGCGTCAGGCCCTGGGTTCAAGCCCTAGAACCTGTACATAAAGAAGGAAGGGAGGGAGGGAGAGAAGGGAGGATTGGAGTGGGGTGTTGGGGAGGAGTGCTGACACATGGAGCTGGAATTAAGGATGACATTCCCAGAACAGGGACAGGTCCTCATTGGAAAAATGAGTTATAATCTAATTAGTCTGTCTGGCTTGTGGCTGTGGACTCGTTAAGTCTGCATTCCTGGTCCTGATTGATGCTAATGAAACTTGTTCTTACAGATAAAATAAATAAATGTTAACAATTCTGTTTGGGTTCCAGTGGCTTATGCCATGCCTGTAAATCCTAGCTACTCAGTATAAGAAATGAGAGGCGAGTGACTGATAGGGGTTCAAGGCTGCTCCAAGCAGGAATGGAGGCAGCAGCTGTGGACAGGTGTGGGTGGAATTTAAACAAAACGTAAGGGGTAGTCACATGGGTCATATTACGTGGGCATTTGGGGGAGAGTCAGTTCTGAGAAGGAGTGTAATGGGAATGTGGGGGAGAGTCAGTTCTGAGGAGTGTAATGAGACTCTTGCAGCTGGAGCAAGAATTTATACATCACACTGGGAAAACAGTACAGGGTCAGGGAAATAGAAGCTTAATAGTACTTTGTAAACAGGTATGGACACAGGGTGGGGACTTAATTGCAAGTTGACTCCAAGACCTTAGACTCAGGAGAGTGAGATCTGAGGTTGGTGGTTCAAAGCCAGCTCTGGCAGGAAAGGCTGTGAGACTCTGATCTACACTTAACCAGGAAAAAGCTGGGAATGGAGCTGTAGCTCAAGTGATAGTGTCTACCTTCAGTGTAAAAGCCAAATGAGAGCATAAGGCCTTAAGTTCAAGCTAGTCTAGTTCAGGCTTTATAGGAAACGTTACCTTGCTCATGTAACTGTACTCTGTACAGAATTTTTACAATAAAAAGGATACTCATTAAAAAAAGAAAAATCTATACAATTAATAAGCTGAGTGTTTTTTTTTGTGGCTGCCTTTCATTAGTAAAATAAATAAATAAAAAATAAATACCTTTTCTGGAAAAAAAAAGACTGGGAAAATATCAGCTAACAGCAGCTTTTGAAACTGGCAGGGTATCATTTATGTGAAATGCTTGTACTGGAACATCTAAGAGTCTGAAATTTTTCAAATTTTAAATATTTACATGTACACAATGAAATATCAATGAGACTCATGCCTAAGCACAAAATTCATGCATATGTCTCTATACACTCTATGCACAGAATCTGAAGGTAATTTCTGTGTGTGCTGGTTTTGGAGTTTGAACTAGGGTTGCTGTGCTTGCAGTTGGCTTTTTTGCTCAAGGTGGGTACTCTACCACTTGAGCTACACCTTTACTTCTGTTTTTTGTTGTTGTTGTTGTTGGTGGTGGATTGGATATTTCTCTCAGATTTATCTTCCCTAGCCACCTTTGAACTCTGATCCTTAGATTTTAGCCTCCTAACTATCTGGGATTACAGGTGTGAGCTACTGTGCCCCACTGAGGATAATTGTATGCGTATTTTTGGCCTACTTACAGTGTGACTGATGTATCGCACATGATGTCTGGTATGGAGACTTTCCTCTTCTAATGCCATGCCAACTCTCATGTAACAATTATCAGCTCGTGGAGCATTTTTGATATTTAGATTAGGGATGTCAACCTGAAATGTGTCATATAGATGAAGGTTAACAGCATCAAATATGGAAATTGCCCACCAGGAATAAATTTGTTTGTAAAATGTGTTTTTTTTTTATTTGTAGAAAGTACATAATTCTGTATATATAGTTTTTGTGGGTTTTTTTAGTGGGGGGTTGGTTGGTTGTGGGGCTTGAACTCTGGGCCTGGGTACTGTCCCTCAGGATCCTCTCTGAGGATCATAGTTCAAGGCCAGCCTGGGCAGCAAAGTCCATGAGACTTTTATCTCCAATAAACCATCAGAAAACCGGAAGTGGCACTCAAGCGGTACAGCACTAGCCTTGAGCTGAAGAGCTGAGGGACAGTACCCAGGCCCAGAGTTCAAGCCCCACAACCAACCAACCCCCCCTAAAAAAACCCACAAAAACTATATATACAGAACTATGTACTTTCTACAAATAAAAAAAACACATTTTACAAACATATATATATATATGGGTTTTTTAATTTCTCCTCCTCCTCTTTCTCCTCCTTCTCCTTCTCTTTCTCCTTCTTCTTCTCCTTCTTCTCCTTCTCCTTCTCCTTCTTCTCCTCCTCCTCCTTCTTCTTCTTCTGCTTCTCCTGCTTCTCGTTTTGCTTCTCCTTCTGCTTCTGCTTCTCCTTCCCCTATTGTTTCTCCTTCTGCTTCTACTTCTCGTTTTCCTTCTTCTTCTTCTCCCCCTCTTCCTCTTCCTTCTATTCTTCCTCCTCCTCCTCCTCCTTCTTCTTCTCTTTTTCCTGTGTTGCTATTGGGGCTTGATCTTGGACCCAGGTTATCTTTTTCAGTCAAAGCTGGTGATCTACCATTTTCTGTCTAGGCTGGCTTCCAGCTGTGGTCTTCAGATCCCAGCTTCCTGAGTAGTTAGGGTTACAAATGTGAGCCACCAGTACCTGGCTTAAGATTTGTTTTAAGAAGAGGTCAATAAGTAAATAAACTTCGATGCTATATTAAGTGACTCTCATGAAATAGAGGCTAGAAATACAACTAAGCATGAAAAACTCTCCCCTTCCATTCTTTTTCTTCTTCAATCGACTTTTTTGTATGCTTCACTTAAAGTATGTATAATAATCCAAGGCCACCAGAGGTGGCCATATGTGGGAATTGGAAGAATAGTGTGCTTTCTGTTTTATTACACCTTTCTTTCATCGAAAACAAATACGCTTCCATAAGATTTTTTGACAGTAGTTGAGTAATCTTTTGGTTTTTAATTTTGCTGTTGTGTTGGACTTCCTAGGTGGCTGGGATTGTGGGCAGAGCGGATGTGCTGGCCTGCCTTCTGTTTCTGCTGGCCTTCCTCTCCTACAACAGGTAAGGGTGGGACCACCTCCTGAGACTACAGTCATGCTGTGCTGAGCTCAGGAGCATCAGGGGACTGTCTGGCTATTTCCTGCTCCTCTTGGAACCATAGCTATGGAGACTTCTCCAATGAGAGGACTCTAAGCTTTTGCTTCTCAGTTCCTTTTACTTGTAGTGTCTGTCTGGAAATGGAATTTAGAATCTTTGCTTTGAGCCAGAATTTATTGAGGGGAGGGTATAATATTCTGGACGGTTTGTCTGTCATTTAATTTCTTCTCATTTGGTTCCTGTCTTTTAGTCTTTCTTTATTATCCTCACTAAAGTTTAACATAACAGGTTAGACAGTAGTATTTCTCAACTGTGCTTTTCCAACTTAGAAGGATTTCATCAAAAGATGAAATGATTTTCATCATTTCTTTTCTGTTGTGCTTAAAATCCTGCAAATGATGAGTTCTCACCTGAGTTCTGACATTAAAGTTGTGGATTAAAGAACGTGAGTGGGAGCAGAGGGCTCTGGGCATGGCAGGCCAACTATGCCACTTACTCCCTGGAGAGATGCCTGGGTAAGGATTAGATTTTGACCCTTATTACAAATCCCAGTGACTGTGTTTTAGGAATGCTATTGTAAACTATCGGTTCAGTCCCATTCACTTGGGCAGAACATCATTGCTTCAAGCAACCCTTTGAAACCATGGACCAAAATAAAACTTTTCCCTTTAAGTTACTCTGCAGCATTTTGGTTTCAGCTACACAAAAGTAACTAATACACAAGAGATGAGAGGAAGTTGCTCCTAGTTAAAAATAACTTCTCAGTTCGCATATACCTGTAATCTCAACTATTCAGGAGGCTGAAATCTGAGGATCCTGGTTCAAAGCCAGCCTGGGCAGGAAAGTCCATGAAACTCTTTCCCACAGTTAACCAGAAGAAAGCTACAAGTGGAGCTGGCTCAAATGGTATAGCACTAGTCTTGAGTACAAAAGCTAAGGGACAGCACCCAGGCCCCTAGTTCAAATCTCAGTACCAACACACACACACACACACAATCCCTTTTCCTGGGCTTTCCTGCATGGTTACTATATCTGGGGTTAGCCCTATACATGGGTGTGACCAAAAGCCATATGGTTACAGATTAACTGTGCACACCCTGCTTGCTTTAAGGAATTAAAGCAGTAGACCAACTCCAGAGAAAATGGCATCCATGTTCAGTTCTGCATGTTTGGTGACACAATTATTCTAAGAAGGAGGAAATAGCACAAGCACAGAGTATCAGCCTTTGTCTCAAAGCTCTAGGGACCCAAGGGGTATGACACCTGCTGAGAAGACCGAGCTCTTAGGGCCAATTCTGTTTTATAGGGTAGAAAACAGCACCACAGAGATTTTGGAAATCCCTCTGGAAATTATACTGAGGACAAATAAACACTACCCAATACATGTTCATGAAAAAATAAATTAAAAAATATAGATTAGTCAAAAGAAAAGAAACCAGTTTATCCATTTTTTTCTCGATATATACATCTATATATGTGTATATATAGATGTATATATACACATATATATATGTATCTTCACTGTTTGGTATGCAGAAGCATATAAATGTTCTTTGCTCAAGTAATCATGATGACAATAAATACTCAGCATGTGATAATGGTTGATTCAGTCCTCCATAAAAAGCTGTGGTCTCATTTCTTGCTTTGTTTTGGTTAAACACGGGTCGGGGGTTCTGATTTGAAATAGAGAATCTGGCTCTAGAGCTTGCTCATATGTGATTCACTTAAAGCCTGTTACTACCCACATACAAGTATTTTCTTAAAGCTAGGTGCTGGTGGCTCACACCTGTAATCTTAGCTTCTCAGGAGGCTGAGATCTGAGGGTCATAGTTCATAGCCAGTCTGGATAGACAAATCAAGAGATTCTAATCTCCAATTAAGTAGACAGAAGTGGAGGTGTGGCTCAAGTGGTAGAGTGCCTGCCTTGAGCAAAAATCTAAGGGAAAGCATCCAGGCCCTGAATTCAAGCTCCAGTGCCAACATACTCAAAAAGTATTCACCTAAGTATCTTTCCATCTCTTGAATTAAGTCTCTAAGGTATCATTTTAATGTCTTTATATAGATTTATTGTTTAACATACTAGATTTTGGAACAATTTGCATGTACTATAATTTAAGTACCAAATTTAGTATGTTTTTCCAACTTAGCAGTGTTTACTTATTTAGGTACTAGGGCTTGAATTCAAGGACTGAGTGCTGTCCCGTAGCTGCCTCCTTCACCCGCTTCACTCTCAAGGCTGGTGCTCTACCAACTGAGCCGCAGTTCCAATTTCTGACTTTTTTTTTTTTTTTTGGGGTCTGGTCTTGGGGCCTGAACTCTGGGCCTGGGTGCTTTCCCAGCTCAAGGCTAGCGCTCTACCACTTGAGCCACAGCGCCACTTCCGGCTTTTTTCTTTTTGCTTATGTGGTGCTGAGGAATCGAACCCAGGGCCTCATGCATGCAAGGCAAGTGCTCTACCACTGAGCCACCTTCCCAGCCCTCAATTTCTGACTTTTTGGTGACTAATTAGATATAAGAGTATCACAGACTTTGCTTCCTGAGCTGGCTTTGAACCATGATCCTCAGATCTCAGCTTGCTGAGTAGCTAAGAGTATAGTTGTAAGCATCCAGCTCTACCGTAGCAATTTTAACTAATTATATGATGAATGCCTTGAAGAAAGCTTTGCTGAGCTGCTTAATTGCCTAGGGGACAGCAACATTGTTACTAAATCTTATCTGTAAAAGGTAAGATGTCTTTGTGGCCCACATTTCTTAGGTTAAAAGAATGTACTACTGTGTTTTCCAGAAGTCTGGGTCAGTGCTGTGCTGGGGAAAGGTTTCCTCCCACCGGTTCTCCCATCTTCTTGCTGCTCAGTCTGCTCCTGGGGACCTGCGCTATGCTGGTTAAAGAGACAGGCATCACAGTGTTTGGAGTATGCTTGGTTTATGACCTCTTCTCTCCCTCCTACAAGGAAGACACGGTGTAAGTCATTTTGTACATTTTTTTGGTGCTGGTACTAGGACTGGAACTCAGGGCCTCATGCCCTGGCTTGGCTTTTTTTGCTCAAAGTTGGTGCTCTACTGCTGGAGCCACATCTCCACTTCTGGCTTATTGCTGAGTAATTGGAGATAAGACTCTCTTGGATTTGCCTGCTCAGGCTGGCTTTGAACCATGATCTTTCAGATCTCAGCCTCCTGAGTAGCTAGGATTAAAGGTATGAACCACCAGTGCCCCTGGCTGCATTTTACACTTTTGATATCAAGTGCTGTCTAGTAGAGAATTCCTTAAAATGCTAGCTTCTGAACTTCCATTGAAAATAAATAGAAATAGAAACAAAATATAATCTCACCTTAGATTGTAATATAACAGGACCTATTTCATTAAGATAAATGTATTATATCTGTTTGGACTCCTTACATTTTATGAAGTTTTGTTAGGACTGTAAAGTTAAGGAGCTGCAGATTGGGAAATAAAAAAGTATCTTAACTGAAAATGTATACTGCCAGTGCGTTTTAGTTGCCTGCTACTGAGAATATCTTAATTCACACAGAATTGATTGTATTTATTAACAGCTTGCCTGAATCTCTGAGTTCAATGGAACATCATCCATCAAGTAACACCGCTCACTTAGAACCTATGTGCTTGCCCATGATGTTACATAAAAGTTTTAGGAAGTGCCTTATTGGAGTTCTATAAGAAGCCTGTCTAAATCATACCTGAATACGTAGTACATTATTTTCAAGATAAAACAAGCTTATAGCGGGACACTGATGGCTCACACCTATAATCCTAGCTACTCAGGAGGCTGAGACCTGAGGATCACATTCAAAGCCAGCCTGAATAGGAAAGTCTGTGGGACTCTTATCTCCAGTTAACCACTAGAAAACTGGAAGTGGAGCTGTAGCTCAAAGTGATAGAGTGCTAATCTTGAACAAAAGAACTCAGAGGCAGTGCCCAGGCCCTGAGTTCAAGCCCCACAGCTGACAACAAACAACAACAACACTCAGTTGCCCATTTACATTTAAAAGGGTAAGGAATGTTCATTTAGTCTGTGGATTACAGTTGGTAAGAATAAGGCATATTAAAAATTGAAGCACACACCGCTAATGCTTCTCTCCTATTAAATTCATAATTACTACCAATTTTATATGCAGACTTTTTTCCTGTGTGATAGTACTAGAGCTTGAGCTCAGGGCCTTCTTGCTTCATTAGCTTTTTCCTCTCAAGGCTGGTGCCCTACCACTTGAGCCACAGCTCCACTTCTGAATGTTTGCAGGTTAATTGGAGAGAAGGGTCTCTCAGATTTGTCTTCCCAGGCTGGCTTTGAACTGATATTCTCAGATCTCAGTCTTATAAATAACTATGGTTATTGGTATTGAGTCACATCTGGCTCAGATCTGTTTTTCCTTCCTTCCTTCCTTCCACTCCCTCCCTCCCTCCTTCCCTTCTCCCCCCTTTCTTTCTTCCTTTCTTTCTTTGTTTCTTTCTTTCTCCCCTTCCTTTCTTTCTTTCTCCCCTTCC
Organism: Dipodomys ordii; assembly: GCF_000151885.1. Taxonomy (NCBI): domain Eukaryota; kingdom Metazoa; phylum Chordata; class Mammalia; order Rodentia; family Heteromyidae; genus Dipodomys; species Dipodomys ordii. The sequence goes on from NW_012267383.1 coordinate 1,561,000, forward strand.
TTCCTTCCTTCCTTCTTCTCTCTCTCTCTCTTTCTTTCTTTCTCTTCTGTCAGTTGTAGGTTTTGAACTCAGGGCCTGGGTGTTGTCCCTGAGCTCTATGTGCTCAAGGCAAACACTCTTCCACTTGAGCCACAGTGCCACTTCCAGTTTTCTAGTGGTTCATTGGAGATAAGAGTTTCATGGACTTTCCTGCCCAGGCTGGCTTTGAATCTCAATCCTCAGATCTCAGCCTCATGAGTAGCTAGGATTACAGGTGTGAGCCACCAGTGTCTGGCCTAAGATCCTTAACCCTTATAATGTCCTGGATTTATTTTGCCTTGGTCAATGAAGAATTTGATTTTGAAAATAATTTTTTTGTTTTTTAAATCACATCACCTACACTGTGCTGTTAGATTTGTATCACATTTCTGTCTGGGAGTGTGATACACGAGGATAATTTAAGCATGTAGCACTCTTTTGGCATTTTGTAAATCTTAAACACATATAAAGGAAGGATCTCAGTAATCACTTTAACACAAGCTTGGCGCAAAATTGCCCATGAACCAAAGCCCCTCCCCTGGCCCTGGATGAGGAGCACCTTTGATTTCTTTCAACGGATGGAAACAGTGGCATCACCAGCCTTGCTTTCAGAGGACAATCTTGAGGGCCCTCTTTTTTCCCCACAGTTGTCTTCTTGTTACTCCCCCGCCTCCTTCCTTCGCTTCCTCTCCACCACTCCCTGCTTTTTGTTCTAGTACTGGGGCTTAAACTCAGAGCCTGGGCACTGTCCTTTAGTTATTTCCTCTCACAACTGACACTCTACCACCTGAGTCATACCTCCACTTTTGGCTTTTTACTGGTTTACTGGGAATAAGAGGCTGACAAACTTGTAAGCAGTGATCATGAGCCCACCAGCACCTGGCTAACGTATAAATTTTGTTTTTGTCTATCTGGTGGTTATAAATTATTTATCAGAGGATTTCTGGTAGAAAAATGTTATCAGAGTACATGGGATCAATAATATTTTACATGATCAAAATAACAAAAATCTGGAACACCATGTGAATTAAATAGTATAAGAAATAATAGTTGAAGGTGATAGATAAAAAAGTATGCATGCATATATGTGTGTGTGCATGCGTATATGTGTGTGTGTTTGTGAGTAAAGAGGGACTAAGTCCTAGTCTACTATGGTAGGAAGTCAATGATAAACTCCAAAAATTGTAAAAAAGAGAGTTTTTTGTTTTTGTTTTTTTAAGTTAGTGTCTGAAATAACGGGCTCAAAGTCTTGACTGTGGTTGCTTTCAGGGAGGGGCCTTGGGGACAAAGGTAAGAAAACAGTCTGGTGTTTCTTAGCACAAGGAATTGTTCATATTAACTTTGTTTATCCACTCTTCTGTTGTCCACTCAGGAGCAATGGAGTCCTCCCTGAGCACAGCCCTCAGCAGCCTGGGAGCCCCAGCACCTGCGCCCTGCCACCCCACACCCACAGAGAGAACGGGAGGCAGCGGCTCCCGCACAAAGGGGCTTGGGGTGGCAGCCACTCCCCCCTGCCACCAGAACCCAAAAGCAGTGGATTTCCGGTATCCCCAAGAGCCCTGTGGGCCCGCATGAGGTACTAGCCCGGGTGTTGGTGGGCATTTCTTCACTGTTCATTATTGCCTGCTCTGTGGCTGGTGATGCCTGGAGAAGGAAAATGTACACCTCCTTTTGCTCCTTCCCTTCCCTTCTCATCTTTTTCCTGTTCTTCTGTGCTCTGTCCCTCTCTCCCTTCTTGGCCTATATGAAATGGGATAATAAAGGAATAACCCAGTTGCTGGTGGCTCACTTCTGTAATCCTAGCCACTCAGGAGGCAGAGATCTGAGGATTGTGGTTTGAAGGCAGCCTGGGTATGAAACTCCATGAGACTCTTATCTCCAATTAACCACCAGAAAAGTGGAAATGGTGCTGTGACTCAAATGAGTACTGGCCTTGAGCAAAAAAAGCTCGGGAACAGTGCCCAGGCACTGAGTTTAAGCCCCACGACTACCAAAAAGAGAGAGAGAGAGAGAGAGACAGAAAGAGAAAGTTATAGCTAGAGGAAGCAAAAGAAGGCCCGTGTCATGTGTGATTCTTTGAAGATAGGGTCATGGGCCATGATCTATGAAGCTTCCAGCATCAAAAGAGAGGCCGCTCCCTTTCCTAGGAATGCGCATGCTCTGCCACACCTCATCTCCTTCATATGAATTAATTTTTGTTAATTTTAAAATTTTATTTATTGTGTGTGTGTGTGTGTGTGTGCGCGCGCGCGCACGTGCGCGCTCTGACTGATACTGGAGCTTGAACTCAATATCTTGGCACTCTCACTTGACATTTTTGCTCAAGGCTGGCATCCTACTACCTGAGCCACATGCCTAGCTTTTAGCAAGTTAATTGGAGATAAGAATCCCAGGATTTCTCTGCCCAGGCTGGCTTTGAGCCTTGTTCCTCCGATCTCAACCTCCTGAATATTTAGGATTATACATGTGAGCCACCAGTGCCCAGCCTGGTGGTGTGAATTTATGCCAGCACAGGTGTGGAAGGGAATCCAGGGAACTCTTCTTCTCATCACATTTTTGAGAATTCAAGAAAACCTTGCGCTCTTTGCCCCATCTATTGGGAGAATGAAGACCATTCTCAGCCATCAGACTGTCCACATTCCAGAAAATGTTGACATCACTCTGAAGGGTCGCATGGTGATTGTGAAGGGTCCCCGTGGAACCCTGCAGAGGGATTTCAACCACATCAACGTAGAACTCAGCCTCCTTGGAAAGAAACAGAAGAGGCTCCTGGTTGATGAATGGTGAGGAAACAGAAAGGAACTGGCTTCCATGTGCACTATCTGTAGTCATGTGCAGAACATGATCAAGGGTGTTACTCTCAGCTTTCATTACAAGATGAGCTTTTTGTATGCTCACTTCCCCATCAATGTCATTATTCAGGAGAATGGGTCTCTAGTTGAAATCCGAACCTTCTTCAGTGAAGAAAAGAGTTCAGATGAGGACAGGTGTTGCTTGTTCATTCTCTTAACCCCAGAAAGAGGAATTAATCTTTGAAGGAAATGATTCTGAACTTGTCTCAAATTCAGCAAGCAACAACAGTTAAAAACAAGGATATCAGAAAATTTTTGGATGGTATCTATGTTTCTGAAAAAGGAGCAGTTCAACAGGCTGATGAATAAGATCTAAGTTACTACATCTTTGGAGACTGTTTTGGATCCTGACCAGTTTCTGATACTTCCGTGATGCAATCAATAAAAGAATCCTATTGATTTGAAAGAAAATCTTATTTTTATTATTTATTTATTTATTTTTATTTTTATTTTTGGGTCCGGTCGTGAGGCTTGAACTCTGGCCTGGGCGCCGTCCCTCAGCTCTTCAGCTCAAGGCTAGCGCTGTACCACTTGAGCCACAGTGCCACTTCCAGCTTTTTTCTTTTTGCTTATGTGGTGCTGAGGAATCGAACCCATGGCCTCAGGCATGCAAGGCAAGCGCTCTACCACTGAGCCACCTTCCCAGCCTGAAAAGAAAATCTTGAGTGTGAGATTTTCCTTCTTATGAATATTTTAATGTACTAGTGACAATTAGCAGTGTGTTCATCATCACAGGTATATTTATTGAAGTATGTTGCTTGCTTCTTAAATACCTCAAGCCACAGCAAAGTAAAAATGTATTAGTTATTTGTTTAAAGATAAACTTAGATACATCAGAATTTTCAAGAGTTTCCTGGAGCAGTAATGGCAACTCCAACCACAGGTTGAGTGTGGTCCCCATAAGAGAGTGAGAACTGAAGCACAGCAGGAAAAATTGTAAAAGATTGCTTAAAGTGGAATAGTAGCCTTGTTTGCATTTCCTAGTGGGAAAACTTCTGGTTAAGTTGGGGCACTGGTAGCTCATGCCTGTCATCCTAGCTACTTAGGAGGCTGAGATCTGAGAATCATGGTTCAAAGCTAGCATAGGCTAAAAAGTTCATGACACTCTTCTCTGCACTTATTCACCTAAAAGCTGGAAGTGGAGCTATGGCTTAAGTGATAGAATGCCAGCCTGCGCAAAAAAGTCAAGTAATGCGTACTCAAGGCCCAGAGTTCAAGCCCTAGGACTCTTTCTCTCTCACACACACAAAATTAGGTATTAACAAAATTAGGTATTAATCCACATTCACTTTAAGTTTAAAAAAAATTTCTTTTGTTTTTTTGTAGCTTTTTTTTTTTTTCCCCAGGGTTGAGGACCAAACCCAGGGCCTTGTGCGCGCCGGGCGGGCGCTCTTCCACTGGGCTAAACCCCCAGCCCCTAAGTTTTTAAAATTTTTGACTGTAGTTTTTGTTTCCTAGTCCCTTTATTTAGAGATGAACTAGGTCATATGTTATATGTGCTGTGGAATTCTCTCTAGAATGGTAAAAACACTTCAGTCTTTTGGTGTAGTTTTTAGATGTCTGTAGCCAAATCACTGTCATGTATTTGGGGGTTTATATTGGTGATAGATCCAAAAAGAGCAATGACTTTCTGACTAGCATAATAACACAGACCAAACCATCTAGCACAATTAAAGTTATTTATTATCAAGCGAGTTTATTACTGTTTATGCCCAGGGTGCTACCATTTAGATACCATGACCTTTTCTGGCTTTTTCCCCCTATATACTCCAATCTTTTTTCTTAGTTTTTAGTATTTTTGTTTGTTTAAACAATTTTTGGTCCTGTACTGGGTTTTGAACTAGGGCTTGGGCACTGTCCTCATCATTTTTCCTTAAGGGTGGCTCTTTACCACTTTATCCACACTTCTACTTCTGCCTTTGTAATGGTTAATTGGAGATAAAATTCTCACAGACATTCTTGCCTAGGCAGACTTCAACCCATGATCCTCAGATCTCAGCCTTCTGAGCTGGTAGGATTGCAGGCGTGAGCCACTAGTGCCTGGCTTCCTTTGGTTCTTAAACTGAGCTTACCACAAAAATAATTTCCTCAAAATATTTCTTGCTTAATCTGGAACACTACACTAAAAGCTTTTGCCAATAAATCCCATGCTAAGAGACAAAATTCTTTTTAATTTATGGATAAAAGTTGGTGGAGTTTCTAGTGGCTGACAGAGTCAGGTTTGTTCTGCTCAATCTCAATTGGATACTGATTCTTGGCAGCCTTATTCCCCCATGAATCTCAGCCAGTGCGTGATAAGTTCTCTCCTCTCACTGTGTAGAGCAGTCAAGTCCAGGCTTCTACTTCCAACCGCATGTACCGGGACATATGTGGAAAGAGAAAATGCTCAGGAGGCAGGCATTTCAGGTTGGCATGAGACTCCATTGCTTCACAAGAAGCTCCTGGAATTGCATCTCAAGTCGTACACTCTTCTGTTGGCTTAACTGATGCCATGTACAGTATTCAAGAATGGCAGTTGTGGCTTCAAGGCCAACTTTATGTGGCTTAATGGCAGCTTTCTGTTCTTATCCAGAACACAGGAGATCATAGAGTGCTGTAAGGGGTTGCTGTGGATTCTTTAGTATTTTGGTTAATGCTGTTGTTGTCCAGCTTAGAATTTCTCGTTTCCTGTTCCTTTTTCTTAAGAAGCCTGTTGAGAGTGATTGTAATAAAAGCAGTGTCAGTTTGTCTTAGCATTGTAAACACTTATAGGACATATGAATGATTCCTTTGTGAAAGCATTGAGGATCCTCAATCTTTACCTACTGAGTAGCTGGAATTACAGGAATAAGACACTGACACCTGGCCATGAATAAGCATTTGCAAATACCTAAACTCTGTTTCAGATTCCTCTTGCATCAAATATTGTAATACTTGCACCTAACCCATAGGGTTATTGTGAAAAATGAGGTAACATGTAAAATCAGCTTCTAATAGTTTTTTTTTGTTGTTATTTTGTTTTTGTTTTTGTCTGTTCTGGGGCTTGAACTCTGAGCGTAGGTGCTGTCCCTGAGTTTGTATTGCTTAAGGCTAGCCCTCTACCTTTGAGCCACAGCTTTACTTCTGGTTTTTGAGTGGCTAATTGGAGATGAGAGTCTCACAGGGACTTTTCTGCCCAGGCCGGCTTCAAACTTCGATCCTCAATCTCAGCCTCCTGAGTAGCTAGGATTTCAAGTGTGAGCCACCAGTGCCTGCCTGGCTCCTAATAGCTTTAAAAAGATTTGAATCTCTTCTCATGTTTATTTCATGCCCAGGCCAGCTTGGAAGAATTATTGTTTAGAAATGTTTTTTTTTTTATAAACTTCTGAAGGGAAATTGTAAAATTTTACTCAATTTATGCTTTGACTTGTTTATGCTATTTAGTTGGCTTCATTTTATGGGATTACAGTATTTTAGAGGGAAATAGACAATAAAAGTTAATTTTTGTAGCATTGATTGAAAATCCATGAGATTTTAATGGGATAATATAAAGCCTGTGATAAGACTTTATTTTTAGCTACTGAATGCTGGCCTTGTTTAAAAGAAACCTCAAAATTTGTAGTTCTTAGCTTCTAAGATTAAAAAAATATTTTCATATAGTTAGCATGATATTTGAACGAGTCATTAATAAACGATTAGGTAGAAAATCAAATAATACAGGCTTAACTCACTAGTTTTTACAATGGTCAACTTAATTACCATGGGAAGAACTATTTCATTTTATAGATTTATGCATTTTTAATAGTATATGATCTTTATTTCTTTATTGAAAATTCATACTGATCCTGAACTCATTGGAAGCTACTGTTTCCAAGAATGACCCAATATTACTAAGATTTTTTTTCTTGTCAGGTGCTGGTGGCTCAGGACTATAATTCTAGGTACTCAGAAGGATGAGATCTGAGATGCAGCTGATGCAGAAAGTCTATGAGACTCTTACCTCCAATTAACCAGCAAAAAATAGCCAGAAGTGGAGGTGTGGCGTGAGTGGTAAAGTGCCAGCCTTGAGTGAAAGACTTAAGAATAGCTCTCAGTCTCTGAGTTTGAGTCTCTGTATACTCCACCCCCAAAAATGATTTGCCCTTACTGCTTTAACTTGCACACATATTGCTGGAGTGTTGGAAGGAACTTTACGGATTTTTAGGATATGAAAACAATGAATTTTTCTAATTGGAAAAAAATAATCCAAATACAAACAACTAGCCAGAGTTACATGAAAAGATAGCATACTGTTTGTGTTATATCTGATGAACTCAGTGTGCTCTGGACATGTGATGAATTACTGGTATATTTCAGTGTCTATATGGTGGAGTGTTTTGTTAGGGTCAGTTAAACGCTGTGAAAGAGTTTTTAAAGCTTTACTCCTCCCTCCCCCAGTCCTGGGGCTTGAACTCTGGGCCTGGGTGCTGTCCTTCAGCTCTTCAGCTCAATGCGAGTGCTCTACAACTTGAGCCACAGCGCCACTTCCAGTTTTCTGGTGGTTTATTGGAGATAGGAGTCTCATAGACTTTCCTGCCTGGGCTGGCTTTGCACCATGATCCTCAGATCTCAGCCTCCTGAGGAGCTAGGATTACAGGTATGAGCCACCAGCACCTGGCTACATTTGATTTCTTTACTAAGTGATTTTTTTTTCTTTGTGAATGAATGAATGAGGAATGAGTGTAACAGGAGTTATCCATAATACAGGTAGAATGAAATCCATATGTTGTCTTAAAAATCTCCTCTTGAGGATCCCAGTTTGAAGCCAGCTTGGGCAAAAAAGTCCATGTGACCCAACAGCTTAAAGTGGAACTGTGGCTAAAGTGGTAGAGCTCTAGCCTTAAGTGAAAAAGCTAAGGTACAGAGACAATGCCCAGGCCCTGACTTCAATCCCCAGTGTAGAGAATTCGTGGAACTGGAGGTAAATGAGAAGAAGTCTGGGATGAGCCTGTTGCTAGAAAATAGGTTCTCCTTGCCTTCTAGTTTGCTGTGGATCTGGGTCAGTTGTTCTCTGCCTGGATCATGGGGTTTCTTAGCTGGGGAGGATACTCTCTCTGAGGTCTGTTTCTCTCTCTCTCTCTCTCTCTCTCTCTCTCTCTCTCTCCCTCTCCCTCTCTCCCTCCTCCCCAACTCCTCCCTAGAGGGAAAAAGCACTCTACCCTGTGAACTACGGCTCTACTAGGCTCTACTACTTCTGCCTTTTCCTGCCCAGACTGGGTTTGAACCATCATCTTCAGATCTTGGCCTCCTGTGTAGGAGGATGACAGGCCTGAGCCACCAGCACCTGGCTGAGGTCTGTTTTCTTGAGGCTCTCATGAAACAGTATTTTCCTTCTTTCTTTTTAGATTATTATATTCCACTGGGCAGGCTCTTGGGGGTGACTCAGGAGACCTTGGCAGGGGACGTTTTGATGGTTCTATGTTGTTTTCTTCATCTTTTCCATCTTGGATTCTTGACTAGCTCAGTTTTCAAGAACTTAGGTCAAATGGATTTCGGGAAATGTCAATATTCAAGATGAAATGTGTAGACTGCAGCTGTGTTACATGTCATCAAGCTATGCATTTGCAAACTAAATTTAGCTGACCTTTAAAAGACAGTTCATTGGCTCCTTTGGTTGATAAATGCTTACTAAATACTCAGAACCAGTGTCTCAAGAGGTCATTGTTTTGCAAAGAGTGAGCTTAAAAAACCTTTTTTTTTTTTTTTTTTTGGTGCCAGTCCTGGGGCTTGAACTCAAGGCCTAGCTACTGTTACTGAGCTTTTGTGCTCAAGCCTAGCACTCTACCACTTGAGCTGAGCTCCGTTTCTGGCCTTTTGGTGGTTTTTTTAAAATTTTTTTTATTTTTGTCGGTCGTGGGGCTTGAACTCTGGGCCTGGGCGCTATCCCTCAGCTCTTCAGCTCAAGGCTAGCACTCTACCACTTGAGCCAAGCACCACTTCTGGCTTTTTCTGAGTATGTGGTGCTGAGGAATCGGACCCAGCGCCTCATGCATGCAAGGCAAGCACTCTACCACTGAGCTACCTTCTCAGCCCCCTTTTGGTGGTTAATTGGAGATAAGAGTCTAGTAGACTTTCCTGGCTTTGAATGATTATCCTCATGTTTCAACCTCCTGAGCAGCTAGGATTATAGGTGTGAGCCATTGGCATCTGGCCTAAAGTTGTTTTTGTTTTAATTATGTTTAAATAGTTGTACAAGAGGGCTGGGAATGTGCTTAGTGGTAGAGTGCTTGCCTAATATGCATGAAGCCCCAGGTTTGATTCCTCACTACCACATAAACAGAAAAAGCCAGAAGTGGCACTGTGGCTCAAGTGTTAGAGTGTTAGCCTTGAGCAAAAGAAGCCCAGGGACAGCGCCCAGGCCCTGAGTTCAAGCCCCAGATCTGGCAGAAAAAAGAAAAAGTTGTATAAGAGAGGTGCAGCTTAACATGTCAGTTTATGAATACAGTACATCTTGATCAATGCCACCTCTTCTATCATTCTCCCCTATCTTTCCCAACACTACTCATCCTTTCAAATTGCCTAGTTCTGTTTTCATGTATATACATTGAATATCATGACTATATTCACTCACTCTTCCACTCACCATTTACCTCCCCATCAACCCCTACCACCAACCCCCACAATCATGCTTAGGCCAAATGGAGGGCTCGTTGAAACTGTTCAGTAGAATCTAGTGATGGCTATTCTTGATGATTGAGCCTGGTTTCTGGACATAGGCATTAGGAAAGGTGCACACTTGATTGATTGATGGCCTCTTCAGGGTTTCCTTATGCCTCTTTTTGCTTTTGAAAGAGATCCTTCATTGATCAAGATGTATTGTGCTCATACACTGACATGCATTGTACTTATAAACTGAATTTTGCATTGAAACCTCTTTGTAATTGAAATCTTTGTACAACTACTTAAAGACAATTTAAACATTTTAAAAAATAAAATTAAATAACCAGTGAGGTATATTATATGTCATCTGTAAGCAGATTCTTAGTTATTCAGTGATGGATGCAGTCTGGGTCTCATGATTCTTCTTGCTGCATTTTCTGTAGGGGGGTTGTGCTGATCGCTTGTGAAATCTCTTTGGACATGACATTTCGATGTGATGGAGAGAGAGGGAGAAGGAAAAGGAGAAAGAGTGAGATTAGAGGGCTAGAGGCTGACATAGACACGGTGAAGTAATAGTACTTCCTGGACATTTCAGAGTTAATGGAAGCATTCACTACAAACTCGTCAAAGCTGTGTTTACTTTTTGTCACAGTAATACACTAGTGGATCCACAGTTTGTTTTTCTATTGATTGATCAGTGTAATTGGAACTTAAACTCAGGTTATTGCTTTTGTAATAAGCAGGCCCTCTACCATCTGAACCATGCCTCATCCCCTTTTGCTGTAGTTATTTTTCAGGCTGGGGCTCCTGTTCTTGCTTTGGCAACTATGGATATAGATCCTCCCATTTCATGCCTCATGCTCTGGGGAGATGACAGGCACATGCCACCACACCAGCTTTCCTTGCTCTTTTTCATTGAGATGAAGTATGGCTTACTTTTTTTTTTTTTTGCCTGAGCTGCCCTTGAATTGTGAGCCTCTCACTTTCTGCCTCCCAAGTGGCCAGGATTATAAGTATCAGCCACTATTCCTGGGCCTTTTTCTTTTTAAATTTCTTAGTTTCTTTTTCCCTTGCTACTGTGTGTTGAACTCAGCTGTTCACACTTGCTAGGCTAAGTGCAGTCCTTATTCAGTCATGTTTCCAGCTCTTTTTTTGCCTTTATTGTTTTTGTCACATTTCGCCTTATGTGTGTGTCCTGGGATATCCTGGACCATGAGCCACCTATTTATGCTTCTCATTTAGCTAGGATGACAGACATGTCAACACAGTATTCAGATGTTGATTCTGTTGAGGTCTCATATTGGTGCTGAAGTTGACCTTGAGCCACAGTTCTCCTGATCTCCATCTCCCACGTAGAATTGCAGGTGTGAACCATTGGCACCCAACTTTATTTTTTCATTTTTCTCCCTACTCCTCCCTTTTCTTTCCCTTTCCCTTCCTTTCCCTTTCCCTTTCCCTTTCTTTCCCTTCCCTTCCCCTTTCTTTCCTCTCCTCCCTTCCTACCTTCCCCTTCCCTCCTTCTCTCCCTTCTCTCCCTTTCCTTCCCTTCCCCTCTTTCTCCTTCCCTTCTTCTCTCCCTTTCTCCCTCCTCTTTCCTCTCTTCTTCTCTTCCCTTTCTTTCTCCTTCCATTTCCTCCTTATCCTATTTTTCCTCTCTTCTTCCTTTCCACTTCTTCCTTTTCCTTTTTTGACCTCAGAATTTTAAGATATTGAAGAGAATATTAAAACAATATATAAGAGTTCACATTTCCGTTTATTGGTGTTTGGTTTAATCCTTCCTTTGCTTTCCCTGAGGAATGGAAGTGTAGTGGTACAGCTGAGTTCACGTTGCTACTGGTCTTAATCTTCTCAGGGTCAAAGAGTGGCCAGGATTTTCTGTGGAGAGCCTGCTTTCTGAAACAAAGTTATCTATGCAACTTAATGCTTTGCTGGTTAATCTGGTGATACAGTCCACTTCTACATAAGAAATGGCTTAGAAGATAGATGTGGCAGAAAGGGAAATGTACCAGAGGACCCTTCAGGTTTCTTCCTGTCTTTGTATCCTAAAGCGACAGATTGGAAGATGATTATCTCTGAATCTCGACTAACTCTCAGATCCCAGCCTCTTGAGGATTTGTTGTTGTTGTTTTTTGGTTATTGTTTTTCTCCTGTATAACAAGAACAGTCAGTTCCTTCTATGTCTACCAGTGTTTATGTTAGAATGTTCTATGAAATGTCACCTCTGCAATGAGAACATTTCCACGGGTATTTATTGAACTTACACAAGATGATGCACTAATATTTGTATTTGATATGCTCTACACTTCCAAAAAAAATCTCTCCTTGACTATATTGAGCATAATTTGTAATAACAGCTAACATTTATTGAGTATTTCTATACTTAGGAGCACAAACTCATTAATTCTCATGATTATGCCGTGTGTTTGGAACCACTAATCCCCACATGTTAAAGACTGAATAATGGAGACACAGGAAGGATGGGAACTTGCCCAGGCAAGTTCAGTGAGTGGAAAAGCTGGAAATCTCTCCCCTGCAGCCCAGCTCTGCAGTCTTTTGCATTTGAAACTAATTCACTCTAAATGAAGGCTAATATTCTGAGTGGGAAATCTCTCACCTTCAGGAAGTGACTCAGTTGCCATGTTGAAGATGCTGAGGCTCAAAGGTCCCCTTGGGGGCCTTCATGTCTGACCTCTGAGTGGATGTGACTGTCTCCTCTGGTTTTCTCTCTACTTACCTGATGAGGTCACTTTAGTTCTTGGGTTGTTTGAAATTGCTAGATATTTTCAGCTAGCCTAGAAGACACTAATACTAATAACGGTTGCAGCCAAATACTGTCCCAGAGCCACAGCTCACATAAACAGATCCACTGTGTTCCACCTGTGTGTATGTAGAGCCTGAGCAGCCCCTGAGGGATCAGGAAATCCCATCATCCAAGGAGAAGGATCCATGCTTCCTTGATCTATGCCACCATCCTGGCTTCTGTTCGAAAAAAGCAAAGGAAGGAAATAAATGCTCAAAGAAATCAGTTACTGAAACTAAAGAGAAAGGAAGGGATTTTTTTTTAAAAAGGAGCTTTTGTAAACAATTGCTAATAAGACTGGCACCATGGGCTGGGAAGGTGGCTCAGTGGTAGAGTGCTTGCCTTGCATGCTCAAGGCCCTGGGTTCAATTCCTCAGCACCACATAAGCAAAAAGAAAAAAGCCAGAAGTGGCGCTGTGGCTCAAGTGGTAGAGCGCTAGCCTTGAGCTGAAGAGCTGAGCGACAGCGCCCAGGCCCAGAGTTCAGGCCCCACGACCGGGTCCCCCCCCCAAAATAAAAGACTGGCACCAGTGACTTGTACCTTTAATCCTAGTGACACTAGAGGCTGAGATCTGAGGATCCTGGTTCAAAGCCAGCTCTGGCAGACAAACCTAAGACAAGTAGAGCTGTGGCTTAAGTGGTAAAGCGCCAGCCTGAACTGTACAAGACCAAGCCAGAGCATAAGACCCTGAGTTCAAACCCTATTACTAACAAGTCAATAAACAAATACATAATAAATAAAAATTGCAAGTGACAGTCTAGTATTCAATTCATGGGGAATGTAGTATATTCTCAAGTCTTTTGCTCAAATATCTCCATATAGACATATATGGACATATCCTTTTCTGTCTGGTTTGTAGAACTGTCAAGGTAACTTATTCTTCCAGCTTTTTTGGCAAAGGTCATTATCTACTTCCTGAGGCAGGGCAAAGGAAGGGTGATACCAGGGTTAGGAAATGGGAGGGGGAGGCAGGACTCATGGGAAGAGGTCAAAGTTCATCTATGTGAAAAATTCTTGTATCTCCTAGATCTTGCATGAAAAAAATAAGAGCATTGCTAGTTACTTTGCAGGCGTGTGGTTTTATGAGAGATAGGCAGACTCAGCAGGGTGTTTCAGAAAAAATAAACCATCTCTGTACATATCACACGTACTTTCCTGACAAGAGACATGAAACATAAGAGGACAAAAGGGTAATATTTCATGAGGAGAGAAGTTCACTCAGCAAGAAAGCAGATGGATCAACATACCTTTTAGGGCACCTTGAAGAGATGATCACTGCATTGGGAAAGGTACAAAGGCCCCAGAAGACAGAGAAGAAGCAAGTCCTATCCCCCTCCAGCTCCCCAGTAAATTGGTGCTTGTAGACCCTAAAAGAAAAATAGGTAAAACAGCTTCAGGTGCATCAATGTGTTATGGAAAATGCAATGGAAAAAAAAAAAAGCCTGGGGTTATCAAAACAAAACATAGGCAGGCTTCCCAAGGAGAACAGAGCAGTATTGAAACAGGCAAAGAGAGAGCGTGAGGTCTGAGCACAGAAGAATTTTTGAAGGCATAGAAACAAAGATTGGTCAAGGGTGAAGAAAAAAATAACTCATAAGGAATTCAAGCTCACAGTGAGGTGTCAAGCCAGCCTGATAGCAGATTTTGTCAAATTATGTCTAGGAGAGGGAGAGGCAGAGTGTGTTCAGGAGATGGAAGTTTATATTAAAATATGTTCATTCTGGAAAGAAAGAAGAGAGGATGTGCTGAGCAGTTGGGACCTTGAACTGACTTCCTCCCCTCTCCCCACCTTCCATGCTGAAACAGCTGTCAGTCCTTTGGCATTAAGAATAAAAAAGATAATAAATAAGTGGCTTCATAGAGGATGTTATAGATTTCCCTTTCATTCGTTCATTCTTTTTTTGTGTGCGCTAGTACTGAGACTTGAATTTAGGGCCTTAGACTCTTGCTTGGGTTTTTTTGGGTTTTTTTTGGTCAGTTGTGGGGCCTGAACTCTGGGCCTGGGCGCTGTCCCTGAGCTCTTCAGCTCACGGCTAGCACTCTACCACTTGAGCCACTGCACCACTTCCAGCTTTTTCTTCTTATGTGGTGCTGAGGAATTGAACCCAGGGCCTCATGCATGCAAGGCAAGCCCTCTACCACTGAGCCACCTTCCCAGCCCTCTTGATTGGGTTTTTTGTTCAAGGCTGGTATTCTATCTCTTGAGTCACAGCTTTACTTCTGGCTTTTTGCTGGCTAATTGGAGATATATATCTTATAGACTTTTCTGCTGACTTTCAACTGGTATCTTCAGATCTGAGCCTCCTGAGTAGCTAGGATTATAAATGTGAGCCACCAGTGCTAGAATTAAAAGCTCAATTTTGTTGCTAGGTCAACCAGTCCTTCTTAGAAGGAAGGCAGTGAGGTGAGGTGTGCCCAGGCCTGGCATAGACTGGCATTGGCCCAAGCCGTCAGCTTCTTGGGGTCTTGAGTTCTGAAAAGATAAGGATGGAGAGGATGATGGTGATGAACTTATAGTTGAGCTGCAACCCTATTTAACCTTTCTAAACCTTAGTTTCCTTGTGTGTGAAATGGGAGTAATATTAGGACCTAACATGTCATTATTTCTAGGCTTCAATAAATATAATACCTAGCATTCTGTATTAAATACCTTGCTGATTGTTTTTCTCTTCTTTAAGCCTCATGAGAACATCTAGGTAGGTTTTATAATAACATGTTTCCCTGTCTAAAGGTGGAGCTCAGAGAAAATGACTTTTCATAGAAAAATAATATGTGACATCAACAGTTGAAACTGGGTCTTTGTCAAACCATGCCCATGTTGTAGTATTCTGAAGCCCATTGTATTTAAGAGAAGACACTGGAAAGTTACTGGGAATTTATGGCTGATTATAAAATAAGAGGCTAAGTGCAAAGTGAATTCACATCTGTGTTGTTGGGTTGATGTGAAACTGTGGTAAGAGGTGGGAAGCCAGGCCTCCATCTGGACAGGCTGATGGACATGGTTTTCCACCTGAGTGACTTGTTAGGTCTCTCTCCATCAAGGGACATGTAGTGGCACAGCCAGACCTAGACCACTCAGTGTGGCTAATAATAATGGCTGCTAAAAATTTCACACGATTCCTTGATACATGCTAAGCACTGGGGGAGAGTCTTGCTATTTGATACTTACAGAATTTTCTTGAGATAGATACTGTGAGAATCAATATTTTATACTTATAGAAAGCCAGACTAATATGTAGTGTGACTAGGTTCTAAGTAGGACTTGTTTGGTGTAACACACAGTATGTGAACCATGGGTCACAGATCCTTCCTCGTATTTGGGGAGTGATTGGCTTCAGGCTGTTCTCCATCCTCAGGTCCCAGTGCTGCTTCTTGGCTCTCTGTACTTGTGTCTCTAGTTGCCATCTTTCCCTTCCTTGTCATCTACCTCCATGCCTTCACATCTTCCTCTCACTAATCCCTTCCTGCTTACAAACAGTTCTGTTGGGTGCCAGTGGCTAATGCTTGTAATTTTAACTACTCTGAGGATCATGCTTCAAAGTCAGCCTAGGCAGGAAAAATCATGAGATTCTTATCTCCAATTAGTTACCAAAGAACTGAAAGTGGAGCTGTGGATCTAGCCGTAGAGTGCTAGTCTTGAGCAAAAAGGGACAGTGCCCAGGCCCTGACTTCAAGCCTCAAAACTGGCATCCAAAAAACAAATACAAAAAAACAGTCCTTCAGGTAGTCTCCGTTGAGCACCCAGTCCAGTGTGTTGTTTCTGTCATCTTAGGACTCACTGGATTTAGAATTGTGATTTGTTTATTTCTGTGTATTTGAAATCTTTGTTATATATATCCTCTAAAAAAAAAATAGACAACACTGGGGATTGAACTCAGGATCTCAAGCTTGCAGGAGAGATGTTCTACCACAGCTCCAATTCCAGCTTTCTTCTTTTCTTCCTCCTCCTCCTCCTCCTCTTCCTCCTCCTCCTCCTCTTCCTCCTCTTCTTCCTCTTCCTCCTCTTCTTCCTCTTCCTCCTCTTCACCCTCCCTCTCCCCCTCCCCCTTCTTCTGGTTAATTAGAGATAAGAGTCTCACAGACTTTTCACCTGAGCTGGCTTCCAACTGTGATCTTCAGATCTCAGCCTCTTGAGTACCTAGGATTTCAGGCATGAGCCACCAATAGCCTGCTGCTATGGTTATTTTTGAGATAAGGTCTATTTGCTCCTGCCAGCCTGGATCTTGATCCTCTTTATATTTCTTGCCATAGCTGGGAGGCCATTCTATTGACATGGGATCTTGGTAACTTTCTTATCCAGGCTGGCCTCAAACCATGATTTCCCGAAATGACCAACTATGGAGTAGATAGGATTGTAGGCATGAGCTACTGGTGCCCAGCTTCAAACAGATTTAGAAGATTTTATGATTGTTTTATTATATTGAAGTATTGTATGAAGGGCTTGCAATTCGACATGTCAGTTTATGAGTACAATGCATCTTGATCAATGTCACCCCTTCTTTCACTGTTCCCCATCTCTCCCAACCCTACCTTTCTATCTTACACTCAATTTATATTTCATCAACATTCTTCAATTGAGTATCTCCAGGAAAAGAATATTCTACTGCCCATAAATTGTATATCCCAGTTATGGGAAGTAAATAACGTGATGCAGTAGAGAAAAATAAAGATCAGAAGAAAATAGCCAAGAAAATTATTTAGTCCTAGAAAGAATATTCTGGAACCACATGGGAGTGGCAATAATTGGCTTATAAGAATTAGGTCAATTATGTAACAAAAAGCAGAAACTACAGGAACTAGAATAATTTGTGTACATTAACATGGCTGTATACCAGCATTTTTTAATTTTTTTTTTTAGTGAGTTGTGTGTGTGATTGTGTCAGTACTAAGGCTTGAGGGCTTGAACTTACCTTTTTCACTCAAAGGCTAATACATTTGAGCCACACCTCTACTTGCAGCTTGTGCTGGTTAACTGGAGATAGAGTCTCATGGCTATTTTGACCTGGATGGTTTTGAACCAGTATCCTCTGATCTTAGCCTCTGAGTAAGATTACAGACACCTGGCCAGATTTTAGAATGTAAGAACCATGATTACTGGGGTTTACAGGTTTTCTTCTAATCAGAAACAGCTGCAGTAAAAGCGAGTGAATTTCCTTTGTTCACATCAGGAAATAATTAAGTTGTCTTACTGCTAATACCGACCATCTCTACTACAGATGGCAGCTTGGTCTCCTCTGGTGATTCTTGTTTGAGATGGTTCAAAATGTAGAATCTCTGCTTGTTTGAGGCAGATTGGATGTTTTGGGAAGCAACAAACGAAGGACAGTGTCAATAGTGTTTTCTGTTCTCTAGGTATGGGTAACATTTTGATGAAACTTTCCAGCCAATCTGGAGAGATGGTATTACAAAGCCCTGAGCTCAGAATTCAATTCAATCCAGTGAAATCAATTACTACTATCAGCTTAATCCATCTGACTTCTAAAACGTATAGCTGGTTTGCACAAAATACTATTTTTTCAGCTTCTAACTGTAATATTTGTGTATGGGACTTCCCTCCCTCCCTCCCTCCCTCCCTCCCTCCCTTCCTTCCTCTCTTCCTTCCTTCCTTCTTCTGTAAGGTTCGCCAGAAAGGAAATCTCCACATGGCTCAGGAAGAAAAGAGTTTATTGGGGGAGAGCAAACTGCCTGCCTGCACCAGATGGAGACAGAGGGGAAGGAAAAAGAGGAGAGACTCCTTATACTGGTGGGGACACAGAAGATGGGGAAGTGATCTCAGGGCCTGGGGAGCCTCTCACTGTCGGAGGGAGTTGAGATGGGGGGCGGGGAGGGGAGGAGGTTCAGGAAGTGGTCTCAGTGGATGAGGAAGTGATCTCAAAGCCTGGGGTCCTTTGCTGACTCATAGTCAGATGATTGACAGTCAGGTGATTACTGGTTTGGGGCAGGTGAAGAGGAAGGGGGAAGGGGCTGATTCTCCCTGGCAGACCTAATACCTACTGCCTACCTTCCTTCCCTCCTTCCTTTTTTCTTGCTCTTTTCCTTTCCTTTTTTTTGGAACTGAACCCCAAACCAACCTCCTCCTCCTCTCCCTTCCTTTTTTCCTGCTTCCCTCCTTCCTTCCTTTCTTTTCCCATCCCTCCCCCCCTCTCTCCATCTTTTCCTCTTTCCTTTTTTGGCCTTGAACCCAAAAGCTTGATCTCTCCCTTGGCTTTTTTTTTTTTTTTTTTTTAACCGAAGGCTGACAACTCTACACCTTGATCCATAGCCCACTTCCAGTTTTTTTTTTTTTTTGCTGGTTAATTGGAGATAAAGAGTCTCCTGGATTTTTCTGCCCAGTCTGGTTTCAAACTGCCATCCTATTCATAGCTCAACTTCCTAAGGAGCTAGGATCTGGCTCTGTGTTTATTTTTTAAAGATCTCCGTTTCTCAGGTAAAATATTTTCTCTTTGACTTTATTCTGTAAAAACAAGTAGTTTCAGGATCCATATCATATTTATTTCAGCTGTGTCTTTCCAGAGGGCTTAGAGCTATTTGTGTTGCCTGTCCCTTCCTCCTTGTGGGCCTCTCCCTGCTGCATGTAGGCTTGCTTACTTCCCAGAACACTGTACTGTAGGAGGCCAGCTCTTGACCCAGGAGTGAGGAATGTTTGATTTAAGAGAGAGAATTCCTTTGAGCCATGTAGAAGAATATCTGGTCTGGGCCAGACCCCCACCCTAAGTCCAGATTGGGAATTCCACAAATGCAAGGTCTTTGTCGTTTCTGCTTTCCCTGCTGTAATCATGTGTAGCAGTGGGTTCTTGCTGTAGGAAGAGACACCGAGAACACACCGAGGGTAGTGTCTCCACCTTGGGCACTGCAGGGAAGCTCATCACCTCTTTTTTTTTTTCAATTGTGAAAATACTGTACAGAGGGGTTACAATTACATGGGCAGGATAATGAGTACATTTCTTTTTTTTTGGTCCAGTCGTGGGGCCTGAACTCTGGGCCTGGGCACTGTCCCTCAGCTCTTCAGCTCAAGACTAGCGCTCTACCACTTGAGCCACTGCACCACTTCCGGCTTTTTTCTTTTTTCTTATGTGGTGCTGAGGAATCGAACCCAGGGCCTCATGCATGCAAGGCAAGCGCTCTACCACTGAGCCACCTTCCCAGCCCATGAGTACATTTCTTATCAAGCATTGTAGCCTCCTCCTTAGCTCATCACCTCTTGCCTGGGCGAAGAGCCATCACCTTTCGAGCAGCCTTGGTCCAACCTCAGCCAGCCTGAGCTGACCCAGGCAGAGACTGTGGCTAATAAATTCCCTGATCGCAGTCCCTCCCTTTTCCACTCTGTGGCCTGGACTGCTCTCCATTGTGAATGGACCGGAAGCTAGGGGGTGGGGCAGCCCATTGATGGAGACCTCAGGCCAGTCTTCCTGTGAGGAACAGGGTGGGAACCACCCTAGAGGGCAAAGGGGAGAGACTCTCAGTGCACCTAGGGAGTACACCAGAATTCTCTACCACCGTGGAGCTCCTGATCCAGTAGGGTGACTCAGAAGGAAGCAAAATGGTTTTAACCATGGAAATCACAAACGTGGAGGGACAAAGAGTGACCAGATGCAGCAGTGGTACTCACTAGTGGAAAATGAACACAACTTGTGGGTGGGGATGGGAGGGAAAAACTGGGAGAGAGCGAGGGAAGGGGTGACATTGTCCAAAAAGAAATACACTTTTTACCTGACTTATGTAACTAACCCCTCTGTCCATCACCTTTATAATAACAATAAAAAAGGAAAAAAAGAAAAATAAACACAAGCTGGGTGCTAATGATTCTGACTTCTAAGCCTACCTACTCAGTAGGCTGAGATGTGAGGATCATGGTTTGATGCCAACCCTGGGTAGGAAAGTCCATGACACTTTTATCTCTAATTAACCTAAAAAAACTGATAGTGGAGCTGTGGCTCAAGTGGTAGAGCACTAGCCTCAGTACAAAAGCTCAGGGATAGTGCCCAGGCCCCGAGTTCAAGCCCCAAAACTGGCACAAATAAACACCAACCAAAACAATAAAAATATATTCCTATCAGGTGCTCATGGCTCGTGCCTGTAATCCTTCTACTTCGGCAAAAGCCGGAAGTGGAGCTGTGGCTCAATGGGTAGAACATCAGCTCTACTTCCAGTTTTCTGGTTGTTAGTTGGAGATAAAGTCTTATGGACTTTCCTGCCCAGGCCAGCTTTGAACTATGATCCTCAGATCGCAGCCTCCTGAGTAGGTAAGATTGAGGCTGGAGATCTGTCCAAGTATTTAACCGTTACCCTGTGCCCCCTGACTGCAAATGCATGAGAGACCCTTCTTGCTATAAGTGGTGGGGTGTTTCTGCTCAGCAGTCTGGGTCCCACAGACAGACAAGGAGCCTGCCAGTATGGACTCTTCCTGCTTAGGCACTAGGTTCAGATTCCAACCCTGGGGCCTCTGGACTGGCATTTGTTTTTCCAGGTCTCAAGTGTGACTTAGCTTCTGGCTGCCTTGTTTGCCTACTTGGTTCTCTGTCTCAGCTGGTTAGGTGCAGGACCTAAAATTGGAGCCTGGTACTTAGGGGCCACGTGTTCCAGTTCTTTTGAACCTTTGTAATTTCAGCCCAAATTGCAATATTATTGTAAAGAAGTCCCTAGCATCTAATAAAGCTCTTTCCTCTTCAAAGGGGTTTCAATAAAACCAACTTCTGCTGTGTGCAAGTTAGGGCTCTCCCAGTTCTCTCTTCTAATTCTTCCCTTCCACATCTGTCTGTCTCTGTCTTTCTGTGTCTGCCATTCTCTGTCCCTTTTCTCTGAATCTCTGTCTTTTTATTTCTCTGTGTCTTCTATCTGACTCTGTCAGTCTTTTTTTGTCTCTTTGTCTTTCTTTTTCTGCCTGTGTCTCTTTGTCTGTCTCTATTTGTGTCTCTCTTTGTCTTTGTCTCTGTCTCTATGTCCATCTCTCTATCTCTGTCTGACTTTATGTCTGTCTCTTTCCCTCTATATCCTTACCTCCCCACCCCCTTTCTCTCATCCTGCAGTAAATGGAGAACAACACTGTTGTTAGGAGCAACAGTGAATGGAAAGTGCTGGGCTTTTGTTATATCAAACAGAGTTCAGTGTTTAGGTTCCCACGCTTTCCACCTGTAATTTGGGGCTCCTATTTCCCTGTTATCTTTAGCAATATGCAGAACCACAGACTGCATTAAAGAAAATCAATCTGGGCCCATACTGAGCTTTTCTTTTTTTCTCTTTTCTTTCTCTTTCTTTTCCTCACTTTGATCACACAGTTCTATAGCTCCATCAATCACACACCAAGTTTTGCCAGATGCTGAGCTCCAATGCCAGTAAGGTGCAATGGTTTCCTTGCTAGATTTTGACATGTCGGGGGATTTAATTGTACGTGAAGATGCTGTCTGCCTAATCAGGATAGAGCAGCAGAGTTCTACTCCTGCTGTGCCCAGCCGAACCTCCTGGAGGCTGGGAGAGAAGGTAGTGTGCTGTCTTGTTACACTGATTACATAATTCTTGTCTCCTAACTACATAGCTATAGTATGTGGATTTTTTTTCCTTTTTGTCTAGCTTGCTTGCTTAGCTGGTGCTCTACCATTTGAACCATGCCTATATTCTGGCTTTTTGCTGGTTATTTTGGCTATGGACTTTTCTGCTAGGGCTACCCTCCAGACATAATCCCCCAGATCTTAGAGCCTCTTGAGTAGCTGGGATTACAGATGTGAACCACTGGTACCTGGCTGGTGTCTTTTAACTGGGGCCTTCCTTTTGGGATTTGGGGGCTGGGATTTGGGATAGAAAGTGTGGCAGCCTCAGATATGGTTATAAGCTGGTGATGAGTGTGAAGGAGACAGAATGGCTTCCCAAAAGGAACACCATTGTCTGCACTTCTAGTTATAGCTTGCCTTAGTCATCTGTCTTATTTCCTGTTAATCTCACAGACTCAGACAGTGAAGAGGACTTTATTAAAAATCCAGGGAGAGCTTCCCTGGGGTTGTATTAAGGTGGGAGATGGTGTGGAATCTTCTGTTAGTAACAGAGTAAATATTGGGCTTAAATGTCCCTGTGGTCTATGAAGGGCAGATGTCATGTGAATTGCTTTTGTCTTAGAATCAAACTATCAAATTTGGATAGTGTGCGGAAATCTAAGGTACTCTTCTGAGTACCAGCAGCTTGTCAGCTGCTGCTTTTAAACATAAGCCCTGCGAGGCCTCTCTGTATCTCTGGCTCAGAGGCCCAGTAGGACTGTCTGCAGGTCTCCCAGAGGTCTGTGAGGTTGAGTGGTGCCTCAAGAGTCTGCATTGTTTCCCCAAGAATAGTCAGTCAGGGAACCAGAACACTCTGTGCTTTTTAATTCAGCTCCGCCCAAGTGCTTGGCCACAGCTCGAAGTGCTTGGCCACAGCTCGAGCCATGGGTGCCCTTGGCTCCACTCCCACCTGGAATCCTAGCTACTCAGGAGCCTGAAATCTGAGGATTGTAGTTCAAAGCCAGCTCAAGCAGGAACATCTGTAAGACTGACCTCTAATTAACAGAAAAAAGCCAGAAGTGGAGCTGTGACTTAAGTGGTAGAATGCCAGCCTTGTGTGAAAAAGCTGAAGGACAGTGTGCAGGCCCTGAGTTCAAGCCTCAGAACTGTCCCTTCCCCCTCCCCCCATTTATGAGATGTTACTATACAAGTTTCCTTTGAGCAGAAAGCTGGGGTTCAGGTATGTCTTTTTGAAAGTGTCATTCCTAGAGGAAAAACATAGAAATTCAGTATTTGAATAATGTCTTTAAACTCTTGCAGGTTTTGAATCTTATTTTTTACTCTGAAAGTCAGTCCAGAAAATGCTACTTGTGAATAATTGAATGCTGTCACAAATAACAGATTATTGTCAACTAGTGAATCAAATAAGGATCTTTGAGCTGGGTGTGGTAAAGTATATTAAATAGGTAGGTTTCATTAGGTAGCCAATGAGGAAAACACCACATGCTATTCAGGCAGGAAAAGAAGTTTATTTACTGAACTGTTGCCCCCTCCCCCTACATACATGGTAGAGAAGCATGGCTGAAAAGGCAAGGGGGAGGGAGGTGGGGAAGAGGAAGAGGGCCAGGACTTATCTAGGCCAGGGACAGGAAGAGGTGTGGCCCGGTGGGGGAAAGGTGTGGCTACACTGGATCTGGATGTGACCTCAGGGTCTGGGACCCTCCTAAGGTCAGATGAGAGGCTTGTGACCAGAGATGGCCCAAGGATGTAACCTAGCAGGAAGGTGACTGCTTCCAGGTCTGCCAATTACCTAGGTAACAGATACTGGGTGGAAACCTAGCCAAGAGGGATAGAGGTGTCTCTGTTCAGACCTTACAGGTGCCAGTGGCTCAAGCCTGTAATACTATTTTCCCTGGAAGCTGAGATCTGAGGCCCTCCCTTTGAAGATAGCCATAAGAAAGTCTTATCTCAAATTAGTCAAACTGGAACTGTGGCTCAAGTGGTAGAGTGTTAGCCTTGAGCAAAAATGTTCTGGGATAAGCACCCTGAGTTTAAGCCCCAGGACCAGCACAAAAACTACTATTACTTCCACCAACAAAAAAGGATCTTTCCTGAAATCAAAACTTCTTGTACAAGTGTCTTGTCTCTGCTGGATGTACAATTAATCATGAACCAGAAACAAATAATATGTTTTATAGTACTTTTGTTGTTGATCTAGTACAATGTTTTATAAATACGATTAATCACTGGTAGTTTTCAATTCTGTCTTTATTACTTGATGATCTGATAATTCAGAATGAGGAATTACTACATAAAGAACTTGGCAGAAGCTCACTCCTGTAATCATAGCTACTCAGGAGGCTGAGATCTTAGGATTGTGGTTCAAAGCCAGCCCCGGCAGGAAAGTCCATGAAACTCTTATCTCCAATAAATCACCAGAAAACCGGAAGTGGCCTTGTGGCTCAAGTGGTAGAGCACTTGCCTTGAGCTGAAGAGCGAAGGGACAATGCCCAGGCCCAGAGTTCAAGCCCCACGACCTACAAAAACAAAAACTAACAAAAACAATGTAGTTTTGACTGTTGTATATTTCTTCCTTCTTGTTCCTTATAACTAAGTATCTTAATATAATTTGTTAAAAAGTCTAGTCCTTTACCATTGATCCACAGGGACAACTAAGATTGTCATAGATGAAATTGCTACATATAAAAATCAGTTCTGCCTTCTCTATTTTATTCCTTTGTCTTTATGTGACTGTAGTCTCATTCCTAGCCTTAAAATAATTCTTACATGTCATAGTAATTGCTCTGTAATTCTTCATAGTTGTCTCAGTCATTTTATAAACTTTTACTGTTCTGTTAATATGTTAACAGCTTTGGCTGAAATTATATTGAGAATTTTAAGAGAACTGACATCTTGGTATTGAGTTTTCTTATCACAGATAAAAATTATCTACATCTCATTAGAAATCTGTGGTGTTATAGAAAGTTTTATCATTTTCTGTGCAAAATTCACTTCTTCTAGACTCTTTATCCTTTGATACTCTTACAAAAGATGCTGTTTAAAAATTATATTTTCAGGATTTTAATCCTAGTATAGAAATAAAGTTAATATTTATTCTTTTAAATTTTTTTTCTCTCTTTGCTTTTCTTGAGATCATTGTTATTATATATTAACTAGGTGGCTCTTAATATATAAGTTAATATATATTATTTTTGTGTTCCTACTGATTAGGGCTTGAACTCAGGACCTTGATACTCTTATCTCCAGTTAATCAGTAAAATGACAGAAGTGGAACTGTGACTCAAGTGGTAGAGCAGAAAACCTGAGAGCATGGGGACCTGAGTTCAAGCCCCAGTACCAACATAAAAATAAATGAATAATAGTAATATTAACTTAATATGAGCATTATGATAATTAAATGCATTAATATATGTAAAGTACTTAGGATACTTGCTATATCATGATTGATATTGTATAGATATTTATTACTTGGCTCACTGAAATGTATCTCTTAATGAAATGAGGGTATGACTTTAAAAAAATTAGTTCATCTGTTATATGTTGACTTTTTTCTTGCTGGAATGCAGCTGGATTCAATCCCAATTTTTTAGTGGTATGCTTATGGTGAAAAAAAAAACTCTTTAAATGTAAGATGTGTAGATGAGATTGAAGAAACCAATCATTTGAATATTTTTGTATTTGTTGCCAAAAAATCACTTATGGATCCTCCATAAAGAACATTTTTTGAATGGCCTCTTGGTGAATGCCTCATAAAAGGTAATCTCAATTTTGTTGAAAGCATATTGAATTGGAGACCTCCTTGCAAAATGATTTTTTTCCAATCTTTTAAATAATTTTCTTTTGTAACCAGCATGTCTAATTGTACCTTTTGGGGAACCCTGAGAAAATTTATCACATAGACTAGTAGACTTTTGCAACATGAGGTAAGTAAGAATTCTTTTAAAATGAAGAAGTCAACCAAGCATGATCATGCACATCTGTAAACTCAGCTTCTTGATAGAGACAAGAGGTTAGAGGGCAGCCAGGGCAAAGTTCATGAACATGAGATGCTATCTGAAGAACAAAACCAAAAAGCAAAAGGATGATGGGCATGATTTTAATGCTCAAGGAGTAAAGAACTTGCCTAGAAAGGAGGAAGCCTTGGGTTCAAATCCCTAGTGTTGCTAAGTGAATGGATGGATGGATGGATGGATGGATGAATGAATGCAGCATAGGAAAGTGGGGGCCTGGGAAGGTGGCTCAGTGGTAGAGCGCTTGCCTTGCAGGCATGAAGCCCTGGGTTCAATTCCTCAGCACCACATAAGCAGAAAAAACCAGAGTAGCACTGTGGCTCAAGTGGTAGAGTGCTAGCCTTGAGCTAAAGAGCTGAGGGACAGCACCTAGGCCCAGAGTTCAGGCCCCATGACTGGCAAAAAAAAAAAAAAAAGGAAAGTGGAAACAAAGAACTAAGAAATGATATCTGAACTGGGTTCTTCTGAAGCAGGTCAGTTTTTTGTGTTTTTTACTTGGTGCCAGTAGTGGGGCTTGAACACAGAGCCTGGGTATTGTACCTCAGGTTTTTTTTTTTTTTTTCTCCCTAGGCTGGTGTTCTGCCATTTGAGCCACAGCTCTACCTCTGGTTTTTTGATAGTTAATTGGAGAAAGAGTTTCACATAGACTTTCCTGTCCAGGCTGGCTTGAAATGT
This sequence comes from Dipodomys ordii, assembly GCF_000151885.1. NCBI lineage: Eukaryota > Metazoa > Chordata > Mammalia > Rodentia > Heteromyidae > Dipodomys > Dipodomys ordii. Next base: position 1,587,438 of record NW_012267383.1, read on the forward strand.
GATCCTCAGATCTTAGCCTCCTGAGTGTAGCTAGGATTATGGTGGAAGTCACCAGCTCCTGGCTCAGGCTTGCTCACTTTAAGGAGGGGTCTGGTTTCCCTCAAAGCCTACTGATTTAAATACTGGTCGCACCAGTGAAACACCAAGAGCACCTACATGTGTTTAACCTCAGGAACACTGTGTCCCAGCCAGGTGGGAGTATAAAATTAACCCTCATGATGTCAAAACTCATTCCAAGTTGAAGATAGAGCACTGGAGTTGCAACTCCACTAAGAAACTAAGAAACTGCCACTTGGCCAGTCAGTGGCTAAAGCCTATAATCCTTGCTACGAGGGAGTCAGAAATAGGATCATAGTTCAAGGGCAGTCTGGGCAAAAAGAAATTTCTGTGACTGGCTAGGTGCCAGTGTCTCTTGCCTATAATCGTAGCTACTCAGGAGGCTGAGATCTGAAGATGACAGTTCAAACCTAGCCTGGGCCAGAAAGTCTTTGAGACTCTTCTCCAGTTAGCCAGCAAAAAGCTGTGGCTCTAGTGCTAGAGTACCAGTCTTGAGTGGTAAAAGCCCAGTTCGGCCTCCAGTTCAAGTCACAGTCCTGCAAAACCAAAAACAAACCCACAAAAAACAAATGGACTTTTCTGTTTCCTTTCTTTAGAATGTCTTCTTCTAAACGCTCAGGTAGGTGATGTTCAGGATGCTGGTGGTCCAGGCACATGACAAACACTGGGCGCTTGCTGGCATCACTTGCTTGCTGTCCCATAGTCCTAAGGGAGCTTGGTTTCAGCATAGAAGAACCATGCCCTCATTTGCATACAGGGGAAGCAGGGCAGCCTAGCTGACTCACAGGGCCACTGCTGTGTCCTCACAGGCCTGGGAATGCTCTGCAGAAAGTGGCAAGGTGGGCAGGCCTTGTCTGGAGTGGCAGAGCCAGAAACCAGTTAGCAATGAGGCAACTATTGATTAGAGAATGTCCTGCAGTACAAGGAGGGAACCAACTGAGAAAAGAGAGTGCTGACTGTAAATTCTACTCTCTGCAAACTTGGCAGATTTTGTTTGGCTTTTAGTTTTGTGTGTGTGTGTGTGTGTGTGTTGTTACTGAGGCTTGAACTCAGGGCCTGGGTGCTGTCCCTTATCCTTTTCCACTCAAGCCTGGTGCACTACCACTTGGACCACACTTCTACTTTTGGCTTTTTCTTGGTTATTTCAGACAAGAGTCTCATGGACTTCCCTGCCCAGGCTGGCTTCAAACTGTGATCCTAAGATCTCAGCCTCCTGAGTAGCTAGGGTGACAGGCATGAGCCACCAGTGCCCAGCTAAATTCTGTTTTGAATAGAGACAGAAATGTGTTCGACCCGCAGGTATGGCATAGTGAAGCAGCCTCAGCACGGGGCATCGGGATCACTTCTGCGTGGTGTTGCACCTTCATGCGGACACTCTTGCACTGTGCTTCTCTCCCTCTGTAGTGAAGAGATGCTTGTTCTGTAATCACATCCAACTTTAGGGCTTTCATTGTATTTTATCTTCACTCTACCAATAAGCTCTGATAGCAACCCAGGAATCCATTGCACAGATCAGAGGAAAGAATATGACAAACTATTAAAAGAAGCCTTTTTAATATTTTATATGTATGTGTGTATATATATATATATATATACATATATATGTGTATATATGTACATAGTGGCTTAAAAGTATTCAGGCATTGGATTAAAAATTCTAGGCACATTTTGGGTTTTACTTAATTTTATTTTGTTGTGCGAATATTGGGGCTTGATCTCAAGCCCTCCTGTTCTTGCTTGGCTTTTCCACTCAAGGCTGGTGCAATACAGCTTGTGCCACAGCTTCACTTCTGGCTTTTGTTGGTTAATTGGACTGAGTCTTTCAAATTTGTCTGTGTGGGCTGACTTGAAACTGAGATCCTCAAAGCTTGGTCTCTTGAGTAGCTTGGATTACAGCCAAAAGCCACCAGTGCTGGCCTTGTTTAAGGTCTGAATGTCTTGTGTCTTCACTATAGTCCTATATTTGTCATACACAGTGACAGATATTGTTGGTTTCGGTCCTCCTTCTCTTCTGCTTCCTTCTCCATGGCAGCTGCTTTTAAGCTTGGTTTTACAGTGCACTTTTCTCTTCAACAAACACACACACACACACATACATACGCGCGCACGCGCGCGCGCGCGCGCACCGACAAAATAGTATTACAGAGAGCTCAGCACAGAAACTAAAGTTTACTCCAGAATACTCAAGATGAAATGACATTGACAAAATTCACAGTAAACCTCAGGGAACTTGTTCTAGCTTTCCAGTAATTATGTCTAAGAATATCTGCTCCAAAGTGGCTTGAGATGCTGGGAGTCAGCATTCCAGATGAAAACAGCTGCCCAGCCCTGCCACAATTCCCTCTGTACCACCCACATTGCATCCTAGGAGCCACAATGTACACAGAAAGAATCACCCCCAATCCTGACACCAATCATCACGTAAGTTATAATATGCTATTTCTACTGGAAGGTTACAGTTCTAATTATAACCTTTTTTTTGTGCTGGTTCTGGAACTTGAACTCAGAGCTTGGGTGCTGTCCCTGAGCTTTTTCCCTCAAGGTTGCTGTGACTTCATTGGCATTGTCACTCAAATAGAAGCCAGAGTTATAGTTAAAATTAGAGAAAAAGTGGATGTGTGATAGATGGGTGGGCAGAAGGAAATGGACTTCCTGTATGTCTCAAATTATATTTGCTGGGTTTTTGCTTTTTATATTCTTTTTTCTTTGTCCTATCACTTTGAGCCACAGAGCCAATTCCAGCTTTCTGGTGGTTAATGGGAGATAAGACTCTCATAGCCTTTCCTGCCTGGGGTGACATTGAATATCAATCCTCAGATCTTAGCCTCCTGAGTAGCTAGGATTACAGGTGTGAGTTACAGCACCTGGCTTGCCTTTTATTATTCTTAGTTGCTCAGGTGCTTGCTTTGGGGGAGTGCCCACCACAGCTAGGCCTTTCTCCAGTGGAGTAATCCACCAATGGGTTCATCATCATACAGCGACATGACTGAGAGGTGGCAGGCACTCATGGGGTGGACTCCTCTGTCTCTGCCTCCTGTAGAGTCTGGGGTATGAGGTAAGCCCCTCTGTATCACTTTGATATCCAGCACACCACACTCTATCTAGCCTAGAGGTAGGGGAGGAAAGCGGCCTTGGAGTGACACCTCCACAGCTGGCACTCTTGACTCCAAGCCTTGCCTGCTTTCAGTGATTTCTATGAGGTATTTTTCACAGCTACAAAAACTAACATTGACCTAATTCATGCTAGAATCATTTATGTTAGAACCGATGTGCCACACATGCCAGTACTTGAGTAGATTGACCTTTATTTCCAGCAAATGCAAGAAGACAGGAATATATTCTGGAGACCAAGGGAAGTAGGTATAAGCTGTCATCCTAGCTACTCAGGAGGCTGAGATCTGAGGATCATGGTTCAAAGCCAGCCCTGGCAGAAATGTCCCTGAGACTCTTCTCTCCAGTTAACCACTAAAAAGCCAGAAATAGAAGTGTGGCTCAAATAGTAAGCACTAGCCTTGAGCAAAAAAGCTCAGGGAAAGCACCCAGTCCCTGAGTTCAAGTTCTAGGACCTACACACACAAAAAGAAGTAGGTTATAATTAGAACTGTAACTTCCCTTTAAATTGTATGTTCTAACTTACATGATGGTGCTTTTTTTCCAACCCTGAGCAGACATATCTATGAGGAAAATTCTATCATGTAAAAAGCACATAGCCCCTCTATATCACCTTTATAATAACAAAAAAAAGATTTTATAAAAGCAGAGCACATCGTGTTGTTTTAGGTGGAGCTGTACATCCTGAGGGCATTGTAGAATAGGTTAAACCAAGTGTAAGGGAAGAAAGATGATTTCTCATAGTTCTTTGTCGAGTTGGACCCCTGAAACTAAAGACAGATTAAAGAAAGACACAAGCTTCATATCATGTCTTCCCAAGAAATACCAAGGAAAAGGAATGAAACAATCTCAAAAAGACGTCTTTGATTCAGGCTTACCTCCCATCTTCCAATCAATCAAGAAAACAGGGTCAAGTCAGGCACTGGTGGCTCACACGTGTCATCCTAGCTACTCAGGAAGCTGAGATCTGAGGGTTGAGGTTCAAAACCAGCTCAGGCAGGAAACTCCATGAGACTCCTTTTGTTGTTGTTGTTGGTGGTGGTCATAGAGCTTGAACTCAGGGCCTAGATGTTGTCCTGAGCTTTTTTGCTCAATGCTAGTACTCTACCACTTTGAGTCACAGCTCCACTTCATGTTTTTTGGTGGTTAATTGAAGCTAAGAAGCTCATGGACTTTCTGCCCGGGCTGGCTTTGAACCATGATCCTCAGATCTCAGCCTCTGAAGTAACTAGGATTATAGGTGTGAGCCACCAGCACCCAGCTCCATGAGACTTACCTAAAATTAAACAGCAAAAGCCATAAGTGGGGCTGTGGCTCTAGAGTGCTAGACTTGAGCAGAAAAAAACTCAGGGACGGCGCCCATACCCTGAGTTCAAGCCCCACAACGGTTACCACCACCAACAAAAGCAAGGTCTGGGAAGCCAGTGGTGGCGGAGGAGGGGAGAAGCAGGTGAGCAGAATTGGTCTGCAGCTCCACTGGTGAGTGTGCAGTGATTTAATTATTGTTCTATTTCTAGTAGAGTGGAGATGTCCTTTGTGGTGGATGTTTTTCTCCCAGAAGGGTAATTTCTAGTCTGTTTTTGAGAGCTTTTCCCAGTGTGTGCAGTTTCTCAAAATAACCAGCTCAAAATATTCCTTATGCCAAAAGAGGGTATTTTGGGGTGGCTTATGCTGGTTTCCTATACTGGCAGCCAGTGACTCGGAGAAGGCTCCCCAAAAAGGCTGAGCAGTGGAGCAACTGTCAACTCATAAGATATATAAAGAGACTCTGTCTGTGGTGATGTCCTGCCCATGGCCTCTGTCTAGTCCAGGACTGCCAGCCCCATGTTGGTCCCTGTGGGAGGATTTGCCATTTGTTCCTTCTTTTACCTGGAGATCTGCAGATGTGTCAAGGAAGTACTTTGTCCTCCTAAATACTTTATTGTCCAGGATAAGTATCTTCACATTCTTTCTTTGGCTTTTCTTTCTTTGTATTGCAGTTTTTCAGTTTTCTTAACATTCTGGTTACTCTCCTTGGATGTACAAAGATCCATCTGTGACTCTAAGAAAAGGACATGCTCAGAGTTGATGTCTACTAGAAGCAAGGTAGAACCAGAACTTTCCTCCTTGTAGGTGGTGTTCTCTCTGTTCATGTAGCCTAAGCAAATCTTGTACAGGCCTGGCATGGTAGTTTATGCCTGTAATACCGGCACTGCAGGAGGTAGAAGTAGGAGGATCACAACCGGATCCAGCCCAGGCAAAGTGTAGACCCTACCTGAAGAATAAACTAGAAGTGTGGCTCAAGTGGTAGAAAACATCAAACCCAGTAGAGGAGCCACAGGAAGTAGGTTTCACCAAATACTTAACTGTTTTAAAATTCTTCTCACTGCACATGCCAAAGATGAATTCTATTAACACGAGACGGCATCTTGGGAAGTGAAAAAGACCAGATGTGGAAAACAGCCTTTTGAAATATAATTCTGGAAGTTTTCCATGTGTCTAATTTGTTTCAATTACATTTGTAGTCTTTATAAACAGAATAACACACAAGGTCATTACAGACGCTGTTTTTTTTCCTCGGTGGCGCTTTCTTACTCTTGTATAGTGTTATGTCTTGGCTTTTCAAAGATGCACCCAAACTCAACTTTTAGATTGCCTTCACCTTTGCTGTTTCATCAGGAAGGGGTTAGCCATATGTATGTTACAGGTGATTTTGATATTGACATGAAGTTCTGAGCAAGTCCTAACATTTTGACAAGCCTTTTTAAAGGCTTTGTACATCAACAAGTGCTTTCAACTTTCACCCCAAGAATGGGTCTGCACAGCTGTTACCTGGCCTCGCGTGCATCCTATTAGAGACCCTGCATGGATCGTTAGTCATGAGCCAGTCTTGTCCCCTTTTGCCTTTCAGCACAACAGGGCGTTCTCAAACTGCACATCTTGTGAGGTCCGTAATTAAGATGCAGCCTTGTGCACCGGAACCCAGCTGGCCCTCCTAATCTGGATGGTTGATTTATAACCTCACCTATCAAAAGTCAAAATGCTGCTTCCCATCCATCCTCATAAAGCAGCAGGAGTTTCCTGGAGAGAATGATGACACACTAATTGTTCACAGCTGGAGAATGGATCCCTTGGCGTGATGGATGTTAACCCTATCCTTCCTGTGTCCTTCGTAACTTCAGAAATAGGTGTTGGGCTTCAGGGATGCGTAATGGATCAAGTTTACACAGGACAGTAAGGCTCTGTGCTGTGTTCTAACTCTGGACTTACTGGAGAGACACTTACCTGGAGTTGGTGACAGAGCAGCTGGAGACACACCCATGTGTCTATTTCAAACATGGGAGAATTTCATACTAGATGTGACTGCATTAGGTGAAGTCAGCTGAAAATTAGATTCAACCTACTAGTCGAGGAAGTTTTGCTATAACTTAGAAACTGAAGAGTTACTTTATTTATGGAACTTTTTTTTTCCTTTTTTCTTTTGTCAATACTGAGGCTTGACCTCAGGGCCTGGACACTGTTCCTGAAATTTTTCGCTCAAGGATAGCACTCTACCACTTGAGCCACAGACCCACTTCTATTTTTTTTTCTTTTTTCTTATGTGGTGCTGGGGAATGGAACCCAGGGCCTCATGCATGCAAGGCAAGTGCTCTACCACTGAGCCACCTTCCCAGCCCATCCCACTTCTATTTTTTTAGTGGAAGAGTCTCACAGACTTTCCTGCCCAGGCTGGCTTTGAACCTTGATCTTCAGATATCAGCCTCCTGAGCAGTTAGGGTAAGAACTGAGCCACTGACCCCTGTCTTATTTATGGGATATTTTATTATATGTCTCCAGAACAGATATATCAATTATTAATAAGTTAAAATCTTCCTGTTTCATTCAAATCAAAATTATAAATGAACAAATGAAAATAATTACACCTTTTAAAATAAGTTAAGTTTGAACAAAATATCTTTCCTATAAATCAGGACTTTTTCCTTTTATTATTATACTTTGACTAGTAAAATATGTTAAGGATCTAAAGTAAAATGTTAATGGTCCTAGGAAATGTGTATATGTTTATGTGTGTATATGCCTTAAACAATTAAACATGTGCACATATATATTATCTTTTTTATTTTTATTTTTTTGTCGGTCATGGGTCTTGAACTCTGGGCCTGGGCGCTGTCTCTCAGCTCTTCAGCTCAAGGCTAGCCTTCTACCACTTGAGTCATAGCACCACTTCCATTTTCTGGTGGTTAATTGGAGATAAGAGTCTCATGGACTTTTCTTGTGCGGGCTGGCTTTGAATGGCAATTCTCAGATCTCAGCCTCCTGAGTAGCTAGGATTACAGGTGTGAGTTACCAGCACCCGGCTTATTTATTTTTAATTTTAAGGTATTTTATTTATTTTTTCCAGTCCTGGGGTTTGAGTCAGGGCCTGGGCACTGTCCCTGCGCTTCTTTTTACTCAAGGCTAGCACTCTACCACTGAGCCACAGCGCTACTTCCAGCCTTTTCTGTGTATCTGGTACTGAGGAATGAAACTCAGGGCTTCATGCATGCTAGGCAAGCACTCTACTACTAAGCCACATTCCCAGCCTTACACACACACACACACACACACACACATTTACATTTTATTTTATTGTAAACATGCTGTACAGAGGGGTTACAGTTACATGAGTAATGAGTACATTTCCTGTGGAACTTTGTTACCCCCCTCCTTTGTTTTTTTCCTACTATCCTTTCCCTTCCCCCTCCATATATAGTTTTTAAATTTAAAAATTTTAAATCATTGTTGGATAAAACACTAATAAGCCTTCAATTTTTAATCACAGTAAGAAAAGAAAATGAGTGAAAACTGTGGTTTTTAAAACTGATAGTTGTTTGTGTTTAAGTTGAAATCCTGATACTTGTGGATTCTTAAATCTTCCATCTCAATGCATAACACATGTTTGAATCGTGTAAATTAGCCCAGGCTAAAAAGTTTGTGAGACTCCTTTTCCAATTACCTAGTAAAAAGCAACACTGAAAACATGGCTTGAGTGGTAGAGGGCCATCCAAAGAAGCAAGCTGAACAAGTGAAGGGCTCTGAGTTCAAGCCCTAGTATCAGGCCTCCCCCCACCCCTGCCACACACAACTAATACTCTTTGTTATTTAGTTTTATTGGAAAAAACATGATCAGGGAGGGACTGTGGGGGGGGGGAGGTGGAGGGGGGTGAGTAGGTGTTAATGAGGTGAGTTCAGACCTTTGCTGGCCTCTTGGTCTATCATTTGTAGTTAATATGAAAATAGGTAGAGCGTATATTACGTTAGGTTCCTAGTTCACATGTTGATAATTGGAGTTAAATGCTTTGGGGTTTTTATTTAGAATTCAGGTTTGTTTTAAAAGTTGTTGATTTTTTCTATTCTCTCTCAATTGGGGGACACTGGGATTTGAATTTAGGTGAGGTCCTCCTTGAGCCACAATCCTAGCCCCTCCCCTCGTTGGCTTTTTTTTTTTTCCATGTAAGTCTCATATTTCTCCCCTTCTCACCCCAGCCAACCTTAGCCAACTTAAGAGTGGGAACCTTCTTACCTAGGTCTCCCAGGCAGCTGGGATTACAGGCACACACCACACCACCAGCTGGCTTTGAACTTTGATTCTCAGATCTCAGTCTCTTGAGTAGCTGGGATTACAGAGGTGAGCTGCCAGCGCCCAGCTCATTAAGGCATTCTTCCTGGAAAAGACATACTCCATTGCATCTATTTTGGAAAATTACCACTGGAGAGCTATAGAAGTTGTGGAAAATAACTGCTATAAATCAGGAGGAGAGATTCGGGAAGTCTGGGAGCACAGCATGCAACTTTACAACTGGCTCTGCTCCAGTGACTCAAATTTATTTCTGTCATGGAAAAGGTTTCTTTGCCCTTTCCCTACAGGCAACAGTCATAACCATCACAAATCTCCTTCTCTAATTTAAGTTGAAGATGCAGGTTAGAAATAATGGGGTAGAGCTGAGCACCTTTAATACCAGCCACTCAGGAGGCTGGGATTTGAGGATTGAAATTTAAAACCAGCTTTGGCAGAAAAGTCCCTGAGACTCTTGACTACATTTAACCAGCAAAGAGAATTGGAGCTGTGGCTCAACGGTAGAGCACCAGCCTTGAGCAAGGAAGCAGATTGAGAGTTCAAGCCCTGGTTTGATTTGTGCTCAGTCCGGCATAGATGGTGATCCTCCTTATTTGTGCTTCCCTCATAGCTTAGGGTGACACATGGTCAAGATGGAATTTTGATAACTTTTTTTTTTCCCTCGTGGTCGTGGGACTGGGGCGCTGTCCCTCTGCTCTTCAGCTGAAGGCTAGGCTCTACCACTTGAGCCACAGTGCCACTTCTAGTTTTCTGGTGGTTTATTGGAGATAAGAGTCTCATGGACTTTCCTGCCTGGGCTGGTTTTGAACCTTGATCCTTAGATCTCAGCCTCCTGAGTAGCTAGGATTACAGGTGTGAGCCACCAGCACCCGGCTTTGATAACTGGACTATCTTCAAACCAGGCTGGCCTCAAGCCTCAGTGCCCCAGTCCCTGCCTCCCAAGTAGCTTGAGCCACTTTGTGAAACATTTTTAGGTTTAAATCCACACAGAAGTATATTGATACTTGAAAGGCCAGTGTTCTCACCCCGTGCTTGTTGTCAGTCTGTTCTCTTGCCACGTGGCATGGCAGTGGGAACTCCGCTACCTCACATACCTCATACAGTTGCTGCTGGATGTGGTGTCCTGCGAGCTGGGGGCCCAGGTCACCAGTCAATACTCCAAGAATCATGATGGAAAGCTAGCCTGGGCAGAAATTAGCCAGCAAAAAGCTGGAAGTGGAGCTCTGTCTCAAGCACTAAAGTGCTAGCCTTGGGCGGGGTGAGTGTTTTGCCAATCAGAGGTGGCAAAGCTGATGTATTTTATTTGTTTGATTTTCATCCATTTAATTTTAGTGCTGTGGATTGAGCCCAAAGTCTGACACATACGAAGCAAGTACTTTCCTGCTTATACTGAGCTTTCTTCAGCCACCTACTTTATTTCAATATGGGTCTTGTCAAGCCCTTTAAAATAGAGTATTTGCAGTGCATTAACTGGTGGCTCCCCAAATCCTGAGGCCCTATGATTGGAACCTATTCAGAAAAAAAGATCTTTGAAGCCAGGAGCTCAGTGGCTTGTGCCTACTGTAATCTTAGTTACCCACGAGGCTGAGATGTGAGTATCATGGTTTGAAGCTGGCCCACGCAATAAAGTCTATGACATTTTTTCCCCTTTTTTTTTTGCCAGTCCTGGGGCTTGAACTCAGGGCTTGGGCACTGTCCCTGGGCTTTTTGTGCTCAAGGCTAGAACTCTACTACTAGCCACATTCCCAGCTGTATGAGATTCTTGTCTGCAACAAACTACCCCAAAATAAGAAATGGAGGTGTAGCCCATGTAATTGTAACCCCTCTGTACGGTATTTTCACAATTAAAAAAAAAGAAAAGAAAAAGAAATGGTGTAGCTCAAAGAAATGGTAGACCACTAGCCTTAAGCAAAAGAGCTCAGGGACAGCACCAGGCTCTGAGTTCAAGCCCCAGGACCAGCACAAGGGGAAAAAAAGGGACTCAAAATCTTAGAATTTGTATCTTAAATCAGTTGCTTAATACTGATCTCAAAGGATAACAGGGAGATTTTCCAAAAATATAGTGAAATAACACGTATTTATATCTGAATGACATTCTTAAAAACTCAAAAAGAGTAGGAAAACATGTATTCTGCTGTGTTGTTTTTGTTTATCAGATTAGCATGTGTGTGGGTGTGAGCTGTGAGGATCAAGGACTGTGGCTATGGTTTTAATAAAGAGAGCACAGGGGCTTATGGAAAGCATTGTTATACCTTCTATTTTCTCTCCCCTTCCCCTCTCCCCCCTCAGGGCCTGGGTGCTGTCCCTTAGGTGTTTTACTCTAGGCTGGCATTCTACTGCTTTAGCCACATCTCTCCTTCCAGCTTTTTTGTTGTTAATTGCAGATGAAAGTCTCATGGATTTTTCTGTCTGGGTTAGCGTTGAACCTCAGTCCTCAGATCTCAGCCTCCTGCGTAGCTAGGACTACAGATGTAAGCCACCAGCACCTGATTGTTATGCTTTGGGAAACATTCTTGGCTATAAACTTGCTTCAACCATTTTGCAATTCTTTAACATGTTCAGAAATGTCTAATTGTAAGAATTCTGTCAGTGCCAGTTTATGAGCCAAGTTTAAAAAAACACCCATCTTTATTGTCACACTTCCTATGTATTAAATGCTTAAGCAATAAATATGTCTTAGTAATTGAGATTATAAATAAGTCGAGATTCTTATGTCACATAATGCCTAGTGGCTGGCTTAGCCTGTTTTCAGGTGCAGATAGCATGTCTCATAAGGAAAGCAATGTGTTTAAAGCAAAGAAAGTTTTGGTTGCAACAGTTTCTCCAACCCATTGCTCTGCCTCTTTGAGCTTACTACTCAGCCTATTTATTTATTTTTACCAGTACTGGGTATCTGGGTTGTTTCCAAAACTTAGCTGTGAATAGTGTAGCAATAAATGTGGATGTGTCAGTGTCTTTATTGCATCCTGACTTGTAATTTTTTTTTTTTTTGGCTATTCCTAGGGTTTGACCTCAGGGCCTAGGTGCTATCTCTGAGCTTCTGTGCTCAAGGTTGTTGCTCTACCACCTGAGCCCTCAGCTCATTTTTTGTTTGTTTGTTTTAATTGGATAAGAATCTCAAAGACTTCCATTGTTTTTGTTTTTGATAGTCAATTGGAGATAACCTCACAGACTTTCTTGCCAGGGCTGGTTTTCAATCTGATACTCAGATCTCAGCCTCCTAAGTAGCTAGGATCACAGGTGTGAGCCACTGGTGCCTGCCTCTGACTTGTAGTCTTTTGGATAAATTCCTGAGATTGAAATTGCTGGATCAGGGGGTAGTTCTGTGTTTCATTGTTGGAGAACTCTCCATACTACCTTCTAGAATGGCTGCACTACTTGACATTCTTACCAGCAATGGGATAGTATAATAAGGTTTCTTTTCCCACTTCTCGAAATCCACAAGGAAATATATAAAGAGTACAGAGGGATTCTTTAAGTATTTTTATTCAGTTGCCCTTTTGCTTACCTTGTATGCAACTATATCACAAGGTCAAAAACCAGGCCATCAGTTTTGTAATACCTGTGAATGTTTGAGTGTGATTTGCTAAAGATTGAGGTTGTTTCAGGTTTTGGTGGGTATTACCTAATTACTATTCAGAAATAAGTTACAGAGTCACACAAAATTTCACTCCCATAAACAGCCCTTGATACTTCCTTTGCTAATGGAAATCCTGCCAACATTTTGTTCTATCATAATTCTAATTTTAATGTTTAATAGGGTAAAAATTAGACTTTGCCAGAGACCCACGCAGACATCCAGGTACAGAGAACAAAGAAAGGTTTATTGCCAGGAAAGGGGTAGGCAAGAATCCTTCTCACAAGGAAGGGAGAAGTGAGAAGAAGCACGGGCTACTGTCTGAGGTGACCTATATAACCTAGGAGGTTTAGGAGGGGCTACAAGGGGCTAGGAGGCGGAGACCCTGGTGTGGACGTGTGGGCCAGGGGCTTCATCATGGAGGACTAGGATGTATGGCTGCTGTCCAAATAGTAGATAAGGGTCCTGCAGCTGCCCAGACCTGAAGGTCACTCTAAGGGGCTCTTGTTGTCTTATATGGTGGTAGCTGCCCCCCAAGGTAAAGGGGGATGGAGGCTGATTATTTACTGTCTTTACTACGTGGGCTTGGTGTTGCCTAGGAAGGAAGCATGCTAGGAAGGGAGAGGGGAAGGAGTGTACTAAGCTATGGGAAGGGAGCTCATTTTGCTAACAGTGTTTTATTTGTCAATAATGTGACTGAGAATCTCAGATTTGTTCCCAAACATCCAATCTGTAGATATCCCTTGCTGTTAGATGCCGTCTTTCAATTCTGTTGATGTTGCTGTTAGTTAAGATATCATATTCGTGCTGGGAGCTGGTTGCTCATACTTGTAACCCTAGCTATTAGGAGGCTGATATTTGAGATCTGCGGATCAGGGTTCAAAGCCAGCCTAGGCAAGAAAGTCCGTGAAACCCTAATGTCCAATTAACCACAAGAAAACCGGAAGTGGAGCTATGGCTTAAAGTGGTAGAGCACCATAACTGCTATTTAAAAAAAAAAGATAATCATATTCCCAGTGGTTCATATGCAATTCAAGTCTGAATTAAATGATCCTTCTTGATGGGTATTTCATCTTCACACTATCATTCAGAAACCCTTTTACTCTCTGTATTATGGCTGTGCATTTTCAAGCAATGACCACAGGTCACCTTGATTGTGAAGAGCAGCATGGTGGCTGTTCACATGTTTGGGAAGATTGGATGGTCCAAGCCTCAAGTGAGGTTGTCTTTCCTGTCCCTTCCCTTCTCGTCCATCTCCACCTGTAAGTGAGGTCGAGAATTTGCTGCTCAGGAAGGGAAGGGGTGTTTGGAAGCACCAAAGCAATCATTGCAGCATGGCTTTATTTTACAACAGAGATAAAAACCAGATCATTGTGGCTTCGAACAGTTTTGGTTGCTTAGAAGCAATTTTTGTTCATCAACCATCTTTGCATTTAAAAGTGATTGATTAGGCTATTTAGTAGATGAGGTTCAGAATATTAAATTTCTGGAATAGTATAAGGATAGAACTATGAGAATGACTCATCCAGTTAGATTAATTGGCATGCCATACGTGTCCTGCTTGTGGTTCTGTGCATATTTACAACAGATACTGTACGTGAGAAAAACTGTAGGGTAAAGAGCCTGCCATGAATTGGTTCATTAGTCTTGCTCAGATATGGTAAAAACAAGGACAAATAAACAGCAACAACAAAATCAAGAAAGCTGAGTGCAGGTAGCTCATGCCTATAATCCTAGCAACTCAGGAGGCTGAGATCTGAGGATCAGGGTTCCAAGCAGGAAAGTCCATGAGACTCATATCCCCAATTAACCACCAGAAAACCAGAAGTAGAGCTGTGGCTCAAAGTGGCAGAACCCTTTCCTTGAGCAAAAAAGCTGAGGGAGAACACCTAGGTCCTGAGTTCAAGCCCCAAGACTAGCACACATACACACAAAAAGCAGAGAACACTAAATAGAAGCTCAGGAATAAGGTAATATATACTGCAAATTTTACTTTTATTTGTAAAAGCTTCAGTCCTGCAATCTTTTAGATTGTCTAGCTAAGAAAGAAAACACAGGAAAATTAGAAGCAACTTAGTTTATTCTCCTTTCTTTTTTATTAAATATATGTTTACTATTATAAGGGTAATGTAATGTTACATTACTATTATAAAGGTAATGTACAGTTACATAAGTCAGGTATAGAGTATATTTCTTTTTGGACAGTATCACCTCTTCCCTTGCTGTCTCTCAGTATTTCCCTCCTTTCCCCACTGAAAAGTTTTATAGTTCATTTTCAACATAGTGTTGAGAGGATGAAGTTAGTTTCAAGGGCCATTTATTCTTCAGGAGAAGGGAAGATCACGTCCCGTAGTGACAGATGGGCAAAAGCTGCATTTGTTCACTCTAAGTCCTTCCATTTCTGAGCCCCACAAACCCCACGAAGACAGATAAATGAACAAACAAGACAAAAAGAAAAGGGGGAAAAAAGCTGTTTCCATTGCCTGGAGTTCATTTTGGTAAATATTGTTTTATACGATCAGAGGCACAGAGGCATATTGCGTCTTGTGATCCTCCCCTAAGAGTATCTTCCTTCTGATCTCACTGTGTGTGGATGCCTAGCGTCCTGATAATTATGATGTTCAGTGTTATTATTCCCTTTTCTTTATAGGAGAACTAAGCATTGTAAGGCAGTATGGAAAATGCTGTCAGGCAGAGAGCTCTGCACCTCTGTTTCACAGAAGGACCAGACTAGGCCCTGGTAGCCCTTCATTTCTAGGGCTTCATGTGGACTGTATTCGTCCTCACCAGATCATAGGACTGTAAGATGTTTGCCTTTTCACACACCATGGTGGAGCAGCCAGCTGTCCCAAAGGTTGCTGAGTCCATCATGTGCCCCTGTGGCCTGCTCCAAGCCCCCTCCCAGGGGTTTCTTCCACTGTGCTTAGGGATGCAGAGAGCCAATTGGATTTTAATGACTTATAGAATGGATTTAACACCACTTGCCATATCCTCCAGTCTTTCTTGAAGGAAAGCTTTTGCCCGTCTGTCACTACTGGACATGAACTTCCCTTGTCCTGAAGAATAACTGGCCCCTGGAACTAACTTCATTCTCTCACTGCTGTGGCAGGGGTTGGGTGTCCCACTTGGGTAAAGTGCCTTTCCAAACACATCCTTCTGGAGTTCTTCTTCTTTTTTATTTTGGTGGTACTGGAGATTGAACTCTGAGCCTGGGCACTGTCCCTGAGCTTCTTTTTGCTCAAGGCTTGCACTTTGCCACTTGAAGCATAGTTCCACTTCTGGCTTTTTTGGTAATTTATTGGAGATTGAGTCTCATGGACTTACTTGCCTGAGCTGGCTTCCAACTGTGATCCTCAGATCTCAGCCTCCTGAGTAGCTAGAATTACAGATGTGAGCCACCAGTGCCCGGCTTGAAGTTTGTTTTCTTGCTTTTTATTTTGATGGTATTGGGGATTGAATTTAGGGCCTTGTGCTTGCTAGTCAGGCACTAGAGCCATGCCTCTAGCTCATTTGGCATTGGTTATTTTTGAGGGAGAGTCCGATTTTATGTGTGGGCAGATGTGAATTGTGATCTTCCTACCTATGCTTTTCCTGTGTCATTGGTGAGCCACCACACCCACCCATTGTGTGTTCCCTTGTAACTGGGATGACAGGTTGTCACCAAACCAGTCATTGGTTGAGATGGAGTCTCAGGAAATTTTTTATGCTTGAGCTAGCCTTGAGCCACAATTCCCTGATCTCCACTTTTTAAGTAGGTAGAATTGCAGGCTTGTGCCATTGTGCCTGGCTTGGAGTTTGTTTTTCTTGTGATGAAATTGTACTGCTTTTGATATTATGCTTTCACAGTGTGGTTCTTCTCTCTGAGCGAGTGTCACTTGCTGACATGATAATGATTGGTTGAAGACACTGAAGCCTTAGTGTTTAGAGAGAGTAGAAATGATTTTAGCCAATCTTGTGATCATTAAACTTCACCTGTAAGGAAGAGGAGATGAAAGAAAGACTGTCTTACAGGGAAGAAGCATCTATAAACTTTTAGACTAAACTTTAAAAAAATTATTTTTAGGTAACCTTTTCATTTAAAAATAAAAAGTGAGCTGGGAACTGGTGGCTCACGCCTGTAATCCCAGCTACTCAGGAGGCTGAGATCTGAGAATCACAGTTCAAAGCCAGCCTAGGCAGGAATGTCCATGATACTTTTTCTTTTTTAATTAGACTCTTATTTTCAATTAATCATCCTTAAAGCAGGAAGTAGAGCTGTGGCTCACGTGGTAGAGTACTAGATAAAAAAGTAAAAAAGCTCAGCTATGGCACCCAAATCCCTAGTTAAGCCAAAGGACTGGGACTAAAAAGCAAAAATAAAAAAGAACTTACAGCTTTAATATAGGATGGACACAAGAAGGAACAGGAAGTATGATGTCCAGCCAAGCTGTCCTGGGCAGACTGTGGTCTACCATCTTCTGCCAGTCTGGTTCTCTGAGGCTTGCCCTGGTGAAGTCACTGTCTTAAAAGGGGCCAATTGAGTTTCCATCATGTAATGTCTGCTAGGGCTGGGTCAAGGAGGGGCACCCTCTGTCCTGGACCTGGGCTCATTCCTCCTGCTTGGGCAGCAAAGGGGCCCAGTCTCCTCAGGAGGAAGGATTACTGGCTCTATTACTAGTTTTAGATAGATTCTCCTTACGTGATTAGCACATCTATAAAGCTAATGATTAACTTTTACAAACCTTTTTTTTTTGCTTTGTGCCAGTGGCTGAACTCAGGGCCCGGGCACTGTCTCTTTTTTGCTCAAAGCTGGTACTCTACTACTTGAACCACAGTTCCCCACTTCTGGTTTTTTGGTGGCTAATTGGAGACTAGAGTCTCACAGATGTTCCTGCCCAGGCTGGCTTTGATCCTTGATCCTCAGATCTCAACCTCCTGAGTAGCTAGGCATGTCACCCTTTTCCTTGCTCTGTCCTAGTTTTTCCCTCCTGTCACCACCCACAAGTTGTCTTTATTTATACCATTTGTGTGTGTGTGTGTGAGAGAGAGAGACAGAGAGAACTAGAGAGAGAACTAGAGAAAGAATTAGAGAGAATGAGAGAGAGGTTCAAGTAACTTTCTTTTTGAGTAATATGACACGTAAAGAGTTTTAAATTTCTGGAACAATTTTCAAACCCTATTGAGTGGGCATTGAAAGTCCACTAGGGTTTCTGAATAGACAGAACTAAGAAATGCACCAGTCTCTGCTTAGAATACCTTTGGTCTTTCCCTCTAGAATCTTCATTTGAATATCAAACAAGACACCAAAGGTTGCTCCTTGCAGAATGCCTCTGCTTATTAAGGTTTGGATGAAGCACTTCCTAAGTTCAAGGAGAATGTTTTAACAAGCTCATTTATAGATAGTTATTCTTAGTAAGCTTATAATATTTTCTGTGAGCTCTCTCTACTATGTTTTGGTTACCAGAAATTTTTTGTCTTGTGTTTCAAAGAAAAATGGTTATTTTCAAAGTCTTAGTCTAAAAGTCTTATTCTGAAGTTTTTTTTTTTTTTTTGCCAGTCATGGGGCCTGAACTCTGGGTCTGGGCGCTGTCCCTCAGCTCTTCAGCTCAAGGCTAGCGCTCTACCACTGGAGCCACAGCGCCACTTCCAGCTTTTTCTGTTTATGTGGTGCTGAGGAATCGAACCCAGGGCCTCATGCTTGCAAGGCATACACTCTACCACTGAGCCACCTTCCCAGCCTTATTCTGAAGTTTTATTCTAAAAGCTGTGAGTTATTTCTCAGCATGTGATTTTTAACTAATATCCTGAAATGGCATAGAAAATTAAGTTAGGAATCATAGATCTAATTCCTTGTAATTCATTTTTGTAACAGTTCATCCTTTTGTTACCAGGAGCTGACATGTAAGCAGAAATGATCTTTGTCTGAATAATTTTCTTCTTCACATTCTGTCTACACCCCAAACTATGAGCACTTTTATTTTGTACACTGACCTCATACTGGAAGGTAAGGAACATATAGAACAAGAAAAAGGATTGAGAAGAGGAAGGTAAATGATGATACTTAAAATTCTATTTAGGCCACTAGGTATTTATTCACTATTTTGCTATGATCACTATCTATCAATTGCTATCATTTTGTAAAAGAAAGGAAGAAATTCACCCTGTTAAAGCATGGTAAAGTAGACTTAAAGAAGAGTAGCCTATGGCAATTCATACATAGATTACTGTGATGGAATTTTGTACTGGAGAGAGATAGTTTGGTATTAACACTCAGTGTAGTGTGGCTACGTGTGAATTTAAAACCAAGTAGCAGGATGGGGGTCAGGGGTTAGAGAAGTTGAGAAACAACAAAGAGAAACTGTTAGGTAGATAAGGATAGAAAATAGCATACATGACATGAGGCAGACAACATGTGGCCCATTGTGGCCATAATGCCTTGGGCTCCTGCTCAAAATGGCATTTCTTTTTCCTTCAATGCCCTGAGTTCCTGCTCAAAATCATATTTAGGTAGTGAGGTCACAGTCAGGCATGATCAGTTGGATTTGCTTGTGTCCAGTGGCAGAGTTCACATGTGGGTCCTCACTGACCAGTCGGATCCTGGGAAGAAGAATTAATTAATTAAAGGCATAAAGGCCACTGTTCCGGGGGACTTCATTAGACTCCCAGCACCAGGATCCTTCTTACAGAGTCTCTGTTCTGCTCCCACTTTGAAGAAACTTTCTGCATCACCACGCTAATTCTTTACTTGGTGGAGAAATAGGACCCGTGCCCCTAGATAGATAGATGGAAATTTCTGAAAGAAAATACTATGGATAAGAGGCTTCTGGCTCAAGTGACCTAACAGAATCCTCACTGAAGACAGGCCAGGCTGATCATGTATCAGCAGGGGCATGGTGGAGGGTGAAGATCTGGATCAGATATCTGTGGTGAGCGGATATCAAGTGAGAGAGGTTCTTGCTGAACGGACTTATAAACTTTCACTTTTTATAAGGAACTACACAAGTGGGCACTGACATTTCTGGAGCCTGACTGAACACTGACCAAGCAAACAGTCTTACGTATCAAGTATCAATTGACAGGACAATTCATGAACAAAGGCTGTGGCATAGAACAGTAAGCCCTCATTTAGACCTTAGGATCCTTGGTGGGTGATTTGGGGTGGCTGGCTTTCTCCACTAAGGTCTGTCTGTGTGAGCTGAGGATTGAGTTACTCTGAAAGATGAACCTCAGGAAGAGGGCAAATTTTAGTGCCAGTTCTGGGGCTTGAACTTAGGGTCTGGGTACTGTCCTTGAGCTTCTTTTGTTCAAGGCTTATGCTCTACCACTTGAGCCACAGCTCCACTTCTGGCTTAAAAAAATTTGGGGGGGGGGAGGTTAGTTTATTAGAGATAGTTAAGAGTCTCACAGACTTTCCTGACTGAGCTGGCTTTGAACTGTGATCCTCAGATATTATCCTCCTGAATAGCTAGGATCACAGGTATGAGCCACCAGTGCCTGGCATATAAATTATTTTAAACAGAAAAAAGTCAGAGCCAATGGCTCATACCTGTAATCCTAGCTACTCGGGAGGCTGAGATCTGAGGATTGCAATTCAAAGCCAGTCCAGGCAGAAAAATCCCTGGGAGACTCTTATCTCCAATTAATCACTCAAAAACCAGAAACAGTGCTATAGCTCAAGTGGTAGATTGCTAGCCTTGAGCACAAAGATGTTCAGGGACAGTACCCAGGCCCTGAGTTCAAGCTCCACAACTGACAAAAAAAATTAAAATCATTGTTACTATTAATTACTAGTTGTACAAAGAGGTTACAAGTCCATAAGTATGGTCATAAGTACAATGTTTCTTACTCAATGTCACCCCTTCATTCACCCTCATTTTCCCCCTCCTACCTTCAAGGTATGTAGTTCATTTTTTTACATAATGTAAATTGGCTGTAATGACTGCATTTTCTCACCCTCCCACTCTCTGGTTTCATGGGGTAGAGAGGAAAGGATATAGAGAATTCAGCACAGGCAAGCTGCCTGTACACCCTAGGCTGTCTGACCTAGTGGTTCTCAAAATAGGGCACCAGGGCATTTTGGCTTATTTTGTCATTTACTACAGTGTGAGCAGACATAAATAGAATCTCAAAAAGAAGTCTTAGTTTTAATCCACAAAACTCCATACCATTCCAGGCTAACATCGCTCTGGGATGGCACATTTTAAGAGTAAATTGGTGTCTGAGCTCAACTTCTTGGGGAAATGGAATTTTACCAAGAATAATGCTTTACGACCATAATTACTGATAATAAGTATCATAGCAAGCTTTCAGAGAAACAATACATGGGGCTTCATCTAAGCTGACCATTGGGAAAAAAATCTTAACTCTGCAGTTTGTTGTTCTATAGAAGGAAACCCACTTCTAATTTTTCCACTATGTTAAAATAAACAAGCAACAGAATGAACTTGAGAAATGAATCTTCCGAAGGTCAAGCACTCCAGGAAGCCCTTTTTCCTTGTTTATCTCTACCCCTGTCCTCCCTAGTGCCTTTTCCTGCCTCCTCTGTCATTCATTCCCTTTGACTTCCTGCTGCCACTTACCTTAAGCTTCAATATCCAGAACTAGCCTAAAAATGATAGTTACCATAGAAACAAAACTGGGAGGAGGATGCTTAGCCGCACTTTGACTTTTAGGAGTACAGACCCCTGTTCACACTGAAAAATCATCATACCCAGTGACTTTACCTGAGAAAAATACACAGATGTGTGAGCATGTGTGTGTGTGCACACATACAACCTTGTATGCAGTCTCAGGGCTCCCTGAAATTCTCTTGGGGACAGAAGCTATCTGTTCACTTGTGCTGTGGAAGCTGACAGTATCACTGATGTGGGAGGAAAAGGATTCAAAAAGAGCATTTATCGATGGACCTAGTAGAAAGTTCATTACTAGTTAACTCTATTTTGTGTTTTGAGAACTTTTCTTTTTTCCTATTCATTTAATACTTGGATAGTCAGATCTGAACATGTAATACTTTCAACTTTGTGTGGTATGTGGGGTGTGTGTGTGTGTGTCCTAGAACTTGAACTCAGGGCCTGGGTGCTATCCATGAGCTTTTTTGTTCCAAGCTAGCACTTGGGCCACACCTTTTCTTCCAGCTTTTTATTGGTTGATTGGAGATGAGTCTCGGGGACTTTTCTGCCATGCCTGGCTTTAAACCACATCCTCAGATCTAAGCCTCCTGGATAGGTAGGATGACAGCTACTTCTGAAAGGTTTTGTTTTTCTTTTTTAAATGAGACAGGAAGAGGAAAATAGAAGTGAGGAGGGAGATACCTGCTGTTGAGTAAGACTGCCATTTCCCCACACTTATGAAACAGTTGTTAGTAGACACTGGAACCTCACAAATACTTAGTAGTAGCCAGGGTGAATGTTTCCTGCAAGACTCTAAGACATTCAGATTGTACAAAAGGATTCCTGTTCTGATATCACTTTACCCAGTGTAGAAACTAAATTCAAATCCAGCTTTTAGGAGATGTTAGCATAAATCCCTTTGAGTAAAAACTGGATTAAAAGGAGTGAAAGAAAAAAACACATGAAATGGAATGAGGGGGGCTGGGAAAGTGGCTCAGTGGTAGAGCGCTTGCCTTGCATGCCTGAGGCCCTGGGTTCGATTCCTCAGCACCACATAAGCAAAAAGAAAAAAGC
>NW_012267383.1:1609490-1622684 GCF_000151885.1 Dipodomys ordii
AGTGGCGCTGTGGCTCAAGTGGTAGAGCACTAGCCTTGAGCTGAAGAGCTGAGGGACAGTGCCCAGGCCCAGAGTTCAGGCCCCACAACCGGACCCCCCCCCAACAAAAAAAGAAAAGAAAAGGAATGAGGGAAACCAGAGTTGGAAAATACTTGTTGGGTCACGTGATTTGATACAGCTTCATTCTTTCACTGTGTACTTTAAACTGTTGGACCTAGGGGGTCACGCCTGTCTGTCATCCTAGCTACTCAGGAGGCTGAGATCTGTCAATCACAGTTGAAAGCCAGCTCCAGCAGAAAAGTCTGTGCGACTCCAATTAACCAGGAAAAAAATCAGAAGTGGAGGTATGGCTCAAGTGGTAGAGCATCAGCCTTAAGTGAAAATACCAAGGAGAATATGGGACCTTGAGTTCAAGCCCCTAGTACTGACACAAATAAATACACACACACACACACACACACACACACACACACACACACGTGCACAAAATAGAAGCTTTCCTTGGCCTCCTAGGTTGTAGGCAACAGAGTTGGGGATTGGAGTCAGTGTTCAGACTCTACAGTCTGGCTCCCCGCTTCTCCAGATACATAGCATATTTACTTCAGAGACAATACGTGGTATACTCTTGCATATATCTAAACATTTTTTTCTCTTCTCTCCTCTTTCAGGTACCTGACAACAGGCAGCAATAGTAATTACCTGCTTTCCATGAGACCATTTTTCAAAAGGGCCATTTTGGTCATAAGTTATGTAAGTATAAATGTATTTGTGAAATGTCTTAATAAAGAATGTTTTTACTTCAACTCAGCTCAGATACATGACCTAGATAATGTAATAGAATCAACAGTAGAATTGACGTGATCTGGATACAGAAGAGTTTGCATAATATGAATGTTACACAGCTTTGGTATGTGTGAAAGTATTCTAGGTTGGCTGGGAATGTGGCTTAGTGGTAGAGTGCTTGCCTAGCATGCATGAAGCCCTGGGTTAGATTCCTTAGTACCACATAAGCAGAAAAAGCCAGAAGTGGTGCTGTGGCTCAAGTGGTAGAGTGCTAGGCCTTGAGCAAAAGCAGCTCAGTGCCCAGGCCCTGAGTTCAAGCCCCAGGACTGGTTTAAAAAAAGAAAAAAAGTAAGTATTCTAGATATGTGTGAACTCACTGACAGTGAGGGCTACACTGAAGGCCTTTAAATCTGTCAGTCCGTTTACCTGTCTGTCTATCTATCTTATACAATTCTGAGGTTTGAACTCAGGGCCTGGGCACTGTCCCTGACCTTTTTTTTTTTTTTTTTTGCTCAAGTCTAGCACTCTACCACTTGAGCCACAGCTCCACTTTCAGCCTTTTTGCTAGTTTATTGGAGTTAAGAGTCTCATAGACTTGGCTACCTCAGCTAGCCTCCAACCAGGATCCTCAGATCTCAGCCTCCTGGGTAGATAGGATTACAGAGGTGAACCAGGTCTCAGAATTGTCTATTGATGGTAATGGTCTCAGCATTTAATATTATATAGAGAGCAACCATGTATTGCCCTCCATGACTTAACTCAGCAGTATTTTCTGGTGGTGCCAGTCACCTGCTCAGGTGAGCTCCCTCAAGGGCTCACCCCTTGTTGTCTCCCACACTTCTCTCTGTGATACCCAAACCTCGATAGCCTTTCCTGTGACACAGAACTCCTTGCAGCCAAGCAGCTTAGTGCTAAAAAAAAAAAAAAAAAAGAATCTGGAAGTTACAGGGCCTTGCTTGTTCTTCTGCTGAGCACATGTAAGCATGCTAGAAGCCCTGTCAGACAGAGAAGGTTCTGCTAGGGACCGCCACTTTACGAAGCTTCTTGTTTCCTGTAGGTGATGGTGCTGTTGTACTTTCGCCTGTGGATAATGGGAGGATCTACGCCCCTCTTTTCAGAGCAGGACAACCCAGCTTCCTTCTCACCTTACATTCTTACAAGGTCAGTGGACATAAATATCCGAAACTTTACTATTTGTACCATAGTTCATTTTCTAAAATTTTGTTAGTTTTTTTTAATATTTTACTAGTATCTATCAATTTTATAAATTAATGGCTTATGTAGTGATACTTTCATTCATACTAGAAAGTTTTTAAGTTTTTATTATTATTATAAAAGTGATGACAGAGGGGTTAGAATGTCATAACGTACCAGAAAGATTTAAATAACACTAACCTAAACATTAAAATATGAGTCCTAAATAACACTGTAGCTTTCACTCTACCACTTAACACCACACTTCTACTTCGGGAGTTTTGCTGGTTCATTGGAGATCAGCAGATCACTGACTTTTCCTGCCTGGGCTGGCTTTCCACCTTAATTCTCAGATCTCAGCCTCCTCTGTAGATAGGATTGCACATGTGAGTCACTGCACTTGGCTTAAAATGATACTTCTGAGTCTCAGGAAACAGTCTTTGTTTCCTCTGCTGATCTGAGTGAGGTCTCTCTGCCTACATGCTTCTCTGAGGCTAGCAGGCTGCCAGGTCTCAGTCCTCTTGCACTGTCTCCCCTGGTTTCTTAGTTCTGCTGCATTTCCTGGTCATCTGTGCTTTCTTCTGGGACAGGACTCAGAAGTCTGTCTCTTCTGGTTCCCAGTTGGTTAGTTGGCCCTGCCAGTAAACATCACTGACAGGCTTCTTACTCACCATTAGATTCTTCCATAACTGTCAACCTCTGGCTGCAACACCAGGCATTTTTTTCTCTCCTGGTTGTAGAGGCTGCAAGTCCAGGTGAAGATGTTTATTTTATTTTATTTCATTTTGGGTCCGGTCGTGGGGCCTGAACTCTGGGCCTGGGCGCTGTCCCTCAGCTCTTCAGCTCAAGGCTAGCGCTCTACCACTTGAGCCACAGCACCACTTCTGGCTTTTTTCTTTTCACTTATGTGGTGCTGAGGAATCGAACCCAGGGCCTCAGGCATGCAAGGCAAGCGCTCTACCACTGAGCCACCTTCCCAGCCCCTGGGTGAAGATGTTTACACAGGTTGTGTGTGGTAAGGCCTCTCTCCTGCCTTGTAGATGGCTGCCTTGTCCCTGGGCCCTCACACGGCCTTTCTCTTGTGTCTCTTATAAGTCAGAGTATAAAACTGGGCACTTGTGGCTCACAGTTATAATCCTAGCTACTAAGGAAGCTGAGATCTGAGAATCATGGGGCTCAAAGCCAGCCTGGGCAGAAAGTCCAAGAAAGGCTTATCTCAAATAAACTATCACAACTACAGGAGTAGACCTGTGACTCAAGTAGTAGAGCCCTAGCCTTAAGCAAAAGAAGCTCAGGACAGTGCCCCATGTCATAAATTCAGGCTCCAGAACTGGCAAAAAGAAAAAAAAAAAAGGTCAGATTATGTATATGGTCTCACATTGTAGCCTAGGATGGCTACAAATTAGTCATTCTTTTGCCTCGTCTCAGTCTCCAGGCAGACACACACACACACACACACACACAACACACACACACACACGGAGCTAGCCTTGAGTAAAAAATAAAAAGCTCAGTGACAGCACCCCTACACACACTAGCACCACCACCATGCCCCCCCACTACCCCCCCACAAGATTTCTGAGGCTCCCTCCTCAAGGTACCAGCTCTAGATTAGAGCCCACCCCTGTTAGAACCTCATTTAATCCTTACTACTTCCTATAGTCAGATCTCCAAAGAAGTCACACTGGAGAGTGGGGCTTAGTATATGAGGTGGTAGCTGGCACAATACAGGCCATAAGTGTTACTTTACTGCATTTATAAACCACATATAACTTAGTCATATTTCTGCTTTCTCATCTTGCAAGTATTAGCTCTCCTTTTAAAGTAAGTATAATGAATCATCAGGAGGTGTTTCAGTTGTTCTTTACTTAGGAGTTGCTATAGTTATTAATGTATGTCTTTTTATTTTTGTGTGTGTTAGTCCTGGTATTTGAACTCAGGGTCTGGGCACTGTCCTGAGATTTTTTTCACTCAAGACTAGCACTCTACTACTTGAGCCACAGCTTCACTTCTGGCATTTTGGTGGTTACTTGGAAATAAGATTGTCATAGACTTTCTTGCCCAGGCTGGCTTTGAACTGTGATCCTCAGATCTCAGATTCCTGAGTAGCTAAGATTATAGGCATGATCCACTAACATCTGGCTGTCTCTCTTTTTAATTAAACTTTTATTCTAGATTCTGTTCAGAGTGTTTCCCAGTGTTTGAAATGACCACTTGTGGCTTTAGGTCCAGCATACCCTCCTTCTAGGTAACCTAGTCTCAGGAGCTGAGTTCAGGAAATATCCTCCCTGTGTTTGGTGCTTAATTGAACTGACATGAAGAGTCCTGATTGTGTGGTTAACATTGTTAAGAAAAATTATCACTGGGTGCTGTGGCTTATGCCTGTCATCCTAGCTACTGGATGCTGAAATCCAAGGATCAAACTTTGAAGCCAGCTCCAGGCAGGAAAGTCTGTGAGACTCTTATCTCCAATCAACCACAAAAACCTGGAAGTGGTGCTGTGGCTCAAAGTGTTACAGCACTAGCCTTGAGCAAAAAAGAGTTCAGGGACAGCACTCAGGCCCTGAGGTTAAGCCGCATGACTGACAAAAATGAAAGAAAGAAAAAGAAAGATTATCTATGGCATAGAAAGACAGAAGAAACCTATATGACTTCTGTCGTAGCGTAGAGCTTTGGCTGGTTATGATATGTGTATTATTACTTTTTACTGTATTTTTGGGTATATGTGTCAATCCTGGGACTTACCCTTAGGTTCTTGCTCTCTTGGTTAGCTTTTTTGCTTAATTCTGGCACTCCACGATTTGAGACATACCTCCACTTTTGGCATTTTTCTGGTTAATTGGAGATAGGTGTCTCATGGACTCTTATGCCCTGCTGGCTTTAAACCATGATCCTCATATCTCAGTCTTCTGAGTAGCTAGGGTTACAGACATCAGCCACCGGTGCCTGGTTTCATCATCTTATTACTTCAGTGTTAGGTTTTGAATTCTGAAAAATTATCTCTTAAGGATTCAGATAACTGATATTTTACTTTTTGAAAAAGACTATGTTTAAATCTCTACATCGTCTTTCCATTGCTATCTTAAATCTCGGAAAAGTCGATGAGATCTGAAGCAACAGCTCTTTCATTTCTGTTAGCATGGAAACATCAAACTACAGTTGCTTTGTAGAATGAGTAAAATATCAGGTCCAGGCTTTGATTTCAGCATTGTGTTTCTTGTTGTGGAATGTTCTGGCAAACATTTCCAACAGTGTAATCATGAACTGGGTGTGCTGCCAGAGGCGTTCTTTCCTAATTCTCAGATTTGTATCTGCCTTGCTTTAATGTGTGATTGCTTGGGATTACCTGTGTTGTGCTGGCTAGTGAGTGGGTCAGGGGCCCTGGCAGGTAGTACCTTTACATGCAGCCTTAGGATGTGATCATGAGGCCAGGCGCCACAGCTACACAGGTGGCTGAGGCCTAGGCAGAAAAGCCCATGAGGCTCTTATGTCCATTTAACCACCAAAAAGCCAAAAATAGAGCTGCAACTCAAGTGGCAGGGTGCCAGCCTTGAGCACAGAAGCTCATGGACAGCACTCAGGCTCTGAGTTCAAGCCCCAGGACTGGCACAGAAAAACAAACAGGAAAAAGATATAACCACGATATATTGCCTTTCAGTTCTCCACATTAGTAATAAAACGCTCCTAGCAAGCCCTTGGTGAAACTGTATTTAAAACCTCTCTCATGTGTGTACAGGCTGGACATGTTTGCTTGCTTTGGGACAAGAAGAAATCACAGCTGGTTCCTTAGGCACAAAGAAGGCAATGCTCACTGTACAGAGATTTTTAGATGACAGGAAATCTCTATATTCATATGCTTTACAAACTTCAAAATGTTGTACATCTTAACAGGATGTTAAGATGTGCACGCACGCTCATGCGCACAGGCGTACATGCTCTGCTACAGGGCCTTGAACTCAGGACCTCACACTTTTGCTTGGCTTTTTCACTCAGGGCTGGCACTCTACCACTTGACCCACACCTCCACTCTAGATTTTTGCTGCTAATTGGAGATAAGAGTCTCTTGGATTTGTTTGCCCTGGCTGGCTCTAAATCATGATTCTCATATCTCAGCCTCCTGAGTAGCTAGGATTACAGGCATGAGTCACTGACATCAGGCTAACAGAATTTGAAAAAATGAGATAGAAAGAGGTTCATCAGTAGGCCAGCAGGATTTTTCCATGGACACCTGAGGCTCTGGACGGTAAGCAGAGCTACATGCTGGTGGAAGTGGACATAAATTAGTCTGGAATAAAAATGTTGTTTAGGGCTTTATGGAGAAAGACCACAGATCTACATAGTAGATGCCTTTAGTAACTAGATGAAGCACTAGATTCATTATTGTAACGAGATGGTCTGATAAGGAGTCAAATGCACCATCCCCAGAGTCCTGGCTTTCCTAACTTGCATTTCTGTCATGAAACCTGTTGCCTTTCCTAATTTTTTTTTCCAGTCCTGGAGTTTGAACTCAGGGCCTGAGCCCTGTCCCTGAGCTTCCTTGCTCAAGGCTAGCATTCTTCTACTAGAGCCACAGTGCCACTTCTGGCCTTTACTGTGTATGTGGTACTGAGGAATCAAACCCAGGGCTTCATGCATGCTAGGCAAGCACTCTACCACTAAGCCACATTCCCAGCCCCTTGTCTTCCCTAATTTATGAAGCAAAGTGTCTGATGAAATTGTCCAAGTTAGTTTTCTGGCTCTCCAAGTTGTATTTTCCAATTGGTTGGCAGGATATTGTGGTGGTTTTCCTCCTGTAAGTGGAATTTATAGTAGAAAATTGGCAAAATAATTCCCTTTGTGTTTGTTCTTGCTGAGAGAGAGACAGGAGAGTCTAGAGAAGGAGGGACGGGAGGGGAGGGAGAATCCAGTAAGTCCAGACATTGTACAGTTTATTTTGTTTCTGAAATTTTAGCAGATATGAAAGAAGTGATTGGCCTGAATGTAATTCATTGTCAAGGAGTTAAAAGAAATGCTTTAGCTGGTGATTACAGCTAGCTCAAACAGTTCTCCTTAAAATGTCATTAACATTTGGAGTGATTCCAAATGGCCTCTTTGTGCTTATTTCTGCAAGAAACTTGAAATGCTAACTTATTATCAACCTGATCTGAATCATGTGAGCTTGAAGATAGAAATATTTCTGCATCTCTAGACATAGTAAATGTGTACCAAAAGAGAACATGAGAATATGGGCATGGGTGGCTCCTGTCTATATAATCCTAGCTGTTCAGGAGGCTGAGATTGAGGATCACTGTTTGAATCTAGTTCAGGCAGGAAATTCCAGGAGACTTTTACTTCCAGTTAATCAACAAAAGTCCTGAAGTAGATCTGTGGCTCAAGTGCCAGCATTGAGTGTAAAAGCTAAGGGATAGCTCCCAGGCCCTGAGTTCAAGCCCCAGGACTAGTACTTGCACATGTGTCCATTATCCCCCTCCCCCCATAATTTTGTTCAAGTAAATCGTTTAAACTTCTCTAGTATTTGATAGAGAAGGTAACTTACTTTTAATTCTGTGGGTTTTTTTTTTTTTTTTTGGTCCGGTTGTGGGGCCTGAACTCTGGGCCTAGGCGCTGTCCTCAGCTCTTCAGCTCAAGGCTAGCACTCTACCACTTGAGCCACAGCACCACTTCTGGCTTTTTTCTTATGTGGTGCTGAGGAATCGAACCCAGGGCTTCGAGCATGCAAGGCAAGCGCTCTACCACTGAGCCACCTTCCCAGCCCGTTCTGTGGTTTTTTTAACTTTAGTTTTTAAAACCTATTTGAGTTACAATCTAAAATGTCACAAGAAGCATATATCTAAATATAAAAGTAACATAAAACATTTTTTTCATTATTATTATTTACTCGTATATGTGCCAGTCCTGGGGCTTGAACTTAGGGCTGTACTTTGTAAGCTTTTTTGCTCAAAGCTAGCACTTTACTACTTGAGCCAGAGCTCTACTTCCAGTTTGGATTGAGGGGGGGAGGGTTGTTGCTTAATTGGAGATAAAAGTCTCAGAGGCTTTCTTGCCCTAGCTGGCTTTGAATCTCTATCCTTAGACCTTACCCTCCTGAATAACTAGAATTACAGGCATGAGCCACTGGCACCCAGGAAAAAAATTCTTTTTTTGTGCCAGTACTGCGTGATGAACTCAGGGTTTCATACCCTTGAGACTAAGGGATTTTTATCTCCTCACTACAAATAACTTTTAAAAAATCAACTCAGATCAATCTGTTCTAAAAATGATAAAATGTTTTCAAATTGACTGTGAGCTTCTAGACACTCCTAAGAAGGGATGGTTCAAATGTCTCTTATCAAGAGGATTGTACTTACAACAGTAGCATTTCTGACAAAGCTCTCAACAAGCACGTTCTTTCTGGTATTTATCTCAGGCTGTAATGCATTTGTTTGTGATAGTGTCTAAGGTCAGGTTTGTTTGTGTCATTTGCCCACTAAAGAATTAAATGGCAAGAAAGTATTTTAAGCAGACAGAACAAGTTGCTTTGAGGGGAGAAAACAACAATAGTGGAATAGACTTTCTGAAGAAAGGGGTCCCAAAGATGGTAGCCATGATCTCTTTGTCTGGACCAGTCAGATACATGGTCCCCGCTCTTCCCCACCCCCTTGTACCCAACAAAGGGCTTATTTTTTGTTTAATTGGTTGAATAAGGGCCTGAACTATCAGAGGTCTCCTGATTGGTTTCCTCACCTCTAGCACAAACAGGAAGTTTCCTTTTGATTGGGTCCCTGGCTTTGGGTCCAGAGCACAGAAGAAGAGGGTGGGTGGGACATGCATTCACCTCAGTTCACTGGAGGTGTGTGGCCTGATGGGAATAAGAGGCCAGATGAGATTCTGCTCAGTGCCATATTTCTTTAACATGTTGGCATTAAGCCCAGATGCCTTTTTTTCCTCCTGTTCCTAACTAGCCAACTAGAGCAGCTAACTCTTCCCTCATTTGCATGATAGTTTTTAAACGTATGTCCTGGAAGCTGTGTCTTTTCTTGTTCCCCATTGGAACGGCCAGCCCCTAAGTGAGTGGCAGATACATCTCCAGATGCCCCATGGGAATGGATGAATGTATGACTTGACATCTTTTCTGATCTTCCTGGGATGATAACCCTGACAGAGATGAAATGTGGATCTTGAGTTGTGTTTTGTCGCTTCTTTTTTCTGTATAGATTCCTTACCTATTCCTACCTCTTGGCCTTCAACGTGTGGCTTCTGCTGGCACCTGTGACCCTGTGCTACGACTGGCAGGTGGGCAGCATTCCTCTGGTGGAGACCATATGGGACCCGAGGAACCTGGCCACTGTTCTCCTTCTGGCCGTGCTGACCTCCCTGAGCCTGCACTGCCTTGTGGCTTTCAAGGTGATTTCTCCAAAGTTCAAATGCATTCTTATATTTGAATTCAGAAAGTCTGAGCTTAGTAATATTCATTTCTTAGGTATGGGGGGGTCTGGGTTTATGTAGAAATGTCCCTGGTTTACAAAACTTTTTTGTACTTAGGTTGTTTCTAATAGGTAATCTAGACTGTAAAGGACTTAATTGCCAAGCCAGGCACCGGTGGCTCACACCTAGCTACTCAGGAGGCTGAGATCTGAGAATCATGGTTCAAAGCCAGCCCAGGCAGGAAAGTCCATGAGATTCTCATCTCCAATAAACCACTAGAAAACCGGCAGTAGTGCTGTGGCTCAAGCAGTAGAGTGTTCATCTTGAGCTGAAGAGCGCAGGGACAGTGCCCTGGCCCAGAGCTCAAGCCCTGTGACTGACCAAAAAAAAAAGAACTTAATTGTCTACTTAATTGTATGATTCATCTGTCTGTATTTTTCCCCCTCTGCAGAAACTCAAGGTTTTTTCCCTCGGGCTGGTTAGCGCTCTCTCTCTCTCTGTCTCTCTCTCTCTCTCTCTGTCTCTGTGTGTGTGTGTGTGTGTTGGTATTAGGGTTTCAACTCAGGGCTAAGGAGTTGTCCCTTAGCCTCTTTTCTTATTTTTTTTTTGCGGCTTCTAGAGCTTGAACTCAGGGCCTGGGCACTGTCACTGAGCCTCTTTGTACTCAAGGCTAGTAGCACTCATGGACTTTTCTGCTTGGGTGGGCTTCAAACCATGATCCTTAGATATTAGCCTCCCGAGTAGCTAGGATTACAGATGTGAGCCACTTGGTGCCCGGCAGTCCTTAGCTTTTTCACCCAAGGTTGGTACTCTACCAGTTGAGCCACAACTCCACTTCCAGCTTTTTGCTGGTTAATTGGAGATAAGAATCTCATGGACTTTCCTGCCTGGGCTGGTTTTGAATCATGATCCTCAGATCTCAACTTCCTGAGTAACTAGGATTACAGGCGTGAGTTACAGAAACCCAGATGGCTAATTTTTTAAATGTATTTGTTTTATTTATATATATAAAACATATTGATAAGTAATATAGTTATAAACATTTAAATTGGGGTCAATAATTCTACTTTCACTTATGACTGCTTGAGGTTATTGGGTGATTTCTTTCCCCTTCCCTCTCTCCCCAAAATATAAAACTGGACAAATTACTGAATGACCCAAAGAACTGAAAGTATTTCCTCATGTATGCAGCTGCTGCACCAGGTAAAAGTTTGTGGCTTGTTGCTGGGGGCTGGGTCTGGCTGTGGTTCTCATCTGTAGCTTCCATCAAAGAATTGATCTGAGACAAGGGCTGGGTTGCAGAGCAGTAGAGGATCCTCAAAAGGGAAAGGTCACCATCAGCACTTGAGTCAAGAAACCCAAGAGCCTTGTGGTTTAGGTCAGTCTGTCTTTTATTTTCTAGGAAGAATGTTTGGATATCCTCTATTGAGAATGTTTAAGCTAATTAGGGTTTGACTGCTAGGTCTGAGTTTTATAACTCAAGCCATATTGCAAACGTGTCAAATGCTCATTCCCAGGTGTTTTTTTTTTTAAAATCAGATGCACAAAATACACATAATCCTTATGGACATCTCCCTTTACCCTAACTGCCAGATGCAGACAACCACAAGGACTAGTGGGGGCTGTTTGGGGAATATTCTGGGCATTCCAAGGGTGACTCATCTCATACCCTTCTTGTATGCCCCAGCTTCCTGCCTCAGCCTGAAGGGGCTGGACCTGGTGGTAAATTTCCCAGACTTATTGGGTGGAGTTCCTGATTTTGTTTGGGGGAGATGCAGAGCAAACACAATTACATGGGGAGACCCTGTGGATAAGCGTGTAGTGGCAGGCCAGGGCACAGTCCTCTCCATGCAGCTGTGGCTGATGGATGAACAGCACATGAGGAACCCCTTGCAGGCCCAGCGAAATAAAAGCTGATGAGACAGATGCTGTAGTTTTTAATGGACTCTTTTGACTTATGCATAGATTGGGTAGCAGTATGTGGAAGCTTCATACTTAAGTGTGGACCTCTGTCAAATCACTGACTGATCACAAAGCTGTGAAGGCCCAGGAGGGACACCAGAGATCTAGACCACACCAAACACAGACAAAACAAAACCCTCCAAAATGTGAGCACTTTGCAGAAAAAGAAAAAAGAATAACATAAAAATTTTTTAGAAAAGTAGTACAACGTTCTAACCTAGGAGTAGACTAGGTAATTTGTTACAGAAATAAAGGGGAATAGTTATTCCAAATGACCACTACTACAAAGATTCAAATATTTACCATTTTATTCTTTTGTTTTTTTGTTTTTTTTGGGGGGGAATCCAGTCATGGGGCCTGAACTCTGGGCCTGGGCGCTGTCCCTCAGCTCTTCAGCTCAAGGCTAGTGCTCTACCACTTGAGTCACAGCGCCACTTCCGGCTTTTTTCTTTTTTGCTTATGTGGTGCTGAGGAATCGAACCCAGGGCCTCAAGCATGCAAGGCAAGCGCTCTACCACTAAGCCATCTTCCCAGCCCTACCATTTTATTCTTTAAGAAGAACTCAAGGTCCTGAATTCAAGCCCCAGCAACACACATACACATACACACACATCCCAACATAAAGTTTGCCAAGTATTATTGTAGTATTCTAACCCACATATATGTCTCCAAATCTTTTTGGGAACAAGGTTAACATGTTAATATACATAAAATCTCTTTTTGGTTTTGTTTTGTTTTGAGCTGTTCCTGGAGTTTGAACTCAGAGCCTGGACAATGTCCCTAAGCTTTTGTGCTTGAAGCTAGAGCTCTACCACTTGAGCCACAGCTCCATTTTCAGCTTTTTTGGTGTTTAACTGGAGGCAAGAGTCTAATGGACTTTCCTGCCAGGGCTGGCTTCAAACTTCAATTCTCAGATCTCAGCCTCCTGAATAGTCAGGATTATAGGCTTGAGTCTACAACACCCAGACAAATCATTATAGTCACTCTCTAAGAGTGACTATTATTCCATCTCCCATTGAGATGTGGGGAAAGTTTACTTAAACAGTTTAGGCTTGTAACTGGGCTGGGCATCAGATATCTGAGCTTTGGTGGGGGAGGGAAGAGAGGAGGGAGTAAGGCATTGGAGGTGGAGAGCAAGACAATGGCCCCAGTAGGATGTTTTAGCCCCAGCCCCACCCCATTCCTCCATTCCATCAAGTTGTTTGGGCTACACACCTTCATCTCCACATGGACACAAGAACTGGCATGTTTCCAGGGCTCAGAGCTACAGCTTGTGATTTATGTTGCTCTGAGCACTGGGAACAAGCCAGGCCTGAAGGATGGAGAAGTTAGACTGGTACAAAACTATAGCCTCTACTAAAAATGAACCGTAGGCCCAAACTTAAGAGTGGAGAGAGGGGTGGAACTGAGACCCTAACATACAATCTCAGAAGACACCTACAGCATCATTAGACTACTGTTAGTAAAGTCAAGTATTTCTAAGCCCCCTCCATTATCTTGTGTTTTCCTTTTACAGATACACCCCGAGATTATTTAATAGGTATAAAGTGCCTTAAATGTTGGGCACCAGTAGCTCACTTTTATAATCCTAACTACTCAGAAAGCTGAGATCAGAGGATCACAGTTTGAAGCCAGCCCATGCAGGAAAGTATCTAAGACTTTTATCTCCAATTAACAACTGAAAAGATAGAAGTGGAGCTGTCACTCAAGTGGTAGAGCACTATCTATTAGCAAAAAAGTTCAGGGACAGTGCCCAGGCCCCAAGTTAGGACCAAGACCAACACACACACACACACACACACACACACACACACACACACACACTTCAAAAGACATCCTATAAAAATATAA
>NW_012267383.1:1622734-1758251 GCF_000151885.1 Dipodomys ordii
GTTAGGACCAAGACCAACACACACACACACACACACACACACACACACACACACACACACTTCAAAAGACATCCTATAAAAATATAATAAGGCCCCAAGTTAGGACCAAGACCAACACACACACACACACACACACACACACCAATACACACACACACACACTTCAAAAGACATCCTGTAAAAATATAATAGAGAGTTAATACCAAATAAATTCTTCTTAAATATAATTCTGTGGCATTTCCTCTGTAATGCAGCAAAACCACATCAAAAGACATGGGGAGTGAGGAACTATAACAACTAAGACCAGCAGTATTAACTTCCCAAAACAACCAAGTCAGACTGTCAATCTTCCTGGTATATGTCACTTTTCATTAAAAGTCCAGTCTGACTGACATCAAATCTGGAAGATTCACAAAGAAAACTCATGTACATGTTTAGCCTATCGTTCTCCTGGGGTATAGACGCTCACTTTTCATTGACAAGACAAACAGCTTTCTGAACTTAAATATCCTTTAATCTCTACCATATACAGGTTCCCATATAATACCCTCATAACAAAAGATGATAACAAATTTATTCACTTTAAAATTCATTAGCTGGGTGCTCATGGTTAATGCCTATAATCTCAGCTACTCAAGAGGCTGAAATTTGAGGATCGTGGTTCAAAGCCAACCTAGGCAGGAAAAGCCAGAAGTGGTGTTGTGGCTCAAGTGTTAGAGTGCTAGCTTTGAACACAAAGAGGCTCAGGACAGTGCCAAGGCCCCAAGTTCAAACCCCAAGATTGGCAAAGATAGATAGAATAATGAGCAAAAAGTTGGGCTGGAAGTGTGGACCAAGTGGCAGAGTACCAGCCAAACAATCAAGCCTAGCAATGCCCTGAGTTCAAACCCTAGTGCAGAAAAAAAGAGAGAAAAAGAAAAATGAAGAATAAAAGAGAAAAAGCCTGTATAGGCTTGGGTCGTACAGAGGGGTTACAGTTATATGAGTAATATGAGTCAGGTAAAGAGTACATATCTTTGTGGACAATGTAACCCCTTCCCTTCCTCTCTCCCAGTTTTTCCCTCCTATCCCCACCCAGAAGTTGTATAACTCATTTTCAACATAGTGTCTAGTAAGTACCACTGTTGCATTTGTTCACCCTTTGTCCCTCTACTTCTTTGCCCCCCCCTTACCCTCCCAAAGACAGATAAACAAGACAAAAAGAAAACTTAAAAAACAACAAAGGAAAAAACCTATTGTTTCCGTTTTCTGGAGTCCTTTTTTTTTTTTTTTTTTGGTTGGTCGTGGGGCCTGAACTCTGGGCCTGGGCGCTGTCCCTCAGCTCTTCAGCTCAAGGCTAGTGCTGTACCACATGAGCCATAG
Organism: Dipodomys ordii; assembly: GCF_000151885.1. Lineage (NCBI taxonomy): Eukaryota > Metazoa > Chordata > Mammalia > Rodentia > Heteromyidae > Dipodomys > Dipodomys ordii. The sequence goes on from NW_012267383.1 coordinate 1,624,097, forward strand.
CACCACTTCCAGCTTTTTCTGCTTATGTAGTGCTGAGGAATCGAACCCAGGTACTAATGCTTGCGAGGCAAGCACTCTACTGAGCCACCTTCCCAGCCCTGGAGTCCGTTTTGATAAGTACTATTTTATATGATCAGATGCACAGAGACATTGCACCTTTGTGTTCCCAAGAGCATCCTCACATTGCACAAACGTAACCTGAATATTGAACTAAGCATAATTTCAGGTCTCTGGAAATGATTTTGTATTTAGCTCAGGTTACAGTATTATTGTAGCCCATCAGTCCCTGAAATTCCAGAATAGCCATTATGAAACCTGTTAAAACAAGCATCATGTTTTTATACCAAGTGGAAAAACAAAATCAAACATGGGGATGAAGATTACATTTAATAGTGGATGGCTCTAGTCCAGCACTGATTCTGTTTCTTTTGGATGGTATTTCTCTTTTTAGTTCCCACTCTCTGAAAGCAATATTCTAAACTCAGTTCATGGAATTCCTTCTTACATTCATGGAGTGCATTCACCTTCTCTAGCCCATATACTGTCCATGCACCCCCCTTCCTGCCACCCCCCCCCCCCGCCACACACACACAGAGGCCCTGGCGATATCTTGCCAGGTGACAACCAGCACTGCATACAAGTAAGCCATTGCAAGAGATGAGCCTTGGCCAGCCCAGTTGAAACAGCCTCTTGTCAGTGCCCTTCGCTGGCATCTTCTGTCCTGTGTGGACCTCATTCTTCTACTTGAGTCACAGTTCTCTGTCTCAGTAGCTGTAGTCAGTATTGGCCTTTAGGCTATACTGCTAAACCTGGAATTTTTGTCTTTGTCATGTTTCTGATGACTGTGAAAGGCCAGCAATGGGAATTAGAGAAGCTGGATTTGAGCCATTACACTGGATCTTCACACTTTTTTTTTTTTGGTATGTGTATATGGTGTGCCAGTCCTGAGGCTTGAACTTAGGGACTGAGCATTATCCTGAGTTGTTTTTTTTTCCCCCCTCAAAGCAACACTTGAACCACATTTCTGACTTTTTGGTGGTTAATTGGAGGAGAGTCTCACAGTCTTTCATTCTCAGGCTGGCTTCAAATGGGGATCCTTCCATCTTAGCATGTTGAGTAGCTAGGATTACAGGTGTGAGCCATGGGCACCCAGCTCTTTCCATACTTTTTTTTTTTTTTGTCAGTGATGGGTCTTGAACTCAGGGCCTGGGCACTGCTCATGAACTTTTGTGCTCAAGGCTAGCACTCTACTATGTTGAGCCATGGTGCCACTTCCGGTTTTCTGGTGATTAATTGGAAATAAGAGTCTTACATACTTACCTTCCCTGGGCTGGCTTTGCACTGTGATTCTCAAATCGCAGCCTTCTGAGTAGCTGGGATTATAGGCATGAGCCACTGGTGCCTGGCCTCACACTTTTTTATGTCATTGCTTGGCCCTGTGTGATATAAGTTACATTGGTCCTGTGTTTTGTAATTCATGCTTTAAATTCATGTCTACTCACATTAAGGGAGAGCCAGATTCCTTCATATGGAGGCAACTGTGGTGTGTGTGTGTGTGTCTGTCTGTGTGTGTGAGTGTCTCTGTAGAGCTGTCCTAGGTTCCAGGTCAGTAGTTCTGAGGCTGGGAGGAGTGGAGTGACTGGCATGGCCAGAGCTGGGGCTGAGCTCTGCTGCTGTCAGGCTGTGAGCACTGGCCTCACCTGCCCTTCCTGCAACATGTGTGAGGTCAAACCAGGGCAAGCCACAAGACACACTCAGTACCTAGGGAGCTCTGAGTTCCTGACATCTGTCTTCATAGTCACTGTCATTGTCTTCACTGTCATCCTGAGAGTGTCACAGCTTAACTGCAGGAGTACTATACGTCTCCTGCCTCCATATCGTAGAAGTGGGAGACATAGAAGAAATGAGCTGGGCCCTGGTAGCTCATGCCTGAAATACTAGCTACTCATGATGCTGAGATCTGAAGATCATGGCTCAAAACCAGCCCAATCAGGCAATTCTGTGGGACTCTCATCTCCAGTTCCAGCAAAAAGCTGGAGGTAGAGCTGTAGCCCAAGTAGTAGAATAGCAGGCTTGAGCAAAAACATTAATCAAGAGTATGAGCTTATGCCCCATTATTGGCACAGAAAGAAAAGAAAAATCAAGCAAGAAAGAAGAAATCTAGTTATTACCTTTATAGAGCCTATATTTTACAAGGCCCAGACGTATGTAATCAGGAACTGTGTGACGTTGCTGTTGCTTATGAAAACTCACCACCACCATCACCATTCCATCTCCCATCCTCCTCCACGCCAGGAGACAGGGAGCTTTCTAGTAAAAATCTTCCACCTGTTTATTGCCAAAGCCTAAGTGTAGAAAGCTAAGATGTTCAGATGTACTAGAGGGACATAATATAACATAACACGATTGCCAGTTCCTCAAGAGAGAACCAGCAGTGGCAAACATCAGTGACAGATGTATAAATGAACCAGCCTGCAAATATGAGAAGTGCTGATACTGTCTAGGGTTGGGGGTTGTTTATCCACTGATTCAAGAATTAAAAGGCAGGAGTGTTTAAAGCAGACAGAGCAGGTTTATTTGAGAGCAAAAGTGAAACAGACTCATTGGGTGAAGAGGGCTTCCAGAACCATATGCACAGTCTTTCAGCGCCTGCTAGATATAGGGTCCTTGCCTCCTCCCCTAAGGATGTGCTTCTGGTCTGATTGGTCAAGGAATGGACATGGGCAGCCAGGAGTCTAATGATTGCTTCCGAAACCTGGAAACATAAGCCTGGGAGTTCCCCTATGATTGGATTCCCATCTCTGCTCACAAGTATGGAAGGGGTTCCTGATTGGAGGAGGAACATGCACTTGGCCATGACTGCAAAGGGAGGGAGCATGCATCTCTGTGGCCCCGCCCCATGCTGTAGCGGGGACTGGCCTCTGTCTTCTGTCCCTAACTTTATCGGTTCATTATGGATAGCTTTTTACACATACTTGGAAACATAAAAGTAGATTCAAAAGAGGAACTAACCCAAGGAGAGGGTGGAAAATGAACCCAGGACTTCATGCTTAGAGATCAGACTGCATCCCGCCGTGGAGCTTCCCCTCAGCCCTCCTTTTCACTCAAAACCTCATTGTCCTTAAGACCCTTTGCTCTGGTGCCTCTTCTCTCTTCCCCTCAGTGGAGAGACGAGGAAAGGACAGACATTAAAAAGGCAGCCCTTTCTCAGTGCTTTGTAAAACCACAGGTCCTTGATCCAAGGCTTCCCAAAGCTTTCCTTCTCTGTTGGTGATTAGTGTGCCAGCTGTGAAGTTACTCTTGCTTCCTAGCTGAGCGTTGTACAAATCCTTTCCCCTGGTGTTCTGTGTATGCATGTTGACTTGTAACTGGAACATTCTGTGTGGTTTTTGATTGGGCCCTGCAGGAGTTTCCCAGCATCATTAAATAAGATCCTTTATTCTTTGCTTTCACAGAGCAATTACATTTTCACAAGTCACACTGTTTAATAAGACTTACCTACTCCTCTGATGTTTATGGCTGTGTTGGAAGGTGCTCTGAGTTTATTAATGGAAGAATGAGATAGTTGTGTCATCTTAAAAGGAGTTTTCAGACATCACTAACAGCTGGCTTTCTTTTTCTGGATGTGTATGCTTTGTGAGTCTCGGCAAGAGTACAGTCTGCAGTATATAGTTAAAATCTCAGAAAGTGCCACATTTTGGTTGGTAATTATTTCTTTTACTTTTATGATTCATTTTCCTAGAAGAACAACCCCTGACCACATAGCTTGCCATTACTTCTGATGGTTTTTGTCATTAAAAAGGTCAAAAAACATTTTTTCCTAATTTCCCAAGCCATTCTGTCATTTGTATTTCCGTCAGAATGTTGTTTTATTTAAAGAACCACATTTTGTTTCTATTTTGTGCTAAGAAAACTATGGAATATGTAATTAGCACCCTCTGAGATGAAAATAGTGGAAACAAGCCACATAGAAATAGGTAGAAAGCTTACTGGGTTGCACATTGAAGGAAAACTCTTCATTTTTGGGCTTGCTGAAGAGGTGGTCCAGAGTGTTAGAAAGAAAGCAGGTTTGTAAGATGAGCCTTAATGGTATTGCACAGCAAAGTCTTGACAGTAAGTTTTTCAGAGAATCTTTCTCACCGATTACTGAAGAAGAAAGGAAGTAGCATATTCCTTACCTCCCCTCTGCAAGGCACCATTGAAGACACCATCCATACTCAGTGTCTCCAGTTAGCAGTCTGAAATTTAACTCAACTTCCCTAATGAGTCTTACTTCCTCAACACTGTTTTCCATTTTCAGATTTCTACCGTTTACCTAAGTCAGACTTCACATTCTTTCCTTTTGTGCACATGTTCTTTTTCAAACCTCACATCTAGCTTGACAGAATCTCTTGTCTAACTTACTATCAGAGTGTATCTTGACACTGAACACTTTCTTCCTACCACCTTCCCCGGGGCTACTCCATAAAAGCTTACATCCCGTTACACCTGAACTATTTTCACATTATTAATTACTGTGACTGGTCACTCTGCCTCTGCCATGTGTGGTTCGTCCTATCTGTTTTCAACCTATTGGCTAGACTGCTTATCTCAAAATATCAGCGAATGCCCCTCTTGGACATAATGTGTTCTAGGCACTTCTTGTTTATCTCAAAGGAAGTCACAATCTTGATAATGCCTAGAAGGTTCTCCATGCTTTGGCCCATAAGCGCACCCAGCTTATTGTCTCTTGTTTCTTCCTGAACTCATTTCCTTCTCTTCCGTATGGGTGTGGGTGTGGGCTTGTACACAAGCTAATCTCGGGGCTTGAATTGAGGGACTCTAGATTTTACTTGGCCTTCTCTGCTCAAGGCTGGGGCTCTACCATCTGAGCCACACCTCCATTTCCAGCTTTTTTGGTGGTTAATTGAAGATTTTTCTGCTCTGGTGGCTTAAAACTGCAATCCTCAGATCCCACCCTTCTGAGTAGCAAGGATTACCAGTATCTGCCATCAGCAATAATTATCAGCATGTGCCATCAGCATCCAGCTACCAAATTGTATCTTTACCTACCTCACTGGTGATTTTGTTGTGTGGAAATGGAGTGGTTCTGCTTTACATAGTAGGTGTTTCCTAGAAAATTCATGACAAATTGCTGGGGAATTGAACAGGGGCTTGAACTTCATGATAGACTGGTATGTGTCTGTAATAAATGGCAGCACGTATGTCATTTCTGGTAGAGATTTGTCTTGTTTTTGGGGCCTGAACTCTGGGCCTGGGTGCTGTCCCTCAGCTCTTCAGCTCAAGGCTAGCGCTCTACCACTTGAGCCACAGCGCCACTTCTGGCTTTTTTCTTTTTGCTTATGTGGTGCTGAGGAATCGAACCCAGGGCCTCATGCATGCAAGGCAAGCGCTCTACCACTGAGCCACCTTCCCAGCCCCTTCTGGTAGAGTTTTATCCGAGGCTTGCTCTCATTTTGTGTCCCATCTGGCTTCAGTTGCTAGAAGCGACCAGTATTTTTAAAAGGAAAGAACCAATCGGGCAACTTTAAATGGCCAAATTGGCCCTATCTGCTTGTAATGCAGGATTGGCGTTTGCTATTCAGTTGTGATTTATTGGGAGGAATGATTATCATTGCCAGCCTCCTGGATTGCTTTGAAAATTCTCAGTGCAGTGCACCCCAGTTCCTTTGGATTTGAGTGGGCTTGGTGAGTAAACTTGTTTTCTACCTGTGGCAGAATTAGGGCTCCTTCTGCACGTCTTCACATGAGACAAATCTAACACATCAACATTGGAGAGGCACGTTTTTGCCCTGTAAAACACACACACACACACACACACACACACATTTTTCACCAGGTACTAGTGGCTCATGCATGTAATCCTAATTATTCAGAAGGCTTAGATCTGAGGATCCAGGTTCAAAGTCACCTGGAGCAGAAAAGTCTGTGAGAATCTTATCTCCAGTTAACAAGTAGGGGGGTGGGGTGGGGGGACAAAAAACAGAAGTAGAAGAGTGGCTCAAGTGTTAGAGCACCAGCCTTGTGCAAGATGACAAGGCCTGACCGAGTTCAACGCCCTGTACCAGCACAAAACCAAACAAACAAAAACTCTAAACCCACATATTATCCCACGAACTGGTAAGCATTTCCCAAGAAAAATATAAATTCTACCCAATAATCATTGGATGAAAAGTTCTTTCATCTTATGTCAGATGTCATAGTGTATAAATCTTTCTTTCTCCTAGACATTTTGAAGATTTCAGCTGTTGCCATCTGGTGGAAATTGACCCTGTGGTATGTAAGTCTCTCTTGCTTTTTAACAATGAAAATAGGTGTGTGCAGGTCTGCACTTGGAAAATTACAAGTGTTTGATGCCATTTTTTGGCAAGACCTTCATTTACACCCATTAGTCAAGGAAATTAGTCCTTTTAAGCTCTGGCAAGGGTAGGAGCTGTTTAACCCAGTTAAAGGTGAGGGGAGTGTCATTCAGTCATGTTGGTAATTTGTGAAAAGTACCTTTTAACCACCATGGGCAGACAGGGAAACAATTATCCATCAGGTTTGAACTCAGGGCCTTGCTTTCTTGCTTGACATTTTCGCTCAAGGCTGTCTCTCTACCATGTGAGTCACAGTGCCACTTCCACTTTTTCTGAGTAGTTGATTAGAGATAAACTACTTCTGCCTGGGCTGGCTTTGAACTATAATCCTCAGATATCAGCCTCCTGAGTAGGATTACAGGTGTGAGATACCAGTGCCCTGCTCATTTCCAGCGTTTTTCGTTGGTTAATTGGAGATAAGACTCTCAGACTTTCATGCCCAGATTGGCTTCAAATTGTGATTCCCAGATCTCAGCCTCTTGAGTAGCCAGGATTACAGTGAGCCACTAGCAAGCTGCATTCATCAGGCTTTTATCATTGTATATTTCAGAAGAAAAATGAGCCTTTTCCAGTGTATTTCAACACATTTTAATTATACAGGATATTTGAGTTTGGGGTGAGTACACTGACAAGTAACAGGACCAAATCTACCTTGATAGTAGTTCCAAAAATTGAATTACTCAAGCAAATCTCACTTGTTGTTTTGTTGTTCAGCTTTTAGGAGATAGGATTACTAAACTGGTCACTTACAGAGTAATATCTCTGCAATTTTTTTTAAAGTCCACTCAATGGTCTTTAGGAAATATTACCTAAATTTTTGAGAGTTTCACTATCTGAGCAAATGGTGTACATTCCTGAGGCTCCTCCTTGTCATTAATTTTAGAATATATGTAGACTACTTGATGGAGAATAATGTATTATTCTCCATTCTGTATTGTCCATTCCCAATGGCATAAAGAAATAAAACATCTTGTCTCTTTCTTTGCTGAGAGGAGTCTGTGCCCCTACTTTGGATGCTGCAGGCCTTGAGCTGGAGTCAAGGGTAGAAAACCACTTCTGCCAGGCATGTGGGTTATCACAGGAACCAAGCTGCCTGGGAAAATATGTCTGAATTCTTTTCTGCCTGTTTCCATCACTTCACCGAAGCTAAATCACCCCTCATTTGGCTTGTGTATGGAAGTCATCTTGGTTCCTAATCGGATACTTACAGAGGGAATAAAAATGAGCCAAGTGCTGGTGGCTCACCTGTGTAGTCCTAACTACTGAAGAAGCTGAGATCTGAGGATCATGATTTGAAGTCATCCCAGGAGAAAAGTCTGTGAAATGTATCTCTTAATTAACCAGCAGAACACCAGAAGTAGAGGTGGGGCTGTAGTGGTAGAGTGGCAGCCTTGAGTGAAAAAAGCCAAGTCCCAAAAGAAATACACTCGTTACCTGACTTATGCAACTGTAACTACTCTGTACGTCACTTTTATAATAACAATAAAAAAATTTAAAAAGAAAAGAAAAAAGCCAAATGAGAGCTAGAGGGCCTGACTAAAAGCACACACACACACACACACACACACACACACACACACACACACACGACCAAATGATGATTACCAAATGATTGATTTCTCTTGCATCCTAACAGTCGTTTTAGGAATTTAGTGTTAGACCCAGGATTTTGGATCTAAGATGGTATGTTGGAACACTTGGTCATTAGCCTTGGACACTGTGGGGAGGTGGTAGAACATTTAGGAGGTGGGGCCTCTCGGGAGGAAGTGAGGTCCCTTGGGGCCATGCACATGGAGGAACTGTCCAAGGCTGCCCTAGCTCCTTCTTGTCCCTTGTTAATTCCTAGTAGCCAGGGGGTGAGCAGCTCTGCTCCACCACCATATGCACCCTATCATAATGCACTGAATGCCATGGACCAAGCCATCATTAGGTTGAAACCTTAGAAGTCATGAGCCACAATAATCCTCGCTTCTTAGAAGTTAATTATCAGGTATCTTTCTATGGAGATGGAAAACTTCCTAATTGCAGTGACAGTACTGTGTCACCATTACCTTCATGTTGTCAGCCGAGTGTGTGTTGGGCCTGGCCCTCTGCTTCCTGGCAGGTTGCAGGTACCGTGTTGAACTTCTGCTACTTCTCATAGGCACCACTGACCCTTCCTGGGACACTGTGTCTTGTGAAGCCCCCTTGGTATTCGCTGATTCCTGTTGTAGTTCTCAAGCTCCTCCCCTCGCCTCAGTCTTTCTCCGTGTGAATACATGAGTCCATACCCTTTAGAGCAATACACAGTTTAATTTTCCAACTCCATCTGCTCAAATGAATGCTACCTACCACACAACTCACACAGGTGACAGTCACATGCTACATTTTTGGAAGATTCATGCATCCATGAATGTATAGATAAGTTATTGAATGGTAAAGAGAAAAGCTTAGAGCAGTAGTAAGATATGGAATTTAGAGGGCATTTGTCCTATTGAGTTGCCCATTTGTCTTATTTATTGCATCTCTGTGGTCCCCAGAAAGTAAATTTTCTTTACTTTCTAAGGTCAATTACACTGCAGTAGCTGATTTTTTTTAATTTAATTTTATTGTAAAGATGCTGTGCAGAGAGGTTACAGTTACATGAGTAAGGCAATGAGTACATTTCTTGTCGAGCATTGTTACTCCCTCCCTTGTCAGTATTTTATTTTTAATTTATTTTATTTTATTTTTGTGTCGGTACTGGGGCTTGAATACAGGGCCTCATGCTCTTATTTGGACTTTTCAGTTAGTTGGCAGTAAGAATTTCAAGGACTTTTCTGCCCTGGCTGGCTTTAAACCTGGATCCTTAGACCTTGGCCTTTTAAGCAGCTAGGATTATACATGTGAGACATGGTGCCTGCAATGCTTGATTTCTTGAGTCAGAAGTTATCATTCTCCTCTCCTCAGTCCTTCTCAAGTCAGCATATTCTCAATTATCCTAATGTAGTTGGTGGTCATTCCATGTCTTCTTTCAGGGCCAGGGTGTCTGGGATGAGATTGACCATCTCAGATATTCACCAAGCTATTCAAGCAGAGCACTTCATCACAAGGAGCACATATAATATGCCACATAGCCTGTCCCAGCCCTGTAGATTGGGGAACACTTGTGCAAGTTAATGGCACCCTCTGTTAGAGGCCCTGGAGTTCATGAAGACATCAGCAGTAACCCCGGCTACCTCTAAATTGTAAGATCTCACCTACTTTTACTGTGTTTCTGTTTTTTAAAAAAGAAGGCAGTGTAGGGTTGAATTTTTTCCTTACAATGGCGTTGGTCCCTGTAGTGCATTCCTGTAGTACTAGCCATTCTGAAGGAACAGAGGTTGGAGATCTGGAGGATCATGGTTAAAGGACCACCAGGAGTAGTTTATCTCTAATCAACTACTCAGAAAAAGTGGAAGTGGCACTGTGACTCACATGGTAGAGAGACAGCCTTGAGCGAAAATGTCAAGCAAGAAAGCAAGGCCCTGAGTTCAAACCTGATGGATAATTGTTTCCCTGTCTGCCCATGGTGGTTAAAAGGTACTTTTCACAAATTACCAACATGACTGAATGACACTCCCCTCACCTTTAACTGGGTTAAACAGCTCCTACCCTTGCCAGAGCTTAAAAGGACTAATTTCCTTGACTAATGGGTGTAAATGAAGGTCTTGCCAAAAAATGGCATCAAACACTTGTAATTTTCCAAGTGCAGACCTGCACACACCTATTTTCATTGTTAAAAAGCAAGAGAGACTTACATACCACAGGGTCAATTTCCACTAGATGGCAACAGCTGAAATCTTCAAAATGTCTAGGAGAAAGAAAGATTTATACACTATGACATCTAACATAAGATGAAAGAACTTCATAGACTCTCCAAATTAACCAGTCCAAAGTAGGGATGGAGGGGTGGCTCAGAGGTAGATTCCAGCCTAGCAAGCATGAGGCCCTGAGGACCAAGCCAGAACACAAGAAATGTAGAGTGTCGGCTGATGAACACTCTGATTTTAATCTAATCTGCTTTTGGCCCAGTTTGTTAGGGTAGCTGGCGTTGCTCCTTGGCACAGGAGGTCTGGCTGGGGAAGACGGTTGTTTAAATTGGAGAAGAGACGTGTCCGGTAAACTCCTCTTGTCTCTGAGGGGCTTTCACTTGTTTATTCATTTCCCCCTCAAAATGTTGTGTCCTGTGCATTCTGAGTCAATGCTAGCACTCTTGGAAAGGGAGAAATGGTATCACCAGCCTGAGCCAAGCACATTTGACTTGGTAGCCAGGCTGCTGTGATCCTGAACAAAACCAGTTTTCCAACAGGGAAACGACATAAGTGACAGCTTCCCATGTCTACATGCAAACGTGACTTGTGCTCCTGTGGCACAGTGGCTCTTTGGCCCAAATCAGGATCTTACCTCAATGTGCGTTCCTTAAGAAATGTGGGCGTTGGGCTGGGAAGGTGGCTCAGTGGTAGAGCGCTTGCCTTGCATGCTCGAAGCACTGGGTTCGATTCCTCAGCACCACATAAGCAAAAAGAAAAAAGCTGGAAGTGGCGCTGTGGCTCAAGTGGTAGAGCGCTAGCCTTGAGCTGAAGAGCTGAGGGACAGTGCCCAGGCCCAGAGTTCAGACCCTATGACTGGACCCCCAAAAAAAAATGTGGGCGTGCCAGGTACCACTGTCTCACACCTGTACTCTGAGCTGTTCATTTGGCTGCGATCTGAGGCTCACAGTGGGAATGTGGATCAAGTGGTAGAGCTGCCAGCATTGGGCAAAACACCATGCAAGAGCTTGAAGTCCTGAGTTCAAGCCCAGTAACAGCACCAAGGAAGAAGGAGGAAGATGAGGACGAGGACAAGGAGGAGGAGGAGGAAAAGGAAGAAGAGGAGGAGGGAGAAGGGAAAGAAAAAGAGAAAGAGAAAAAGAGGAGGAGCTAATAATATGGGAACAATAAATGAGCCACTGAGATAGAGCTCTTTCTAAATTCCCCCTGTCTCAAGTTGGCCCTTACTTTCTGTCTCACTTTAATACAGTTCAGCTTGTAGATCTAGTTGAAGTCCTAAGAAGTGGGCTGTGACATTTGATTCCATGATTGCAGCAAAACGCAAAACTTTATCTTCCCCGGTCCAGAGCAATTTTTAAATCTAGATGGACCAAAAAGGCTCTCACAGTAGTGTTTATCTTGACTGTTTCTGTGCCATTTTAAAGCTTCAGTGACCTTAAAAATGAGAGGTTAGTTGGGCCCTGTGCTTACGCCTATAATCCTAGCTACTAGTGAGGCTGAGATCTGAGGATCATGGTTTGAAATCAGCCTGAGCAGGAAAGTCTGTGAGACTCTTACCTCCAATTAATCAGCAAAAAAGCCAGGAGTGGAGCTGTGCTCAAGTGGTAGAGCACCAGTCTTGAGGGGAAAGCTAAGAGACAGCATCTACACCCTGAGTTCAAACCCCAGTACTTGAGCCAAAAATAAATAAATGAGAAGTTTACCTAGTCACTGAAAGGTAAGAGTAAGACTATTCTGAGAGCATGTGAAGGCAGAGCCTCCTGGGGTGCCCTGGAATGGGCTCCCATCAGCCCAGCTGTGTCTGAGTTCTCTCTCCATCCCCATAGTCCCTCACTGCTGCTCTCTCAGCTCGAGTCCTGGATGATCACAGCATTAGCTTCAAAGGCATGGAAAATAGACACAGAGGGCCCAATACCAGCACATGTTTTTCTCCAGCCAGAACTGGAGACTTGATCCTTGTTTATAGTCAGGTATTTACAGTAGGTCCTCGGGAATGCTAGAGTTTTCTGGTGGGGGCTGCTACAGAAGTAACTAATAGTGAGACATAATAGATTGCATATGCGGAGGGTCACAGCTGGGAAGAGGGAGGTGTCAGTTCAAAGCCCCAGTCTTGGGGCTGGGAAGGTGGCTCAGTGGTAGAGTGCTTGCCTTACATGCCTGAGGCCCTGGGTTCGATTCCTCAGCACCACATAAGCAAAAAGAAAAAAGCCGGGAGTGGCACTGTGGCTCAAGTGGTAGAGCACTAGCCTTGAGCTGAAGAGCTGAGGGACAGCACCTAGGCCCAGAGTTGAGGCCCCACGACTGGACGAAAAAAAAAAAAGCCCCAGTCTTTTGCTATCCAGAAGTTCCATCAAGGAGAGAAGGTAAGGTGGAGTGGGCGTAAGTCAAGGTTGAGTGGGTATAAGTCAAGTTCAAGTGGGCTGGCAGGCAGCCCAGGGCAAATGAATTAAATCTATGTAAACATCACACAGAATTACTGCTCCAAAAGCCCAGTTATTTCCACAATTCTTCCTCTCCCTTGACAATGCCTGTCTGGTCTTACAAGTATTCTTAGCATCTAAGTTGGAGATTGGAGGATGAGACCAGTTCCCACTCAACTGGTACAGTCAATGCATCATTTTTTCTTGGATAGCATCACTAAACACAAAAGCTTTTGAGGATGGGAAGTTCATGCTGTTTTTTTGTGTATGTGCTGTTCCTGGGGTTTGACCTCAAGGCCTAGGCACTCTCCCTGGCCCTGGGCCTTGTTTTTTGCTCAACTAGTGCTATACCACTTGAGCTACAACTCCACTTTTTTTTTTTTCTTTTTTGGTGGTTAATTGGAGATAAGAGTCTCACAGACTTTCCTCTCCAGGCTGGCTTTGAACTGAGATCCTCAGATCTCAGCCTGAGTAGTTAGGATTACAGGCATGAGCCACCAGTACCTGACTCTAGATATTTCAGGTTTTGAGTTACCTGCTTATCTACTCACTTTTGTTCACAAGGAACTATTTGTGAGTCTCTGCTTGGACCAGTCCCATGTGCAGTTATTTCAAAGAGCATGAACTAAGCAGGACACCAGTGTTCATGTCTATAATTCTAGCAACTCAGGAGGCTGAGATCTGAGGATTTCAGTTCAAAATCAATCTTGGTAGGAAAGTCTTATCTCCAGTTAACCAAAGAATAGAGAAATGAACTTCTAAAATATAAATAAAACTCCCTAATAGGAATTACAAAGTAAATATTGTTGGGTTTTGTTTGTTTTTTTTGTGCCCATCTTGGGCCTAGAGTTTGTGGCCTGGGTGCTGTCCCTAAGCTTTTGTGCTCAAGTCTAGCATTCTACTGCTTGAGCCACAACTCCATTTCTGGATTTCTTCTGGTTAATTGGAGACAAAAGTCTTAACAGATTTTTCTGCCCAGGCTGCACTTGAACTTTGATCCTTGGATCTCAGCTTCCTGAGTAGCTAGGATTACATATGTGAGCCACTGGTGGCCAGCTTGAATGAATTTTTATAGTGGGTTTTTATTACCAGAATACATTAGAATATCCTTTAGTACTTGTTTTTGTGCTAAGAAGCCCTCGTTGCAGTCCTAAGGTGTACCACTGCCATTCCTGTCCTTTGTGGCAAGGTGGGTTGTGTGGGTATGTGTTGTTGGTTTCTGGAGGTGTTTGCTGTTAGAGGATATGATTTATGTCTCCCTGGTTCTGCGTGCCTGATTGACCCAGCTGTTTTGTGCCCAGGCAGTCCTGTCTTCCTGAATGACAAAGACTCTGAAAGCAGCTAGAGTGAGAAGCAGGGGTGCCATGAGGTGCACGCACAATGTCAAGCTGTGGTCAGGGACTGTGCTGTGCCAGTGCCAGATGCTTGCAGTCACAGATGTGTGTCAGGAATATGTGTGGGCACATGACATGACAGCTGATCCATTACCAGTGGCTGCAGAGGTGATGACCTTGGCATCTCCAAAGAATTTCGAATGAACACACACACGTAAAAATGTAAAATGGCAAAGCAAAGAGTTTAGCTGAGAGACAAACAGAGACAGAGAGAATGTACGCCATTAAGGGAAATGACAGGCTCATGTTAAGTGGCTTGAAAACAAACACATGGTTAAAACTTTCAGTTTTCTAAGGTTTGAGGAGTATGAGAGGCGTTCATGCTTGTGATAGTGGGCTGATCTTAGGGAGATGAGAGTTGTGACTTGGCAGAGTTTGGAAAGGGATCTGCGCATGTACTAGGTTGCCATGCCTTAATGTTAAGTATGTGTGAGATGCAGTGCATATCCATGAAACCTAAGGTAGAAATTTGTTGGGCAAAGGTCGGGGTAAGGACTCAAAAGGTTAGAGCCGGCCTGGAATTCCTTCTAGGGAGAAGCTCTAAGCATACCTGACCATTAATTACTCATAGCAGGAGTGGCTGTGGGAGGAGTAGGAAGGAGTACTTGTGGGTGCTTTTCAGGGCAAGAGTAGGAGAGGGGATTGGTTTTTGTACTCTTTCTCTACCTAACGTGCCTCCATTCTAGCCTGGAGCCTTCCATGTTCAACTTGACCCTCATCCAAATGTGTGCCCACTTGTTCCTCTTCCTGGGATACAAGAGCTGGGACCTGCTGGTGACTGTGGATCTAAACAAGTTCCTTTGTCCTCCCTGTGTGTTTCAGAGGCTGGAGCATAAAGAGGTGCTGGTGGGCCTGCTCTTCCTGGCGTTCCCGTTCCTCCCAGCCAGCAATCTCTTCTTCAGGGTGGGGTTTGTTGTCGCTGAGAGAGTCCTGTACATGCCTAGGTAATTGTCCTACTTCTGCCCCCAACACTGGCATCTCCAGAGACAGTCCTTGCATGATGACATCTGAATTGGAGGCGGGGGTGAGGGATGGAGTTTAGCTTCAAGTGATTTCAATAACAGCTTTGTCCAATAAATTTTTATGTGCCAGTACTGGAGCTGGCACTCTACCACTTGAGCCACATTGGAAATAAGAATCTCATGGACTTTCCGGCCTGGGCTCACTTTAAACTGTGATCCTCAGAGTTCAACCTCCTGAATAGCTAGTATTACGAATGTGAGCCATTGTGCCTGTCCAAATATATTGTTAAGCCATAAGAATTTTTTCATGAAGTTACTATGTTTAGTGTCTTTTTCCCCCTGAGTTTTTCCCCCCTGTTTAAGACCTCAAAAACTTTTGTCCATGTGGGGAAAACTGATTTTAAAATTACAAAGGAACCTCAGTGGCTCATGATTGTAATCCTAGCTACTCAGGAGGCCCCAATGTGAGGATCATAGTTTAAAGCCAGTCTAAGCAGACACAACTAAGAAACTCTAATCTCCGGTTAATCTCCCAAGAGCCAGAAGTAGAGATATGGCTCAAGTAGTGGAGTGCTAGCCGTGAGTGAAAAAGCCAAGCAAGAGCACCAGATCCTGGGTTCAGGCCCCAGTACCAGCACAAAATCAATCAATACAAAAAAATAACTGGCAAATATGTTAATGTAGCACTTAAAGCACTAACATAGAAAGGTCATCTAAGACAAGCTGTTCCTGTGGCCTGGGTGAGCATTCTTTGATAGCTATGCAGTTAGGCCAAGTTGGGGAATCAGCCCACTTAGTAAACCCTGTGCCTGTGCCTTAATTTTCAGCATGGGCTACTGCATCCTGTTTGTGCATGGACTGAGCAAACTCTACACATGGCTGAACCGATGTGGAGCCACCTTGGTTGTGTCCACAGTGCTGCTGCTGTTGCTGCTCTTCTCTTGGAAAACCGTGAAGCAGAATGAAATTTGGCTGTCCAGAGAATCTCTCTTCAGGTATGAATAGAAAGACAATAGTTCTTCCCACCGAGCTCTTGGTTTAAAAATGGTTACCAAACCAGGCACTGGTGGCTCATGCCTGTCATCCTAGCTACTTAGAAGGCTGAGGATTGCAGTTCAAAGCCAGTTGGGCAGGCAAGTCTGGAAAACTTATCTCTAGTTAACCAACAAAAAGGCAGTTGGTCAAGTGGTAGAGGGGAATCCTTGAGCACAAAGCTCAGGAAAAGCACCCAGGCCTTGAGTTCAAGCCCCAAGACTGGCACCAAAAATAAATAAATAAAAATAAATAAATAACATAGATTCCAAACCATGGGTCTAGTAGTAGTTTTGATCTATAAAATTGCATTTAAAGCTGGATACCAGTGGCTTATGCCTGTAATCCTAGCTATTTAGGAGGCTGAGCTCTAAGGTTCTTGATTTAAAGCCAGTCCTGTCAGGAAAGTACATGAGACTCTTATTGCCAATAAAAAATGAAAAAACCAGAAGTTGAACTGTTACTCGAGTGATGAAGCACTAGTCTTGAGCAAAAGAATCTCAGGGACAGTACCCAGGCCCTGAGTTCAAGCCCTGGTACTGGCTCAAAATGCAGAAAAGTTTTAACTTTAGTTGCTCTTTTTTCCTCCCCCCTATTTGTGTGGGGGGGGGTGGGGGAGGGGAGGGTGTGCACGCGTGCGTGTGCAAGCACACTTACATGCTAATATTGAGGTTTGAACTTCAGACCTGGGCACTATCCCTTGCTTTTTCACTGAAGGCTGGTGCTCTACCATTTGAGCCACAGTTCCAATTCAAGCTTTTCTTTTTTACTGGAGATAAGAATCTTAGGTCAGTTCTTGCCTGGGCTGGCTTTGAACTGTGATCCTCAGATCTCAGCATCCTGAGTAGCTAGGATTATGTGTATAAGCCACCAGGGCTTGGCTAATTTTAGATTTTCAAAATGATAGTCTGTGTTTCAAGTGAATGTATGAAAATAAGACTCCTGGGAAGGCATTGAGTCTGTGAATTCAGGTGGAAACAGCCTGCTGATGAGCCAGGCTGTAAAGTCAGCTATAAACAAAATGAAACTGATAAGCCTAATTTCATTGTTTAGTCACGCGAGTGGCAAAGGCAAGAACCCAGCGAGGAGGAAGAGAAATGCAATGCATCTGCATAGACTATTTCAGTGTGTTAAGCAGTGATTGATGATCTGATAGCTTTTATTTTGAACACTAGTTTTGAATGAGAAAATGAAAGACTTTTTCATCTCCTGGCAGGTGTGTATGTGTGCGCACGCATATACACCCACACCCCCCCACACACACACACCACACACACATTGAGCATGCATGCCTGTATGCATAGATGATGGAGCTTTGTCACTAACCATGTCACTAGTGGGGAGTTGGCTCAGACTCATGAGTCCCTGGCTTCCAGTTTTCAGCTACCTGAAGTAACCATATGGGATCTCAAGTGCACACTTGAATATGTTTTCGATAACCATGAAATGAAAGATGGCATCTGAGAATTCTCCAAGTATTTTGACCAGATGTAGGGGTGGGGAGAGGGTTATATAATAAACATTTTTAGTCGGTTTTTATTTAATGGAATGTAAAGCTTTTTACGTACAAACAAATGGGACATCTGTCAAAAAGATGATGGATTATAAATGTTCTTTTTGTGTGTTGTGTACTAGTCCTGAGGCTTAAACTCAGGACTTGGGTGCTGTCCCTGAACTTTTTTTTTTTCTTTTTTTAAATCAAGGCTAGCACTCTATGGCTCAAGCTCCACTTCTAGCTTTTTGGTGGTTAGTTGGAAATAAGAGTCTCATGGACTTTCCTGTCCGGCTGTCTTTGAACCTCAATCCTCAGCCCTTTGCCTCCTGAGTAGCTAGGGATTACAGGCATGAGCCACCAACCATGCTGGTGATGTAGCTGACACTAGCCATGAAAACATAAAAACAAAGACATACTGATGTCCTCCGGAAGCTTCAGGTTTATCGTATGAGCATTGTGCAAGGAATAACGTTGAAATCAGTCAGGCAAACATTCACCAGTTACCTGTGAGGCACAGCACCTGGGGCTTGGGTGTGAGGTATGGAGTGGGCTTTGTGACTCTGCTCAATCGTTGGATAACTGTGTGGTCTTGGATAGGTTGCCCTCATTTGTACATTTCAAAAGTTAGAATAGTCATGTGTCTCTCCAGAATAAAGTGCAAGGATGCAGTTGTTTGTGAAGATGCATAAGGTATTATCTATCCAGCGGTAAATGCCATATGTAAAGTGTCCAGTTCATTGCCATGCTCTGTGTTCTAGGGTAAGAGAGAAGCATGGATGGGAGTCAGGCATGTGTGAGTCAGGCACATGAACACAAGCAAGATGCACAACACTATGTAAGTGTAAAAGATGACTAAGACCTATCATTCTATTGCTAATCTGAGATGAGTATTAAAAGATGAGAAAAGTTGAGCATAGCAAGTACACCTGTAATCCCAGCCATTCAACAGGTAAGGTGGAGGTAGTAATATCATAAGTTCAAGGCCAATTTATAAGTAAAGTTGGTGCAACCCATCTCAAACAACAAAAGGAAAGCAGAAGTTCTGGGCTTGTGGTTCAGATGGTAGAGCACTTGCCTAAGCATGTGGGAATCCCTGAGTTTAATCCCCAGTACTGCAAAAATAAGAGCAGGGGAAGAAAGGAGGGTGAGTGTTCAAATATCAAAAAAGCCACAGTGGCAAAACAAAGAGCTGACTGAGCTAAGGAAGGAAAATATTTGCAAAAGTTTCACAGGTGAAATTCAGTTGGCACCCTGGGTACCAGGGGCCTCTGGTAAACTCATTCCCAAGACATGCGGCCCAGCTTAGACCTGACTAACTATGTGAGACAGTTTTGGCTTAGAATGCTGTGAGGTTCCTTGTTGAGTGTCTGAAGACAGACCTTTATGTTCGAGAGAATACCAGTGCCGGCCAGACTCCAGAACTTCCAGTCAAGCCCATTTCTAATACGAGACGCTGCCCCTAGCTATGTGTTTGTAGGTCCGCAGGCAGCCGTTCCCAGCTTTGCCTTACACATGTGGCTCCTTAGAGCCAGGAGACAGGCTGAGTTTGTCCAAGTCAAGCGGAAGCTTCAGGGTTTGACCCTAAATGTGGTCTAAAACCCAGAAGAACAGAAACCTTACTCACCTTTTTAAAATTATTTTTCAACCTAAGGTAGATCCAGTATAAACACACACACACACACACACACACACGTACACACACACACACACACACACGTACACACACACACACACACACAGATACAGAAAGAGGACAGAGCTACAAAGACCCATAGTCTTCCTAGAAGACTATGTTATGTATCCTGACCTGGGAAGAAGGTTACTGCCCGGTTCTGATTGGGCTTCGTAACTACCTAGAACCTTCTATTTGATACATGTAGGATATATGATGTCGCCGGAACATAATTTGATCTGACGAACCCCATTTTCTAGGTACCTGGAGAGACAAACTCAACATAACATAATTGTGTTGTGTGCAGTTCATTGACTTGCTCTGTGACCCACAGGCAGTGGGGAAGAGGCTGCAGACCTCTGCCGCCCTCCCCGCCTCCAGAGGCCTTGAGCCACAGGCCAGCCCATCTTCCAGCACCAACCCTCTTCTGTGAAAGCCAGAAAGGAACTATTGTGGGATTTGTGGGCCACATAGTCCCTCTTGAAACTCCACGCTGGCTTCAGGAGGAGACCAAGAACACATAGTCACACAGTGACTTCCCTGTGGTACTCGAGGAAGCTTGCAGCTGTGATGGGAGTGTTGTGATAGTATAGTACTCATTTCATTGACTTCTAGTTTCTGGTTTTGGGTGGTATGTTTGGGCTTTGCGGCTTTAACTAATCATTCTGACATGTCATAGTCTTGGCTGAAATTTGGTTCAGTTGCTTACTAGCTCCATAGCATTAGGTAAGGGTCTGCACCCCTTTTGCTTATGTCTCCCTTAATGCACTATGGGAAATGCAGTAAAACCGCCCATCTGAGAGGTTCTTGAGAAATCTAAAGGAGATAATCCAGGGAAGTGAGGCTTAGATCCCTCATGGTCGTTTTTTGTTTTGTGTGTGTGTGTGTGTAGACATGAACTCAGGTCTGGATACTGTCCCTAAGCTTTTGTGCTCAAGGCTGCACTCAACCACATGGGCCACAGATTCATTTCTGGCATGTTAATGGTTAATTGAAGATGAGAGTCTCATGGATTTTTCTGCCCATGTTGGCTTCGAGCTGCAATCCTCAGATCTCAGCCTCCTGAGTAGCTAGGATTACAGTAGGCATGAATCATCAGCACCCTGCTCTCTGCTAGTTATAATAAGAATGTTCCCACTCAGGCAGTGGTGGCTCATACCTATAATCCTAGCTACTCAGGAGGCTGAGATCTGAGGATCACAGTTCTTATTTACAGTAAACTACTCAGAAAAAAAAAGCTGGACGTGGCATTGTGGCTCAAGTGGTAACAATGTGAACCCTGAGCCCAAACCCCAGAGTTCAAGCTCCCAGGATTGGCAAAAAAAAAAAAAAAAAAGAATGTTCCTAGAGTGCAGCCATCTATGTATGGCAGTATAAAACCCTTGTGTCCAAGCAACCTTCAAGATTAGGAAAGGCCACAAATTCTTCTCACTTCCCTTTTCTGTCACTTTGTGGCTGAATCTTTTAAAAACAATTTTAAATTTTTAAATATGTGTGTGAGCCAGATGCTGGTGGCTCACACCTATAATCTTTTTTTCCACATATATTTTTATTGTAAAAATATTGTACAGAGGGGTTACAGTTACATGAGCAAGGTAATGAGTACATTTCCTATCAAGCATTGTTACCTCCTCCTTTGTTTTTTCCTTAACATCACCTCCTCAATCCCTCCATCTCCCCAAAATTGTAAAGTTCATTTTCAACATAGTGTCTTGTACATCTCATTGTTACAATGGGTCAACCTGTATCCTTATTAAGCATTTTGTTATATCCCTTCCCCTCCCAAAATTATAAAAATGTATATACAAGATGCAGGACACCGGAATCAGATACAGTGAAAACGGGTTATATCATGGGGGAAAAACATACAAAAGAAACAAGAGAATCACATAGTGCATTATAAGTATGTTAAAAACAATAACAAGAAAGAAAAAAACCACTTATGTCCCTGCCTTAGGGTTCATTTTGCTTAACAACATCTTATATGATCATATGTGCATAGCTTTTGACCTTTCTTTGGTTGTCCTAGACACGTACTAGTTATTGCAAATAAGGAAAACCACGAGACCTATGTTTCTTTGTGCCTGGCTTACTTCACTTAGAATAATTTTTTCCAAGTCTTTCCATTTCCTAACAAATGGGGCGATGTCATTCTTTCTGATGGAGGCTTAGAATTCCATTGTATATATATATATATATATATACCATATTTTCTTGATCCTCATCTACTGAGGGGCATCTGGGTTGGTTCCATATCTTAGCCATGGTGAATAATGCTGTGATAACCATGGTTGTGCTGGTATGACCTTGTTTGTGATCGTTTGGGTAAATGCCCAAAAGAGGGATGCTGGGTCATAGGGGAGCTCTATGTGGAGTCTTTTGAGGAACCTCCATACTGCTTTCCAAAGTGGTTGAACAAGTTTATACTCCCACCAACAATGCAGTAGGGTTCCCTTTTTGCCACCTCCCCTCCAGCATCTGTTGTTATTAGAGTTCTTGATTATAGCCATTCTAACTGGGGTGAGGTGGAATCTCAATGTTGTTTTGATTTGCATTTTCTTTTATGGCTAAAGAAGATGAGCATTGTGTCATGTGTCTATTGGCCATTCTTATTTCCTCTTCAGAGAAGTCTCTTTAAATCTTTAGTCTACTGATTAATTGGGCTGTTGTTTCTTTGAGGATTTGTTGTTAGGGGTTTTAATTTTTTGAGTTCTAAGTATATTTTAGATATGAGACCCTTGTCCATTTTATGGCTAGTAAAGATCTTCTTTCAATCTGTGGGCTTTCTATTGATCTTGCTAGCTATGTCCTTTGCCATGTAGAAGCTCTGCAGCTTCATGCATTCCCATTTGTCCAACCTTCCTTTGATTTGTTGTGCTTCTGGGTCTCTATTAAGAAAATTTCGGCCTGTGCTAGCTATGTCCTTTGCCATGCAGAAGCTCTGCAATTTCATGCAACCCTATTTATCGAACCTTTCTTTGATTTGTTGTGTTTCTGGGTCTTAAGAAAATTTTGGCCTGTGCCAAGGAGCCCTAGAGTTTCTCCTATTCCTTCCTGCAGTATTTTCAGGGTGTCTGCTTTGACTTTGAGGTCTTTGATCCATATGGAGTTGATTCTGGTGCAGGGTGATATTTAAGGATCCAGCTTTAGTTTTCTACAGGTGATTAACCAATTTTGCCAGCACCATTTACTGAAAAGGCTGTCGTTCTTCCATTCTATTTTCTTTTAGCTCCCTTGTCAAAGATTAGATGACTATAAGTCTGTGGGTTCATTTCTGGGTCTTCAGTCCTATTCCATTGGTCCTCAGGTCTGTTCTTGTGCCAGTACCAAGCTGATTTGATTACTATGGCTTTGTAGTAGAGTTTGAAATTTGGTATTGATATTGCTTCCGCGCTGTTCTTTCTGCTAAAAATAGTTTTTGCTATTTGGGGTCTTTTATTGTTCCATATTAATTTTTGGATTGCTTCTTCTATTTCATTGAAGAATGAGGTTGGCATATTGATATCACATTCACACCTATAATCTTAGCTACTCAAGAGGCTGAGGATCAAGATTCAAAGCCAGTCCAGATAGAAAAGTCTCTGAGACTCTTATTTCCAGTTAGTCAACAAAAAGGCAGAAGTGGAGGTATAGCTCAGGTAGTAAATAAACCAGGCCTGAGTGAAAAGCCAAGTTGGAGTGTGAGGTCCTGAGTTCAAGCCCCAGTACCAGCACACACACATGTACACACAAAATTGTTTTCTAACTAGGAATTTGAGTTTTATTGTGCTAACCTATTGTTTCATAACACCAGCAAAACAAACTACTCTTCTAAAACCTGAAGGATGCACTTGATACAAGTGGTTCTTTGTGTGTGTGCGTGTGTGTGTTGTGTGTGGGAGAAAGAGAGAGAGACAGACAGAAAAAGAGAGAGACAGAGAGAGAGATACTAGAGCTTGAACTCAGGGTCTCACTCTCTTTGTTTTTTCCAATCGAGATTGGTGTTCTACAACTTGAGCCACATCTCCACTTCCAGGTTTTTGCTGATTAATTGTGGATAAGAGTTTCCTACCAAGGTTGGCTTGAAACTTTGCTCCTCAGATCTCAGCTTCATGAGTAGCTAGGATTATAGATATGAGCCACCAGAATCTGACTTCAAAGTGGCTATTTTCTTTCTGGTTCCTCTCAAGTCTTCTGCTAAGAAGAGGTGTAGAGGAGAAACATGAAATGCATATGTTAAAGTACTGAATTAAAGGGTGATTTTGCTGGGCGCTGTAGGCTCATGACTGTAATCCTAACTACTCAGGGGGCCGAGATCTGAGGATCATGGTTCAAAGCCAGCCTGGGCAGGAAAGTCCATGAGACGCTTATCTCCAGTTAAACACCAGAAACTGGAAGTGGCTCAAATAGTAGAGCACTATCCTTGAGCTAAAGAGCTGAGGGACGGACAGCGCCCAAGTCCAGAGTTCAAGCCCCATGACCAACCAAAAAAAAAATGACTTTTGCTAGGTGCTGGTGACTCACGTCTATAATGCTAATACTCGGGAGGCTAAGATCTGCGAGTCATGGTTCAAAGAAAAGCTCAAGTATAGTGACCAGGCACTGAGTTCAAGCCCCAGGTCCAGCACTTAATAAGTAAATGAATGAATGAGGATTTTAACAATCCTCAGTGCAGTTATTAACCAGGCTTTGCTCCAGCCATGTGATTTATGAACACTACATTGTTTCTTCAGAGTAAGCACTGTAAAGCTGAAGTGTTTCCACTGAAACACATGGACGTGGTAAACTAGAGCTTGAAGGCAGGATGGGGTCCCTGGCTCAGGAGGCCAGGGCCACCTAGCCAGTTTCATTTTCAGGGAAAGTGTTGTCTTTGGCTAGTTATTTACTTTTGCAAACTATTCATTGTACAATGAGGTCTGGAAAAACAGGAGAAAAATATCACAAAGGTCAGAAACAGCCATGGGAACAGCCCTGTGTGGTGGAGTGTTCGTTACCCCACCCACCTGCTTGCCTGTGAATATTTCCTCTCCACGGCCCCAATTCCACCCTGAGCGCATGCAGGCCAGTGTGTTCATAGACCTGGGATTCTCTGGCCCGCATTCCACAGAAGAAAGACTCGACATCATGATCGTGTCAGTGTGATCCCAGGTCATCTCAGAACCGGACTGTTTACCAGGCACCATTGAATTCTGGATAGAAAGCTCTGAAAGTTCTATCCATGGATAGAACTTTAATTTTCCTTTTTTTTTTCAGGTCCAAGACAGGGACTTGAACTCAGTGTCTGGTGCATTTGCTCATTGCTCTACCAACTCAGCCATGCCTCCAACCAGAAATTCAATTTTTTCTAACTGTTACATTCACCCTGATCCAGAGCCTGTCTATAAATTCACCTTGAGTAGTACTCATTCTTATTTATTTTTGTGTGTGGTGGAGCTTGAACTCAAGCCCTTGAAAGCTTGTTCTCTCAAGGCTGGTGCTCTACCACTTGAGCCACATCTCCATTTCCGTGATAGTACTCATCAGGTCTCTGAGCCTCCAGCCTTTCCTTCTTCCAATCTCTTTCTGCACTACAGCCATTACAGTCCTCTCAGAAGCTCAACTATGATTCTGGTTCTGTGCTTGGAACTAATCATTGTGCAAAAACTCAAACGTTGCAGTGGCCCTGAGACCCTTTGATGTCTCCGTACTATTCAGACGTGTCCTTGGTGATCTGAATTTCTTTCGGTCCCTGAAAAGCCCCCATTCTCTTTTCTCTGGGCCCGCTGCTTCGGATGGTCTGTTCCCAACAGCTAATTCAGTTCTCTCTCTTTTCTTTTCTTTTCTTTTTTTGGTGCTGGTCCAGAAGCTTGAACTCAGGGGTCTGGGTACTGTCCCTGAGCTTACAAAGCTCAAGGCTAGCACACTATCATTGAGCCACAGCTCCACTTCTGGCTTTTTTTGGTGATTACTTGAAGACTAAAATGGACTTTCCTGCCCCAGCTGGCTTTGAACACATCATCCTTTTAACTGACCCTCCTGAGATGCTCAGATTGCAGGCGTGAGCCATCAGTGCTGGCTCACTTCTCTTCTTTATAAAATCTCAGCTTTCCTGTCATTGTCATAATCCTACCAAGCTTAACTGATAGATGATTCAACTAGAAGCCAGTATTGCAAATCACCCCATTTGCCTTACTGCCTTTATTTCCTTACCCTAGTAAGTTCCCAGAAGGGAGAGACTTGGGTTAATTTATATCTCCATTCTCTGGGATGGGGCATGACACTCCACAGATCCTGAACAGGTGTGCAGGTTACTGCACTGCAGAGAAATACTTGCAAACTAATTTTATCAAACCATCAGATTTCTGCAATGTAGCCCTCTAGTGATTCTACTGGGCTGCATTTCTTTTCAGATTTTTTTTTTCATTTGCCCTATACCATCTATTCTACGGCCATACATACGATAGTCTCTCCCAGTGAACCCCATATTTACTACCCACTGCTGTTGAGTGGTTACAGACCTTTTGAAGTTCCTAGTCCATGCCTTTGAACATCGCAGCCTGGGGTGCCATGTGGTCACAGTGATTGTGGAGTGGAGGGAGGTGATGGAGAGGGTTTCACACTCACAGGTTGCATGGGTCCAGTGTTGAAGGACAGTAGAATGGAAGAGAACAAAGGTCCTGCACATCATCTCCCACCTCAGCTTTTGGGGGCCCTGTGGCTCTGGACTGTGCCTTCTCATGTATGGAATCCACTGTCACCTGCTGTCTGTATTGGGCACACAGAGATCACTGGGGCAGTCTGCTCCTGACATAGATATGAGAGAGGTAGTAAGGGTTCGCCTAAGGCTGAGCCCCCTCCACAGTGTGATTGCTCATGTCCTTCAGAATCCCCAGAGCACCTTCTGCCCACAGCATCTGGAATTAGCAAAGTCTACTCTGCTTTTTGCAGGGTTGCCTCTTGTTTGGGTGAGGTACCCCAAGGTATATAACTAGCTCTTGAGAGCAAGCCTCAGGTCATGCCTCACAGCATGCCCAGGTGTGTCTCTAGCCGATTTTTTCATACTTTTTTTATTGTAAAAATACTGTACAGAGGAGTTACAGTTACATGAGCAAGGTAATGAGTACATTTCCTATCAAGCATTGTTACCTCCTCCTTTGTTTGTTTTTCAACATAGTGTCTTGTGCATCTCATTGTTACCATGGGTCAAACTGTATCCCCATTTAAGCATTTTGTTTTTTCCTTTCTCCTCCCCAAATTAGAGACGTGTATATACAAGATGTAGGGCACTGCCATCAAATACAGTGAAAACAGGGGTTATGCCATGGGGGAGGAACATACAAAGAAACAAAAAAAATCACATGGTACATTATAAATATGTTAGAAACAATAGCAAGAAAGAAAAAACCACTTGTGTCCCTATCTTGATTTTTTTTTAAGTTCTTCTAGCCAGGCACCAGGACTGGGGCTCATGCCTATAATCCTAGCTACTCAGGAAGCAAAGATCTGATATGAGGATTGGAGTTTGAAGCCAGCCTGGGCAGGAAAGTGCCCATGAGACTCTTATCTTCAATTAACCACTCAAAAACCAGAAGTAGTGCTGTGGCTCAAGTGGTAGAGTACAAAGAGGTTCAGGAACAGTGCCCAGGCCCTGAGTTCAAGCCCCACAACTGACAAACAAAAAAGCTCTTCTACCTACCTGTCTATAACATTTTGTTCATGCTCAATTAGTGTATTTCCAATTTTGTACTGCTTTTATCATTTCCTCTAGAAAATTGTGTGGTTAATTATATAATTCATAAATTTTAGAAATCTTGTTTTGTCTGGATACAAGGACAACTTCAAATACAGGATCAGGAAATGGAGTCAGGAGCAAATCTGAAAATTATATTCCTTATTGTACTTTTTAAAAACTACTTTAAAAGTCAGGTGCTGGTGGCTCATACCTATAATCTTAGCTTCTCAGGAAGCTAAGATCTGAGGATCACAGGAAAGTCCTTGAGATGCTTATCTCCAATTAACTACCAGAAAACCAGAAATGGAGCTGTGGCTTAAAGTGGTAGAGCGCTAGCCTTGAGTGACAAAGCTCAAGGACAGTGCACAAGCCGCACAACCAACAACAACAAAAAAGATAAAAAAGAAAAAACTTTATTACAATGCATCTATTTTAGGTCTGGAGTTGAGACTCTGCCACACAATGCCAAGGTTCATTACAACTACGCCAACTTCCTGAAGGACCAGGGTCGGAACAAGGAAGCAGTCTACCACTACAGAACTGCCCTCAAGTAAGCACCACACCAAGAGACCGGAATGTATCCTCAGAGGTGGCTTGTTACTAAATTCTGTCTCAAAAGAAAAGCTCAGTATTCCAGTCTGCTCTGTCTCTTTCTGATTCATTGGCTTATTTTGTGTGTGTGTGTTAGTATTAGGCCTCCAGCTCAGGGCCTTACTCTCTAACTTGACTTTTTCCACTCAAAGCTGGCACTCTACCACTTAAGCCACCACTCCACTTCCAGCTTTTTGCTGATTAGTTGAAGTTAAGAGTCTCACAGACTTTCCTGCCTGGGCTGGCTTTGAACCATGATTCTCGGATCTCAGCCTCCTGTTTAGCTAGGAGTACAGGTGTGAGCCACTGGTGCCCAGCTGGCTTCTGTCACACTCTGTATAAGGAAGAAGTAGAAATACCAGAGATACTCATCATTTTGATAATTATCTGTTCTTGGTGAGTTCTTTATGGAAGTTGCTGAGACAGACTCTCTCTCTCTCTCTCTCTCTCTCTCTCTCTCTCTCTCTCTCTCTCTCAATTGCTTAGTGCCTACTTCAGTCATATTGTATATTGCCATGTCTACCCACTGCAGGAAGAGCCATCAGGGAAGGCAAGGTTAAAGACCCTGGAATTTGTTATCAGTTTCAGCAGTTATCCCCAACTGCAGTAATGACCATAGCCATCCCAGAGGCTGTGGTGAAATTAGTTGTAAAAGTTGAATCTATATGATCTCTCTCTTAGTGCCAGTTCTGGGCCTTGAACTCAGGTCCTGGGTATTATCTCTGAGTATTTTTGCTCATGGCTAGCACTCTACCACTTGAACCATATAGCTCCACTTCTGGTTTTGTTTTTTGGCTTTGTTTTGTTTTAATGCTTAATTGAAGATGAGAGCCTCATAAATAGCTAGGATTACAGGTATAACTCTTATCTTTAAGCACCAAAGAGCCAGAAGTAGAAGTCTGGATCAAAATGAAGTGCACTAGCATTGAGCAAAAAAAAATCTAAGGACCCCAAGCTCAAACTCTAGAACCAGAACACATACAAAAAAAGCTCACATGAGGGCAAGAGCTACTTACCAGCCTGACATGGGATGATTCTAGCTCTGTCCCATCTCCAGAAAGCCCACATATAAACCCAGAGAAGGTAGTGTGTGCTGGAATGGGTGTGGTGACAGATGGTTTATAAGCACCAGCCAGCTGCTCACACAGAACCAAATCTGTCCACAGAGGGCAATATAATTAACCTTTTTAGAAAGAAAACAAATAAAGCACAGACACAGATCCAAAAATCGCACAGCTGGACAGTCATTCTTGTTTTCTAATTCCTTTTCAGGAATCTTTCCATGTACCATGGCAATTTTCTGTTTGTTTGTTTGTTTTTTGGTTCGGTCACGGGACTTGAACTCTGGGTCTGAGCACTGTCCCTCAGCTCTTCAGCTCAAGGCTAGCGCTCTACCACTTGAGCCACAGCACCACTTTCCCATGGCAGTTTTCTACCTATCCTGCCACAAGAAAAAAAAAAAAATAAGAAAGCTTACTGTGTTCACTCCAGGTCTCGGAGAAAGACTGCTTACATTCACTGTATCTATTTAAGAGTAGCAACATTTCAGTCCATGTATTTCTTACAATCTCACATATCAGGAGAATTCCACCCTTAGAAATGACTCCTTTCCTCAGGACATCCGAAAGCCATGGTTTCACTCTCCGAACCTTGGCATTCAGCAGGGCGGAGGGAGACCTTCCGGACCATTTTTGGAAGTCAAGTGAATGGAGGTCATCCCCACCCCCTAGTGGAGTGTGTGCCACATTTCTCTAAATTGTATTTGGCATTTTGTCCCCAGGGCTATCTTTCATGAGTCAGAAGGAGTACAGTGCCAGAAATACAGGGGCTGGGGGGAGGGGAAAGTAGGAAGACAAGTTTGCTAAGTGTTTATGACCACTTCAGACAGAAACGGGTCAAGATGGAAGGAGAAGAATTGAAAGGGTGACATTGATCAAAATGTATTCTACTACTCACAGTTGAACAAAATGAATACCAGGAAGCTGAAATATGTTTTGTCTAGGGTGGGGTTGCTGTCAGGAGGGGACAGACAAATGGAGAAAGGATGGGTGGGCCAATACTGTCATAATGTTCAATGAACATGTGTGAGAATTGAACTAGGTAACTTGAGGGGCTGGTGGGGTTGAGATGGGGGAGAAAATGGAAAGGATGACATTGCTCAAAACTCATGGAGTCATCAACTGCCATGTTGAATTGAGAGCCCTTTGTACAACTCCTTAAGGATAAATACACTGGCTCACCCTATATGCCTAGCTAATCAGGAGGTTAAGAACTGAGGATTCTCAGTTCCAAGCCAGCCTGGGAAAGAAAGTCCATGCAAAAAGCCAGAAGTCGAGCTGTGACTCAAGTGGTAGGGCACCAGGGTTGAGGGAAAAAGCCAAAGGAGACCACCCAGGCTCATAAATGAAATAAATAAATGAAGCAGGTCCATAAAGTTAACAGTTGTACATGGGTGTAGTTTAATCACACGATGACTTGAATTTTGTGACATGAAAGAATCTAGAATTTTTAAAATGTCAAAGACAAATGATTGAAAACATCCTGTCAACCTGTGAAACAAAAGTTTCATTTGTATATATTTTAGACCGGAGAAATCTGGCTTCAGTAGTTAATTTTTTTCCCTAGACACATTGTCCTTTTGGGTTATTTTGTTGTTGTTTTTCTTCAGGAAGTAGAAAATAAATATGTGGCCTTAGCACAATTAGCCTCAAATAAATTAATGTGTGGAATAAAAATCTGAGTACCAAATAAGGGTATGTGGACTCAGAAAGGAAATTACAAATAGTAGCACAGGATCCGATAATATTTGAACAATGAAATGACTTGTAAGGTATTAAAGCTATAAAAATTAATAGCATTTTTACTTTTGAACAGATTGTATAACATTTCAAATAAATCACAGAAATAAGATACAACACTAAAGTCCAGTTGCAAACTTCTGTCTTTAGACAGAACTCTTGCTCCCTTCAGCTTTTTTGTATTTGTAGTTTTTTTATTGTTATTATAAAGATGATATACAGAGGGGTGATGTCACTTTCCTAGTTTATCCCTCCCATCCCTACCCACAAATTGTATAGTTCCTTCTCCACATAGTGTCTAGTAAGTACCACTGCGGCATTTGTTCAGCCATTGGTGTCTCTATTTCTTTAGCTTTTTTGCTCAAGGCTACTGCTCTACTACGTGAGCCTTGCCTCCACTTCTGGCTTTTTGCTGGCTAATTGGAGGTCACAGTTTTGTGTACTTTTCAAAGGCTCTGCTGCTTGAGCAACACTCTCAGAAGGTTTGCTTTTTTTTGTCCGGTTTTCTCACGGACTTACTTTCCTGCCTGGGTTGGCTTTGAACCACAGTCCTCAGATCTCAGCCTCCTGAGTAGCTAGGATTATAGGCGTGAGCCACTGGCGCCTGGCCAGAAGGTTTGCTTTTTAGTTTGTTTTAGAATTTCTCACTTTTCCTGGTTTCAAATTTCAGTCATCCTACTTTCCCCTCTAAAGTAGCTGGGATTATAGGCATACTCCACAAAGCCCATTCCAACCAGAAACAATTTTTTTTTCAGTGAGTAAGACTCATAGATAGATAGTATATAAAGAAATCCACCAAATACTGAAAAAGAGGGAAGGGAACTTGAGAGGACTATAATTGATGGAGTTAACTTGTCAGAGTATACTGTACATATCTATGGAATTACCACAGTGAAAACTGCTTGTATTATCTGAGGCACGCTAATAAGAAAATTTAATTATTAAAAACACACAGAGAATCTGACTGGCCAAGTTTCCCCGCATCTATTTGGTTGCTTTCGCTTCTATCATTAAGGACTGGTTTCTGTGTGATCCCACTTGAGTAACGTGGGCAGAGAAACCAGAAGCCGAAATTATTCCATATGAAAGCTGTAGTTGTAAAATTTATGGATTCACTGAAGGTTAAATGTCTCATGTATTATTGGAGGGAAAAGCCAAGTCAGAGCGACAGGCCCTGGGGTCAAGCCCTAGCACTGATGCACGCCATGCATACACGTGCGCGCACACACACACACACACACACACACACAGTATCCTGATGAGACAGAGATGGAACATGCCAAGGAAACTGCTATATGCATCCATTTTTAATATACTCAAGGAACTGAACTATGTAGCCACAGTGATTTCGCTTCTTCACTTCTTCTGAATTAAAGAAGACACATTGATTCCCTTCCTTTCTTTCTTCACCAGCTTAAGTTTGGTTTTCTGTGATATCTACTGCATTCTACGTAACATGTGCTTTTGAACATTAGGAAAGCTGGTGTTCACAACATTGTATGTATCTCATTTTTAGATCTTTAAGTGTCTTAAGTTCTCATGACATTCATACAGAGAACTCTATCAAGTCTACATCAAGGTAGAAACAAATTGCAGTAGAAAGGAAATGGGGGTCAGGATGTAAAGCTATTTGGGAGATTATTTTTTCTTATAGGGAGACACCACTGTCCTCTCTCAGTCATGGATGTCTTAAAAATGACCCCCCTCCTTGCTTCTGAAGCTGGCCCCACATGGCTCACACCTGTACTCCTAGCTACTCAGGAGGCTAAGATCTGCTAATTGAAGTTCAAAGCCAGCCCAGGCAGGAAAGTCCATGAGACTCTTATCTCCAATTAACCACCAGAAAATTGGAAGTGGCACTGTAGCTCAAGTGGTAGAGCATTAGTTAGCCTTGGGCAAAAAGAGATCAGGGACAGAGCCCAGGCCCTGATTTCAAGCCCCAGGACTGACAAAAAAAAAAAGGGGGTGGGGGGGAGAGAATTTAGTGTTTGATTTTGGTGAAGCAAACCAGAAGGAGGGGAAAAAAAGAAGTCTGTGTAGCTGACTTGGAAATCACGGCTTGATGCTGTTGATCACCCAGGTTGTATCCTCGTCACGCCAGTGCTCTGAACAACCTGGGAACACTGACCAAAGACACTGCGGAGGCCAAGATGTACTACCAAAGGGCACTGCAGCTCCATCCTCAGCACAACCGGGCTCTCTTCAACCTGGGGAACCTGCTCAAGTAAGTGCCAGGTTGCCCAGCCATGACCATGCATCGAGCCTTCAAAGCTTTACTTTAGATACAACATTTCATGCTATAACTACTGCTGTGTCTACAGGCCACTGAATAAAAGTGCTTTCAAATATTGGGTGAATGTAATATTCATCTCGTGTGAGTGTGTGTGTGTGTGTGTGAGAGAGAGACAGAGAGAGAGACAGAGAGACAGAGACAGAGAGTGTGTGTGCTGGTGCTGGAACTCATGCCCTTGTGCTCTAACTCGGTTTTGTCACGTAAGGCAGGCAGTCTACCACTGGAGCCACATCTCTACTTTTAGCTTCATGCTAGTTAACTGGACATAGGAGTCTTGTCAACTTTCCTGCTTAGACTGTCTTTGAATCCAGAGCCTCAGAGCTCAGCCTCTTGAGTAGGTAGCGTTACAAGTGTGAGAATCTTGTATTGTTGTATTCTCCTTTTTCATAATAAATCTTTCAATTTTATTATATAGTTTCACCCTCTGAGTCCATCTCACACTATCCACATTTCAAGCGGCTACTATAACCTTGACTTTGAAGGAAATAGGATTCATTGCACTGTCCAGCAGACCTAAGAAAGACATGCTTCTGTCAGAGGATCCCCTTGCTGCAGCTCATTTGAATTCTTGGAATCATAGCACAGACTGCTTTAGACCCAGACCCAAGGCCTACCTCACTGCATGTGATCCAAATATATTTGGCCTCTCTTGTTCCATTTCCTGTGTCTCCAAGGCTGGTCTGTCACTCCATGCAGCACATTTGTCGAGTGAAAGCCTGGCAAAGAGCAGCCTCTTCATTTATGTTAATGGTTGTTGGCTTTACCCAAGGAGTCAAAAAGGAAAAAGAATAAAGAGAAAATAAAAAGGAAAAATTAAGACTAACATAAAATTTTTATTCATGAAGAGAGCTGAAGTCAAGATGGTCAAGAGACCATAGCAAAATGTCTCAATCAGGGTATGAAGAAACAGTTCTGTGAGTTTATGGTTAAAATGGTTGGTAGTGTTTGTTACTAAAATGCAATATGAACAGATCTTTAAAAATTATGCTGGTGGCTTAAATGTCTGTAATCCCAGCTACTCAAGAGTCTGAGAACCATCCCAGGCAGGAAAGTCTGTGAGACACTTATCTCCAATTAACCACCAAGAAAAATCTGGAAGTGGAGGTATGGCTCAAATGTTGCTAGTTTTGAGGGGGGTAGTGGGGGTGAAAAACGCTCAGGGGCAGCACCCAAGCCCTGAGTTTAAGCCCCAGGCCTGGGACCAAAAAACAAAAAAGAAATAAATCATACTATATCTGGGCATGGCTGGGTGTGATCACACAAATAATCATCTAAGGTTCCAACTTTCTATTTTTTTTGATTGATATGATATTATACTCATGATTATTAATTATTTTAGCTTGAGTAATGTTTAAATGCTTTACACAGTTAGCAAGGGAAGAATCCCTTCCCCAGTGTTTCCTTACTGTACTGGCTGCACTCCACACAGTTGGAGACAGATGACAGCCACACAGAAAGCCCGGTGCAGAGTACAGGCTTTATGAACCTCTGCTCTTGTTTACATTCCCTTGAAGGAATGGAATGTCATCATTTTCTTTCCATGCATAAATATTTTTAGCAGAGGATGATCACACAGGCCTGACTGCTTTGCCAAATACACAAGTTTGCAGGCATCTCCTGTGCCTTGGAAGTCATCCCTGCCCCCTCGAGCGCCTCATCTTCCCTGAGCTCATTTGTACTTGAGTTCCTTTAAACCCCAATACTAGGGAATGACTTGGAATGACTTAAAAAGGCAGAGCAAGGACAGAATGATTCAATTAAATTATAATGCAATAGCAATAGTCATTGGACATTTCCCTTTTCTAATGGCCCTAATTCTCCTAGCATTGTCATACCTTATCATACCTAGCAAAAGATCAACTCTGCCTTTGCACAAAAGTAAAATTGTATAGACAGAGGTTTCTCTTTTTTTTCTCAGTACCTGGAGTTGAACTCAGGACCTCAAGGTCTTGCTTGGCTTTTTTGCTAAAGGCTGGAGCTCTACTACTGGAGTTATACCTCCACTTCCAGCTTTTTGCTAGTTAATTGGAGACTATCAGGTTTGTCTTCCCTGGCTGGCCTCCAGCCTCAATCCTCAGACCTCAGCCTCTTGAGTAGGATTATAGTTGTGAGCCACCAGTGCCTGGCACAGAAGTCAATTTTTTCTTGTAGAGAAATTCTCCTAACTGTTCTGGTGTAGCTCATGTAGGGAAGACTTCAAGAAGTTAGAATGAGCAGCCGTGATTCAGTGGAGGACTGTTCAGAGGATGAATTATGTGAGTGCAGTATAGTCATGTGACTATGCTGAATCTGAATGCTGCATTAGAAAACTGAGCATAGCAACAGGATACATGATGATTACCGAATCAATGAATAGGGAAAGCGTAAGCTTTCATTATAATGTCTAGTACTAAACATTAGATCAGTGCTTGTAGAACTATAGTCACAGCAAAATGATCACTTCCCAGTGTATATTTCTGGCTTCTGACATTGAATTCAGGATAATGACCCAGTGTCTTTCCGTAGTACTTAAGGAAAGAAAACTGTCACCCAAGAAAATGTAGACATTCAGAGCTTGATCCTCCCTAAGAAAAAGGGAAATCACTGGGAAAAGACCTAAATGCAGAAGACAAAACTGAAGGCAGAAAGAGAGTCTGGCTGGGCCATCAGGGCAGAGGCCTCCTTCCACAGATTCTGCCTCCCTCACCATGGCCCTGAGCAGTCCCCTGTGCAGACCCCTGGAATCACCATGGCTTTGAGCAATCCTGTGTGCAGGCCCCTAGACATCTCATCACCATGGCAGTGTACAGTCACACATGCAGGCCTTTTGTGCATATCTTCAAGACCCATTGCCCCTAGAAGACATGACTGATAGACTGATTGGACCACAGAGGTCTATGTTGAAACAGGCACCAATTAGAGGGACTATAAACAATGCATAGAGAGCTGCAGGCTGTGTTGAGCCTCTGCTTGAATCTGGGGACTGATACCGCTCTCAGGCTGTCCAATGATCATACCTCTCTCCTAGAGGGATACCTGATTAACCCTGCACACTGCACCCCAGGTGATGCCCTTCCTTGAGACCCCCCCGTTGTCTAGTGGGAGCTCTGCTTATATTTTTCTTTGATAGATGTTGGCCATTTTACTTCTCCCCTTATATCTTTGAGACCATCAAGGAAATCTAGACAAAGGTATTACAGGTTTTCAATATCAAGACCAGCCCAAGTTTTTAAGAAAAATCTGAAAATGAAATATCTCATGATTCTCTCACAGCTGGTGGTCATAGTATTTTCTACTTTCATGAATGTTATCTTTTGATAGAACCAAAAGATCATCATTGGCCTTTTGCCTGGCTTATCCTGGGTTGGTAGCTTGGCCTCCATTCAGAACTGTGTCTACTATGATGCACTTGAAAGAGGAGTTCAAAGCATCTCCACATCATTGTCAACATTGCCACTGACTCCATGCCACCCAAGTAATGTTACCACGTGACCTGCCAGAGGACCAGGACAGACTGGTTAACAGACTTACAGATTATTCAGTGAAGCTTTGAAGAAGCGCAGAACAGAACATAGGAGGTAGAGAAATCAGTGAGCCATTTGTAGCTTCTTCTGTGACTTTACATTCCTTTCTAATGAGAATTCACTCACAGGAAGAATCTATTATTAGTGTGTTCACATGCCATAGTGTAATTCACATGTAACCAAATCCAGAATGAATTGCCTAATGTTTGATAGAAGAAACGAGAATTTTAAATCTAATCAGAGGATTTCTACAAAGTGTTCATAAAAGATATTCTTTTCCTTCTTTGTTATCTTTAGGTCCCAGGAGCAAAAAGAAGAAGCTATTGCTCTACTGAGGGATTCCATTAAATATGGTCCAGAGTTTGCAGATGCCTATTCAAGCCTAGCTTCACTATTGGCAGAGCAGGTAATTTTTTTCAAATTTGATTTTACATGGTCTAATTTTAAATGTTACACTGTTAAAAACCTGCATTCATGCCACACCACTAATGACCATTAAGCTCATATTAGACACTAATTTTCCTTTTGTTTTTATTTTTATATTTTCTTTATTTTTATTGTATAATCTTTGAGATCTGTGGATGGTGGTTTGAAGCCAGATAGAGCAATTAAGTCCATTATACTCTTCATTTAATCACCCAAAAAGGCTGAAAGTGGACCTTTGGCTCAAGTGGTAGGGTGCTATTCTTGAGCAACAAATCTTGCTGACAGCTCCCAGGATCTGAGTTCAAGCCCCAGGATGGCATATATACTCACCAAAATAAATCTCACCGACAGCTCCCAGGCCCTGAGTTTAAGCCCCAGGACTGGTACACATACTCACAAAAACAACAAATCTGATGGGGGTATATAAAAAAAAAAAAAAAGAAACCCTATTGTAATGTTGGTAGGAATACAAACTAACAATCTTATGATCCAGAGTGCCACTCCAAAAGTATTTATCCCAAGATTCTAAGTCAGGATACAATTGAGACACTTGAAGACTAAATATTTCACTATTTTCCATAACCAAGATGTTCCACAATGTATGTGTGGATCAAGTAACTGTCAGCAAGATTTGTTGCTCAAGGATAGCACTCTACCACTTGAGCCAAAGGTCCACTTTCAGCTTTTTTGGGTGCTTAAATGGAGATAAGAGTATAATGGACTTAATTGCTCTATCTGGCTTCAAACCACCATCCACAGATCTCAGCCTCCTGAGTAGCTAGGATTACAACTTTTTTCTTTTTTTTTTGGTAGTGGGTCTTGACCTCTGGGCCGGGGCGCTTGTCCCTCAGCTCTTCAGCTGAGCCATTTCCAGTTTTCTGAATGGTTTATTGGAGATAAGAGTCTCACAGACTTTCCTGTCCAGGCTGGCTTTGAACTGCAATCCTCAGATCTCAGCCTCCTGAGTAGCTAGGATTACAGGTGTGAGCTACCAGGGCCTGGCTGTATTCTTGATGTGGTCATTTTTCTTGGGTGAGAATTCTATGTCTGTTTTCTTCTTGACAGACTTTAGAAGCCTCATTTTCTTCTCTAAAGTAATCTGTGTAGAGCAGGAGGCCCTTAGACATAGATGATGTCTTACTTGTTAATATATTTGGAACAAAGTCTATCAAGATTAATACATGATATTCACTGTCTTTATTGCTACTTACTGTCATTTTTTCTGAGATATTGCTAATAGATGAAAGAAAGTCTCTGAACTTAACATGGAGCCAATTACTAAAAATGTTGTATATCCTTAGTCTTAATTCCTGTTAGAAAATGACAGGCAGGGGAAAGTGAAGGAGGGATTGACATTGTCCAAAAAGAAATATACTCATTCCCTGACTTATGAAATGGTAACCCCTCTGTATAACACCAACAATACAATTATATATATATATTTTTTTTTCTGTTAGTGGTCTTGAACTCTGGGCCTGGGCACTATCCCTGCACTCTTCAGCTCAAAGCTAGCCCTCTACCACTTGACCCACAGTGCCACTTCCGGTTTTCTGGTGGTTAATTGGAGATAAGAGTCTCATGGACTTTCCTGCCTGGGCTGGCTTTGAACTGTGATCAGCCTCCCGAGTAAGTAGGAATACAGGCGTGAGCTACCAGCACCCGGCTAAAATGATATTATTTTTAAAAAAGAAATTGACAGGCTTATAGGATGGGCTCCTCTGAGAACATCTCTCATAACATATGACAGGTGGGAGCCAGGTGGAGGTGGCTCACAACTGTAATCCCAGCTTCTTTGGAAGCTGAGATCTAAGGACAGCTCAGCTCAGGTAAAAGAAGATCAGAGATCTCCAATGAACCAGCAACTGTCAGAAGTGGAGGAGTGACTCAAATGGTAGGACAACCACCTTAAGAGAAAAAGCTAAGTGAGAGCCTGAGGTTCCGAGTTCACGAGATCAATTAAGTAAAGATCAGAGGAAAATCTTTCTTGTCAGAAGTAATAGCCTGTACGAGTCGCGTTTGCAGTGAGAAGGGCAGCATGGCATGGCAAGTGCAGTCACGCACATGTCAGCTTCTCCGCCTTTCCTGCGCCCATCACTGTGTTACTCCTTACATGCTATGGGCTTACTTTCTTTTTTTTGGCGGGGGGGGGGGTGGTTGGTGCCAGTATCTGGACTTGAACTCAGCATCTCACCCTTGCTCATCTTGGTTGCTCTCAGCTGGGAGAACTCTACCACTTAAGACATACCTCCAGCCTTGTTTATCTGGTTATTTTACATAGAAAGCATTATGAAACTTTTCTGTCCAGGCTGCCTTTGAACTGTGATCCTTTGAATTTCATCCTCCTGAGAGCCACCAACACCTGGTACTCCTGTAAGATGCTTATCCTCCTCCTCCCCGCTTCTTCCTCCCCCTCCTCCTCCTCCTCTTCTTCCTCCTCCTTTTCTTCTTTCTCCCCCTCTTCTCTCCCCACTTCTTTTCTTCTTCTTCTTTTTTTTTGTCGGTCATGGGGCCTGAACTCTGGACCTGGGTGCTGTCCCTCAGCTCTTCAGCTCTAGGCTAGTGCTGTACCACTTGAGCCATAGTGCCACTTCCAGCTTTTTCTGCTTATGTGGTGTTGAGAAATTGAACCGAGGGCCTCATACATGCAAGGCAAGCACTCTACCACTGAGCCACCTTCCCAGCCCTTCTGTTTTATTGATGCAAGGATTGAACTCAGGGCCCGGGTGATGCCCCTCAGCTTATTATAAGCTCAAGGCTAGCTCTCTACCATTTGAACCACAGCTCCATCATTCTCAGATCTCAGTTTTGTAATTAACTAGGTGTGAGCCACTAATGTCCAGCTGTATCTAGTTTTGACCAAGTGTGATCAAAGTTTAATGAGAAATTTAAATAAGCAAATAAATAAAATCTTAAAGAATGGTTTAAAAAAATCAAAAGAGATTCCAAAAACAATTTTTAAATTCTGTGCCCAAGGCCCAGTTCAGATACTGCCGAGAAGCTCTCAGCCAATGCCTAGTTATTATCTATTGTGATTAAATAATTGTGATCTGCTATTTCATTTTGTGAATTCCTCCTCCCTCCCAAAAGCAAGTTAACAGTGAATGAGCCTAATTAACATGATGGAATGAAAATTTGAGATGTGTTGTAATATGTCAGGTCTGTAGCAGAAGATCTGTAGGAAAGTGAATCAAGCACCCAAAGTACAGCTCTGACCGCTGTGTAGCCTGAGTATGTGCAGTACTGCAACTGTGTGCCCTGAGCACGCACAGTACAGTCCTAACGGTACAGTCCTGACCTCTGTCTGCTGCCCTGACCTCTAAGTTCTGAGCATGCACAGATCTTGCTCATGTGGTCTCCTTGGAACCACATGTGGACCCACTGAAACCACACTTAAGTGTAATTCATATTGGCTGGAATGCAGGGAGGCTCATAACAGTGCAGCTCAATGTCCATGCTAGAATGATGCTTAGTAGATGACTTCTTCCTGTCCTGCTTCCAATATGCAGGTTTTTGTTCCTGTGTATTGATTTTTGTAAAATTTTCTCATTTCTTTCTCTTTGTTTGCCTTTGGAAAGGCAAGATTTAAAGAAGCTGAAGAAATCTA
Organism: Dipodomys ordii; assembly: GCF_000151885.1. Taxonomy (NCBI): domain Eukaryota; kingdom Metazoa; phylum Chordata; class Mammalia; order Rodentia; family Heteromyidae; genus Dipodomys; species Dipodomys ordii. The sequence goes on from NW_012267383.1 coordinate 1,664,106, forward strand.
CCAGGCTGGGATTAAGCACTGTCCAGACAGCTCAGATTTACACAACAACTATGGAGTTTTCTTGGTCGATTTTGGTAAGTGACATTCAAATGAACATGTTCTGGGACAATTCTATACTGAATGTTCTCTATTGAACAGATGGCCACAACCTAGATGATGCCTCAGGAATCAGCTCTGCCAGCCCTGCAAAATGTTGCCACTGAGATACTCACCCAGCAGCTTTGGGGCTCTCATTTCTCTAAACCTGCACTAAAACCTGCCATTCCTCATGCTTATGTCTCTAAAGAAAATTCCCCAGATGGCAAGAAATAGCCTTGATTTATGAGCCCCAGTTTCAGTCCAGACTGGAGAAAATGTTGGTGAGACCCCATCTCAGTGAGCAAACTGGACTGGAGAGCTTGCTGATGACATTTCAGATACTCTGGAGGAAAAGGTAGAAATATTCCCAGTCCTAGGCTGTCCACACAGAAAATAAGACCCAATATGAAAACAATGAAACTCAAATGGTCACAGGTATGGCTTCCCGAGCAAAGTGCTTTCCTACCAGCATACAATGAATACTTAGGAGTCATTCAGTGCACTTGCATGTAATGCAAGAACACTGTTAGGTTCTTATTGACTAGTAGACCCGCTTCCCTGCAATAAAACACCATTTCAATTATTTTTCAATAGGAAATGGTTGAAAATATCTTTCTTTTCTAGGGAATAAGCTCTTGTGTTTTATGGAGTATAAGTTTACATTATGTTACATGGAGAAAAACTTTTTTTGGATATAAATTGTTGTGCACTGCCCCCTGCTGGTGGATGCGCTACTTTACAACAAAGTAAGCTCTTACTGGCCTGATTTAAACCTGTTTTTTAATGCATCATCACAGTCCCACCTTTACCCCTTGAGGGGATGACAGTTGGATGGCCTCTGTGACATAATGGCTTTGGCATCTCATGTTCAAAAAAGACATAATCAGGAAGGCTGCTGTGCAGACCGCAAGAGCTCCATTCCACGTAGAACTTGAGACTGTTTTCAAGCTCAGTTTGCTTGGCTACTGTTTCATTCCCAAGCTTCTTTGGGGCCCTTTCTCAGACCAGAAGCTTGGCTCTCATTCTGAGCTTTACGTTTGACTGCCCTAGGATTTAGTTCTTTGCACTTTAGAATCTGTATCTATAAAGTACTGATTTTGTTGTTATTGTGCTTTTTTTTTTTGCATAGAATAATATCTCGTTTAATCCTGGTCTTTTTTTTTTATAAAGATACTATACAGAGGGTTACAGTTACATGAGTGAGGTAATGAGTACATTTCATGTTATTGTGCTTTTAAAGAAATACTCTTAAACCAAGCACTGTTGAGTCACACCTGTAATCCTAGCTACACAGGAGGCTGAGATCTGAGAATCAAGGTTTGAAGCCAGCCTGGGCAGATAAATCCAATAGATTCTTATCCCCATACAACCAGCAAAAAGCCCAATGTGATGGTGTGCCTTAAGTGGTAGAGCACCAACCTTAAGCAAAATAGCTAAGAGATAGCACAAGGCCCTGAGTTCAAATTCAACACACACACACACACACACACACACACACACAATTGAAATCTCCTTGGCAGTAAAAAATGGTTCCCGACCCCTGAAACTAAGTGAGGCCACTATGATTCTGTCTTTCTGAAGGAGAACCAGGCAGTGACCAAGGCCTTTCCTGTTTTCTTCCCCTGGGGGCAGGGTCTCCAGAGAAGGCAGCCGCCCACTACCGAGAGGCCATCAGACTTAGCCCAGGTCATCACGTGGCCATGGTCAACCTGGGCAGACTCTACAGGTCCCTGGGAGAAAACAGCCTGGCTGAAGAGTGCTATAAACGGTACAGTTGCTTTTCTTTACTTTTTCACTTTTCCAGAATCTTTCCTGTTCCTCACTTTCTAACTTTTGTAGCTACTTTTGCAATCACATACTACCATTTTAGTTAATTGGGACAGAGAGAATGTCAGATTAGGGGCATTTTTTGCCAGTTTTGACTATACAGATTCTTCTTTCAAAAGGATCGATTATGTCCTAAGGAGTGACTTCCATTTTCCTGCTGGTTAGACCAGGAATTCTATGCCAATGTAGTTAATGCAGTGTGTTCTGGATTACATTTCGGAAGTGGGAGGCAGATGAAGATTAGGTTGGCTTTAGACCCCCAGCAAGTTCATCACCATTAAGGAAAATCCTGGACCAGCTGTGTGGGCAGCCGAGGGTGTTAGGTTCCGGGTCACTCACGACCCACTTCTTATAAAACCTTGATCTTGACACAAAAAGACTGTGGAAGCCAGCTGCTTGTGTTCACGCTGTCATCCTAGCTGCTCAGAAGGCTAAGCTCTGAGAATCGAAGTTCAGTGCCAGCCCAAGTAGGAAAGTCTTGGAGACTCTTATCTGCTAAAAGCTGGAAGTGGAGGTGTAGATCAACTAGTAGAGTGGCAACCTTGAATAAAAAAGCCAAGCAAGAGCACAAGGCCTGAGTTCAATTCCCAGTACCAGCACCCCAAAAAAGAGTTGAAGCAGCGTCTCAAAGGCTGGAAGTCCTTCCTCAATCTGCTTCTGGAAATGTGTCTCATAGGAAACAGTAACACTTTCCATTTTCCCCAACTCAGAGCCCTGCAGGTAGCACGCACTGCCGAGGTCCTGTCCCCCCTGGGAGCACTCTACTACAACACGGGCCGGCTCAAGGAGGCGCTGCACATTTACAGGGAGGCCGCAGCACTACAGCCTTCGCAGAAGGAGCTCCGCCTGGCACTGGTGAGGGGCAGGCAAGGAGGGGGTGCTGGGGAAAGTACCACATGCACACAGGCGCTGTACCACCAGGTGCAGAGCTGCAGGGATGGCGCTAGTGATGTCCATGCTGTCCATATTCCTAACCAGGTGCGGCCACCCCAGACACCACACACCCACAGCACTTAGATTAGTTTCAAGTCAGTATCTCTGTCTTTTTTTTGTCTCCCTCCCACTTTCCTTTCTTCCATATTCTCCTTCCTTCCTTGCTTTCCCTCTGCCTGCCTGCCTACCTGCCTGCTTTCCTTCCTTCCTTCCTTCCTTCCTTCCTTCCTTCCTTCCTTCCTTCCTTCCTTCCTTCCTTCCTTCCGTCCCTCCCTCCTTCCCTCCTTCCCCCCTTCCCCCCTTCTTTCTTTACTTCTTTTCTTCCCTTCTTTGTTGCCAGTGCTGGGAATTGAACTCTGGTCCTTACACTCATTTGACTTTTTGCTCAAGGCTAGTGTTCTACCAGTTGAGCCATACCTCTAACCTGACTTTTGCTGGTCAACTGGAGATGGAGCCTCAAAATCATTTCTGCCTAGACTGTTTTCAAACCACAATCCTCAAACCTCTTGAGTTGGCTTTTGTTTTTCTTGCAGTGCTAGAGATTAAACCCAGGGCCTTCACAAGTTAGGCAACTGCTCTATCAGTGAGCTAAATCTTTGGCCCTAATTATTGTTATTTTGTTTGTCACCACATCTAAGCAAGTATGTATATGTATACATGTTCACGTGTTTATTTGTAACTGTCTATAAGTAATGCCTCTTAGCACATGGGGTAATTTTTTCTGGCCCATGTGAGAATTACATATAGGCATCATTTCCCCTGATGTCTAAATATTCAGCATGTAGCTCTGAGGAAGGAGGAAATTGTGTAGCATGCTACAGGGGTGTTGTCAAAGTCAGAAAAACCAACATCAGCTGAGCGCTGATAACATGCCTGTAATGCTAAATATTCTGGAGTTGGTTCAAAACTAACCAAGGCAGAAAATTCCAAGAGATTCTTTCCTTCAATTAATCAGCAAAAAGTTGGAAGTAGAGTTGTGTCTCAAGCAGTAGAGCACCATTCTTGAGCAGAAAAGTCACCCAGGAGTGTGAGTCCCTGAGTATGAGCACCAGTATACACACACACACACACACACACACACACACACACATACACACACACACATCAACTTTGGTATCAATAATAATTTTACTTCAACATTTGAAATTTCACTTCTTTTTTAGATCTGCAGCAAATCACACTAGCCTTCTTATTACAATATTCTGTTAAAATGATAGGAAATTAGGTTTTGCACTAGTCTGTCTATATTCCTTTTTTTCTTTTTTTTGACTGTCCTGGGGCTTGAACTCTGGGCTTGGGCTCTGACCCTGTGCTAAAGGCACACCCTCTACCGCTGCCACAGTGCCACTTCTGGCTTTTTCTATGTAGTTTATTGGAGATAAGAGTCTCGTGGACTTTGGCTTCAAACTGTGATCCTCAGATCTCAGCCTCCAGAGTAGCTAGTAGTACAGGTGTGAACCTCTGGTGCCCAGCTTAGTCATTTTTTTTTCTGAAGAGGCAAAAGCCATTTAACTGGATTAATGTTGGCATTCCTGCCAGTCACTGGCCTTAATATACAAAGAAAGATGTAAGCTTATGCCTGTAATTGGACCTACTCAGGAGACTGAGATCTAGAGGATTGAGGTTCCAGTGCTAGCCAGAAGAGACTTTGAGACTCTCTTCCAAAATAAGCAGCTCTTTTGGCTTGACTGCAGGTGTGGCTCAAGTGGTAGAGCTCCAGCCTAGAAAGGAAGGGGAGTAAGTGTGAGGCCCTAAGTTCAAGTCCCAGTCCTAGAAATCATTCAGCAACCAAGCAAGCAAAGGAAGGCGCCCTGAGACATGAAAGCCCCGTGGTTTTGCAGGCACAGGTTCTGGCAGTGATGGAGCAGATGGAAGAAGCAGAACAGATTATGAGTCACATGGTGGCAGAGGAGGCTGGGTGCCTGGAATGCTATCGCCTCCTGTCTGCCATTTACAGCAAGCAGGAACACCATGACAAGGTAGAGACCAAGCTGGGCCTGAGGAGGAGATGTGCACGTGTGGGACCCCAGATTGCGAGCCGCGCTGTGGGCATGCGTGGGTCTCCAGCTGAGTCACAGGCGACTTCATTAGGTGGCATGTTGAATCTTAGCAACTTTGCACAGATGCCCCTTAACTCCAGAGCCCTCTTGCCATCGTCTTTGTGTTAGGCTAATTCCCGAAAGGCTGGTGTTCATGGGCTTTTATCTTCTGACTGATTCTGTATGGAGACCTGTCATGATCCCGTAAGGTAGATCCATGTTACCATCGCCAGGATTTTCTCTACTTCGAAAATCACATAGTGGTTTTCAAACTAGTGCCAGTGGCTCATGCCTGCAATACTAGCAACTCTGGAGGAACATGGCTCAAAGCCAGCCTGAGAAGAGCTCACTGACTCTTATTTCCAATTAACTAGCAAAATGCAGGACTGGGGGCATGGCTCAAGTGGTTGAGTACCAGCCTTGAGAAAGAATCTTTGGAAAAGCTTTGGGGCTTAGAAGAAAAACAAGATGTTGGTGCATTGAGAGAGAGCGATAGGGACTGGCCTATGAACAGGAGAAGAAATGGCTTCGTCGGGGTCATTAATGCTGTATGAGGAAATCAGAGGGCATGAAGAATGTGGTTCACCCAGCTAATATATGTGAAGGAGCAGATTGAATCTCCTCATCTATGCTAGGCTTTCTTGATGAAACTGTTGGTCAGGTCTCCATATGTGCCCTCTGCAGGCACTCAGTGCAATCAACCAGGCTCTGCAGCTGAAACCAAAGGACCCCAAAGTGCTGTCTGAACTGTTCTTCACCAAAGGAAACCAGCTGAGAGAGCAGAACTTTCTTGACAAAGCATATGAGGTAAGACTCTTAAAATGATGCCAGTACATTTGTTGATTCAAATGAAGACTTTATAATCTTTGTGTGTGCACGCACACAGGTGCTGGGTCTTGAACTCAGGGCCTGTGTTCTTGCTTGGCTCTTTTGATCAAGGGTAGTGCTCTAACACTTTAGCCACAGGTCCACTTCTAGCTTCTTCATGGTTAATTGGAGATAAAGAATCTATTAGATTTGTTTACCAGAGCTGGTTTTGAACTGTGACCTTCATACCTCAGTGTCTTGATCAGCTGCAATTAGAGATATAGGCGGTCAGGACCCAGTTTCACATTTACTAACTACAGGTTTGGGATAAAATCAATACAGACATAGAAATGCCACCATTTATCCTGGTATCTGATAAAACCACAAGTTAAAATTGCTGATGTTATAAAATTACACTAAATATATTATGCTAGAAAATAAAATGTCAGATCATTGTGTGGGGAAATAAGCCAGTGAGAAGTTATTGAAGTATTATTTTCAGAATCAGTGGCTCATACCTGTAATCCTAGCTACTCAGGAGGCTGAAATCAGGAGGGTAAGCCTAGACACAAATGTCTGAAGACTCTCCCCCCACCATAACCAATCAGCAAAAAGCCAGCACCAGAACAGTCTGTGAGGCTCTTATCTCCAACTGACCAGCAAAATGTGAAAAATGGAACTGTTGGCATTGGCAGAGCACCAGCTTTGAGCAAAAAAGTTGAGAGAACACAAGTCCTGAGCTCAGGCACTAGAGGCATAGCTGAAGTAGTAGAGCATCAGTTGAGCCAGGAAGATAGGCATGTGAGAGACCATGAGCTTAAACTGGAGCTGGCCAAAGAAAATGAAGCAAAACAAGACTTATGAAAAACAACTGTCCCCTAGTAAGACACATAATGGGCATTAGCCCTAGGGTTAAACTAAACAAGCAAACATTCAATGATTTGGGTTTTCTTTTTAAATTGTATTTATATTTTTTTCAGTGCTGAGGATTGAACCCATGGCCTCATGCATGCTAAGCACCGGCTTTATAATGCTCTCTACTTTTGCCTTCAGATTTTATGATTTTGAAAAAGACATTTTCTTCCCAACTCCACTTATACCGTAGCATGCCCAAAAGAGCAATTTTCTTACAGGTGGAGCAAGGACTGTAGGAAATGCATTGTTATTACAGAAATCACTTGATTCCCAGCAGGGGGCTTGCATATCTTCTAAGTCCACAATGGCAGTCATCATCTTTGGACAAAAACAGAAATAAAGCCCATGGCTCGCACCTGTAGTCTTAGCTATTTCGCAGGCTGAAATCTTAGAATCATAGTTCTAAACTAGCCCAGGCAGAAACGTCCATGAGGCTCTTATCTCCAATTAAGCACCAAAAAACCAGAAGTTGAGGCTCTGACTGAAGTGGTAGAGTGCCTGCCTTGAGTGAAAAAGTCAAGCAGGAGTACAAGGCTCTGAGTTGGAGCCCCTGTACAGGCATACAAACACCAATCAGAAGATGTGGGTGGTAGGTGTTTCTGCACTCTCCCTGGGTTAAGTGCAGGCTCTCCTTTCCTAACGTGGAAATATTGATTTCTTTAGAGCTACCAAGCAGCCGTGGAATTGAATCCAGATCAAGCGCAGGCCTGGATGAACATGGGGGGTATCCAGCACATGCAGGTAGGAGCAGTGCCAGCTCCCACATGGCCTGGAGCCCTGGCCGTCTTCTTTTCTGCTTTCTTCTTTTCCTTTTTTGTGCTCATACTAGTGCTTGATCTCAGGACTTGTGTTCTCTCAGCTTTGTTTGTCCAAAGCTGGTGCTCTACCACTTGAGCAACAGTTCCATTTTTCACACTTTGCTGGTCAGTTGGAGATAAGAGCCTCACAGACTGTTCTTCCTGAGCTGGCTCTGGACCGAGAGAGATCCTTACATCTTAGCCCAAGTAGCAAAGATTGTAGGCAGGAGCCACTGGTGCCTGCTGAAGGATCTGGGATTCTTTTATTTTTGTGTTCTGTTACTGAATTGAATTCAGGCCCCTGCCTTCTCATTTGCCATTTTCCCTCAAGGCTGATGCTCTACATTTGAGCCACACCTCTACTTCTGGATCTTTGCTGTTTAATTGGAGATAAAGGACTCTTTATCAGATTTATTTGCCCAGCCTGACTAGGAACTTTGATCCTCAGATCTCAGCTTCCTGGAACTCCAGGTGTGAGCTAGCAGCATCCGACCCTGCTGGCACATTTACCTTGGGGAGTGGGCAAATCAAAAGCCATTGCCAGGTCAACTCTTTAAGATTGCTTTTAATTTGAAGATTAGACTAATTCCTACCACTAAGAAGATCATAATCATTGATTTTGAAGTTAGTTCCCTCCCCTTCTCCTTTTCGGTCCTGTCTCCCATTAGTATTCAAAGGGCAGTGCTCAGCTCTTGGAGCCGTGAACTTTTGGCCTCATCTCTGCATTCCTAGAACTGAGTTCTGTTTCTTTGCTATATCCCTAATGGTATGACTTGGCCTTTCACATTCTCCAGATGATCTGTTATTTCAAACAAATCAATTCTCCCTAAGCACCAAGCTGGGGTGAAATTACAGGCAGGGGGCCAGGTCCCCATCTCCCCATCCTCTCGGGGATTCTGAGACTCAGAGTCAAATTGTTCTTCTTTTCCTTCAGGGAAACTATGTGTCTGCAAGAGCTTATTACGAGAGAGCCTTACAGCTGGTTCCAGACAGCAAACTGCTGAAGGAAAATCTCCACAAATTGCATCGCCTAGAGAAACGATTGCAAAAGGTTAGAGGAAAGGACCACACATAACCCCCTGGCACCTGCTCTCCCTTGCTGTCCAGGCCAGCACCGACGATTGGAGAAGCCAAAGGCTGCAGGCCCACTCCATACCCCACGCTACACTGGTACCCTGCCACCTGGCTCTCACTTCCAGCATCAGGGCAGGATAAGGACATTCACTGCTGACCCTGCTGAAGGACTTGCATTCCCTGAGAAAGGACAGAGGTGAAGAATGGGCAGCAAGGTCTGAAGAGGAAGGAGATCAGCAAATACACATCTTACAGATGGTTGTTTGGTTTTCCTCCCAACTTCCCTTGATGTGTTCCTGTGCATTTTTTCTGACTAGTGCTCTAATTTCAATTCTTCATTTAAACAAATTCACAAATGCTCATGCAAACTCGAAATGCTATAAAGGCAGAGCACCTCTTCCAGTTGGGATAAGATATTTCAAACAGAAAAAAAAAATCCTCTAGGATCAGCCAGTGGAGAGTGGGAGTTCATGGGGACAGCTTCATCGAGGAGCTAAGAACTTTGTAGAACCTTCCAAAATATGCATGGGAAAGGGCAATTGTTCAGTGAGCTTTATCTAATAGCCTCCAAAGGCTATTACTGAAGGACTTTTGAGCAGTAATGAAATTCCCTTTGATGCAAGGTTTGTTTTTTTGTTGTTTTGTTTCGTTAACTTACATATCAGAAGGGAACCTTCTAGAACTGTATGTGGATGTCTTTATCCCTACAGGAAAATGAAGGAACTTGATACTCCTAGTTCTTTGTGAAAATGTTTAAAATCATGTTAATTTTATTCTAAGTATTACTAGAGGAGAAGTTATACTCTAAAATTACAAAAGTGCATTTCAAATCATATATGTTCCTACCTTAAAATATATTCTTATTTTGGTGGAGAAAAAATAGAATATTCTATATAGAAAATATTGATGTTAACTGAGAGAGACCTTCTACTTTATTATCTTAATGTCAAGACATCATGAGATTATTTTTGGAAAAATATATTTAACCAGTGAGGAATCTTTACAGTGCATACAGTGCATAGACTCTTAAGTAGATGGAAAGAATTCTATTTCTCTTGTCAGATCTGAGAATTCCATGATTACAACCTAAGTGACTGAAATGCAGAATGTCTGCATTGGTAATTTTGGAGATTTCATGGAGAATATTCCCAAAATGATGGGAAAAATATGTAACTCATAATTTTGAAAAGATGTATTTATATTTAAAATATAAGGAAGGTAAAGATGAACTTACAGTTTGACATTTATTTTTAGAGTTATTTATTTTATAACTTATAAAATATTTAATATATAAATATATATACATAAACACTTTCTTCTCTTGTACATAGTGGTTTTCATAGCAGCTTTCGAAACAAATCATCAAAAATATAAATCTAAATGACAAATTTAAGCTTTAAGTATTCTTCAAAATAATTGTATTGATGATTTTCCTGCTCTAGTTAATGGAATTAAATTTGAAGACCTGGCTCAAACTTGTCATCATTATAAAAATCAAAACCATCTCAACGTTGCTGGTGGCTCATGTCTATAATCGAGACTGAATCCAACTTATCAGGAAAGCCTTTGATCTCCAGTTAATGACCAAAAAGCCAGAAGTGTAGATGTGGCTCAAATAGTATAGCATGAGCCTTGAGCAATAAAGCTAAGGAAGAATACGAGGTCCTGAGTTCGAGCCCCAGTACCTGCGTACACACAAACACAGACACACACACAAGATAAAAAACACAGCAGGTGGTGCTGTCCGTTGTGCTGACTCAGGTGTTCTATAGATGCAGTTGGCTGAAGGCCAAAAAAATCTCTCACCTGTGTAGGCCATGGTAGGCAAAGACACGCTTGTGCATGATATCAAGAAGTAGTTTCTCTCTGTTATTTTTGGAGACAAGGCAAGTCGAAATGAATGAGAAAACTGCTTTGTAAAGAGATGTGGAGTGTCTGTTTTAAATGCAAATGATGACAGAATTTGAATTAGCATGCATCAGTTTTTTTGTGTGTCAGTTATCCAATATTGTATATATTGCCTCTGTGACCTTCTGTATCTGATAGTGTTTCAGTGTTGCATACCATAAATGTACTCAACATCTTCAAGTGCTTTCCTCTTGTGAAATGTTGCTTTTATATTCCTAAGGCCCCTGAAAAATGTACTACATTGTTTATTATAAAATCAATACTAGTTCCCAAATCATAAAATAGGGAGTCCTTGCTTAAACAACATTGAGGACCTGGATACAGCTTTTCAGAATATTCTCTAGCCAAAAATGTATGCTGAAAATGTATGCTGGTGACTCATGACTATAATCCTAGCTCCTCAGGAGGTTAAGATACAAAAATTGAGGTTCAAAGCCAGGGTGGGCAGAAAAGTCTGTAAGTCAAAAGTTGGAAGTGGGCGGGCGCTGGTGGCTCACACCTGTAATCCTAGCTACTCAGGAGGCTGAGATCTGAGGATCACAGTTCAAAGCCAGCCCGGGCAGGAGAGACCATGAGACTCCTATCTCCAATAAACCACCAGAAAACCCGAAGTGGCGCTGTAGCTCAAGTGGTAGAGCGCTCGCCTTGAGCTGAAGAGCTGAGGGAAAGTGCCCAGGCCCAGAGTTCAAGCCCCACAACAGACAAAAAAAAAAAGTTGGAAGTGGACCTATGACTCAAAGTGCCAGCCTTGAGACAATAACCCAAGTGAGAATGTGAGGCCATGAGTTCAAGCCCTGGTATCGGTATAAAAGAAAAGTAATTGGACCCACCTTTGGAAGTGCTTATCTAAAGTACTGCTGAAGGGCTGAGTATGCATCTGTTTTGATCATTTAAGTGACAGTTGCATCCTAAAAGTTGAGGGATAAGGGTTACATGGCCTTTAGGAGATGTTCTGCATTGCCTTGGGGGTCCTCTCCCCTCCTCCCTGTTCTGTTTTTTGTACTGCTCGGTCCGTCCACACCAACTCCTTGAACATTCAAAGTAAGCACTGCTTTTTTAGATCAAATATTTTTCTTCTTCACTGTAACATGGCCAATGAAATTGTTTCCATACTTGAAATGGTTCTGATGGAAAATAAATCACATGCTATTTTTCAAATTATGAAGTGTATCTTGTCATGTTTTAATTTGATCCTCACAGCACAGAATGTCAAGTAAAGATGGAGAGCCTGGCTGGTCATCAAGTCACCACCCTCTGCCCCTCACCCCAGTGTGTGATGGAGAGCCCTTCGGAAATGGAGGTGTGGGGCTGGCTCCCTGGATTCACGTGTGGAATCACCATTGATCCTGTGCTCAGAAGCATCATTTGCGTAGTCAAATGGTGTGCTGATAATTTGTTTATGGTTTCAGGTGGTTAAAATCAGTGCCTCTGAGTCCACTTTAAGCCCACAGGTTGTGCTGTATACTTGAGCCTTGCTTTTTGCTGGTTAACTGGACATAAGAGTCTCAGGGACTTTCCTACCAGGAGCTGACTTCAAACTAAGAGCCTTCTGATTTCAGCCTTCTGAGTGGCTAGGATTACAGTTGTGAGCCACTAGCACTGGCCTGAAATTCTTAATTTTGAAGCAAGAAGACCAGCAATTTCATTTGGCACTACATCTCCTCAGCCGAGGAAGATAGCTAAGGTCCAGTTAGGAATTGCTTCCACCTGGCTGGACATCTGAGGTGTTGATGTATTTTTTTTCCCTAATCTGTGTTACTCTGAGAAGCACTTGTTAACATTTTTCTTTGTGGCTTTTAGACCTGATTTTCCTCTTCTGCTTCTGTCTGATGTCCTTCCATCCCAAATCAAACTCTAGGTCTTGTCATCAAACTCCCCATAAATCCCAGTTTCTTAACACGTCCTTCCACAGAAAAGTTATGGGAATGATTTCACAGCTTATTTTAAATGTATGAATTATTTGTCCAGGAGTTTTGAAATTGTTCAGATGTACCAGGCACTGGTGGCTCACACTTGCCAACCTAGCTTGTCAGAAGCCTGAGATCTGAGGATTGAGATTTAAAGACAACCTGAGTAGGCAAATCCAAAGTACTCTTATCTCCACTGAACCAGAAAACAGCAGAAGTGGAGGAGTGGCCTGCTGATATAGTGATAAAACCACCCAAGAGTATAAGGTCTTAAGTTCAAGCCTCAATAGTGACACAAAAACAAAAAAAAAAGGAGCCAGGTGCTCATGGCTCAAGCCTGTAATCCTACCTACTCAAGAGACTGAGATCTGAGGATTGTGGTTCAAATCCAGCCCAGGCAGAAAAGTCTATGAGACACTCCTCTCCAGGTGACCACCAGAAAACTGGAAGTGGCACTGTCGCTTAGGGATAATGATCAGGCCCTGAGCTCAAACCCCAGGACAAAGACACACAAAAAGTAATGATTCAGATATTGTAGGTTATTAAGAATATTCACAGAACATGGCCTATAAAAAACGAAAGATGCAAAGTTTTTGGAGGAAACTTTCATTTTAAGTAATCCTGAAGTGTATTTGTTAGAGGTTCTTTAGGACTGGGGGGTGTTGCTTCTTTTCCTTTTGTGGTTCTGCGGTCTAACTCCCTGCATGTTCTGCAAGCCTCCTCCCACTGTGCTACATTCCCCAGTGCTGGATGTATTCATCTATTGTTCACTGCAATACAAAGATGGCTGCCAGCACTTCAATTTGAACTTCCTCTGGTGCTTACCAGCCCTTGGTGTAAGACTCCAAAGTTGCTCACAGGTGGTGCCTCGTTTGGGGGCAGGATTTCACAGTACTGCTGCAGCTGCTTTTCAGCCACTCCACAAGCCACAATTTCACCTGTGATTGCTGTTATTCCAGGGGAACCCAAGGCAAATGGGACAGTTCTAAACATCTTCCCGAGAGATGTCAGGTCCCACTGTATGCAGAAGCACAGTCAGGGTGAGTGCCTCCCTCCAGAGCCACACCCACACCTACACCCAGTTCCTCTGCACACCCGTTGTAGTTAGAAAAAACTGAACCTTTCAAAAGCCCTGACATGTGACTATTCAGGTGTCACTTCCTGGGCAGGGAAGTGGATGAATACTGCCAGACTGGCAACTCTAATAGGTGGTGATGACTTTTGTAAAGCAGATCTTTATAACCGTTTGAATGTTTTGCTTTTAACTTGGCTGTAAAGAACCAAAACTTCTAACACACGATATGATGGCATGGGCACTAGTGGCTCATGCCTGTAATCCTAACTCCTTGGGGCTGAGATCCATGGGGCCTAGTCAAAACCATGTAGGCTGCAGAGTCCTTGAGACTCATCTCCAGTTAACCAGTGAGAAGCTGGAAGTGGAGCTGGGGCTCCAGTGGTAGAGCCAATCATGAGCAGAAACGGTAACAAACCCTGTCCAGGCCACTGTATTAGCACTGGACAAAAAGAGAAAGGTTGAGTGAAATAATTTCAGAGATGTGAATTGATTCTCTGATTCTTGACAGTAAAGAAGGAAATGACAAAGGTCCTCACAGGGCAGTGTGGTGACAGAGCCAGTACTGGCATTTCATTGACACACACTGGCACTGTCTAGCCACATCCTGAGTCTCTGCAGTCTGATGGTTTGTTGCCTATAACTGTTGTTATTTTGCCATCATCCTGGGTCAAATAATTTTAAGGAGAACCAACCAGACTAGAATGCATCCATCCAGCATAAGGACATGATGCTGAAGGGCAAGGACACCTGGCGGTTTCCTTGGAAGGGAGAAGGCAGTAGTAGAGTTCTCCAGGGGTTGGGATTCCCCCATAGAAACACAGACTATGTATAAGAATTGGTCTAATTTATATTACCTAATTGAGGCCTGATTTTAATTTGGAATTATTTTAGTGATTAGAACTTTATGGAGGCTAGTTATATAGTTCTATGTGTGTGTGTGTGTGTGTGTTGGTACTGGAACATGAACTCAGGGCCTGCGCACTGTCCCTTGACTTGTTCACTCACGGCTAGCACTTTACAATTTGAACCATACCTCCACTTCCAGCTTTTTCATGGTTAATTGGAGTTAACAGTCTTTCCAATTAGTCTGTATTGGCTAGATTCAAATTGAGATAATCAGATCTCAATCTTCTGAGTACCTAGGATTACAGGCTCATTATTTGCCTTTAAAATGGAAGGAAACCAACTCACAAAAGCACTCAAGAACTTGCCCCCAGTGACACAGCAAGTGGAGAACATGGAACTCAAGTACTTTGTATTCTTGGCCACTATACCAACGTTGTCATTAGCATGGCACCAATGCCACGCTGCACAGAGTGAGGACTGCCTAGAATCCACATCACATCTTCAAGGCTACGCATCATGGGTTTGGGGTTATTTTAGATAACATTCTGATATACAAAAGGATGAACTAAATGTTCTCCAAGCAGCTGTACTTGTCCAGCTGTGTGTGTGTGTGGGGGGGGTGTATGCATGCACACAGGTGCACACTTATGCCAGTGCTGAGTCTTGAACTCATCTATGCACTTTCGGTCATTTTCTAGGTTGAATGGACACCTAGGGCATTGTGGGAAGCAGCCACCTTTGAGGGGCAGCCCAGGCTCCGGAGGGGGCTCCACAGGGCGAGGCCCACGCGCGGCTGGGCTCGCAGCAGGTGTCCTGGCCCCATGCCCCGGGCACTCTTGGGCTTGGGACCCGGGGGGCGCCAGCAGCTCCTCCTCCGCGTCCCTGCGCTGCCCCGCAGCCTTTGGATTTTCATCTGCAGGTCCGTGCTCCCCCTTGCAGAGTGCGCAGGGCGTCCCCCCAGCCACTCGGATCCGCGCCACACCGAGTGACCGGCCAGTCGGTGTCAGGCCAGCCCTAGATTGCCCTTGCTGCCGACCCCAGCAACCCTAGACACAGCCCAGGCCTGAGGACATGGATGAGGAGGGAAACGCCAATATTCCATACTATTCTGGAGATGTACTGAAATAGACTTTTCATGTCTGCCATTTAATTAGTATCCTTTCGCTACCCTTCACCACGTCTCCTCATTTGCCATAAGGGGCAAGTGGCTGGATCTGACTAGGGACTCCTGGAGTTTGGGCCTGGTTCCTAAAGACTTCATTCTGTGACCATGCTAACCCCACCATTTTCTTTACCTGAATCTTAGGTCCCATCGCTCACACCTGTAATCCTAGCTGTTCTTGAATCAATCACCTTATAGTTCAATCCTGGAAGAAATTCCAGGAGACTCTCAAAAGATGGAGCTGGGCCCAGTGGGGACCACTCTTCATCCTAGCAGGAAGTCTGAACTAGGAGATCTACATCTTTGTGAAGGCCTGGGCAGAAAGAGAGATACTATCTCAGAATCATTGCAAAAGGGATCAGATGATTCAGCAATAGAGAGCTTATCTAGAAACAGAGTTGATCTAAAAAGATCAAATCCCATTACTGCCAATACACACACTTATTTATATAGCATCATCTCTGTATTCCTGTTCTAACGCTGACTCTGTGTGTGTGTGTGTGTGTGTGTGTGTGTGTGTGACTTTTGGGAGTTGGGGCCTAATCTCATTGGGAGCAGGAAGCCTTCTTAGTTCCATCTCTTCCCCCACCCCAACCCCACCATCTACCATGTCTTGTCCCCAGAAAGTACTTCAACAAGCCACTGCCAAACTTGAAGACCTGTTGCTGGCTGCCGTTGGCTCAAACCTGTAATCCTAGCTTCTCAGGAGGCTGAGGTCTGAGGATTGTGATTTGAAGCAAGAAAGACAAAAGTATATGAGATTCAATTATGCACTAATGAAGCTGTGGCTCAAGTGGTAGAGCACTAGCCTTGAGAGAAAAAGGTTCAGGGATAGTGCCCTTGTCCTTGGGACCAATGGAAAGACAAGGAGGGTAGGGGGAGAGGAAGGATGGATGGAAAGAAGGAAGGAAGGAAAGAAAGAGGGAGGGAGGAAGAAAGAAAGAAAAGAAATAAAAAGAAAAGAGAAAGGAAGAAAAGAAGGAAGGAAGGGAAAGAAAGAAAAAGAGGAAGAAAGAGAAAGAAAGAAAGGAAGGAAGGAAGAAAGGAAGAAAGAAAGAAGGAAAGAAAGAGACTACTCAGCGGCTTTTGGGTTGTGGCGGGCGGCTTCACATGGTGTCATCTGGAGTCACTCTCAGGCTGTGGCTGGCCACTCTGGCTGTGCTGGAAGGTCCTAGAAGATCTTGCTCCTATGTCTGGTACTCAGCAGCAGCACCTCCACCACACCCTCCCTTTCTGTCCCCCTGCCCCCCAATTCAGGAGTCTCACAAACTTCTTTAGGGCCTGACCCTTGGCCAAGAACAAAAGAAGAAGCCGCCAAATTTTACAGGCTTCACTCAGAAGGGCAAGCATGGATCTATCCCTTTCTATTGGTCACAGCAGTTTCAAGGCCCGCCTGGTCTCCAGGAGATGAGAATACCCCTACCTCCAGGTGGGAGGGATGATGGTGCCCATGGAAGTGGACTTCCACAGTGTCTCCTCCCAATGTGAGGCCTGGTGGTGAGAATGACGTCATGGGGCAGCTGGCCCTCTCCTTCCTTTCCTATGCCACTAGGTTTCATGCCACCAAGTGTTTTTATCTGAGCTGCTGGGTCAAACTTGGGACTTGTAGAGTTTGGGAATTTGGTCTACCAGCCTGGTTTCATTCAGTACCTGCACACTGTTTGTAATGTATTTTTAACTGATGAAAGGCTAGGTATGGTTTCCAATTCACTTTTAACTGGGTATTCACTTTACTTGAGATACTTTTGCAGTTGCCTCTTTTTTTTTTTTTTTGGTCTTTTATAGCTTTTTTCCCCTCTAAGAGCTGAGGACCGAACTCAGGGCCTTGTGCTCACCAGGCAGATGCTCTTCCGCTGAGCTAAACCTCCAGCCCCTTGAGATACTTTTGATGTCATTATGAGCCTCCTCTGCACACCAGATTTGAAGCATAAAATGTTCAAATTCTTGATCTTGCATAATTAAATGTTTATTTTTGAGGGTTTGTTTTATACCGATCCTATTATAAAAGTTTGGGGAGAATTGTTCCTACAATATTGGGCATTTTAGTTAACATTCTTAGGCTTCAGTATGAAATAGTTAACTAATTAATTAATGACTTAGTTCATTAGTCAATGTGCTGATACTGGCAATTGTGCTCAGGACTTCATGCTCTCAGTTCTTTTGCTGCAGACTGGCACTCTACCACTTGAGCAAAAGGCCTACTGCTCTTTTTTGCTGGTCCATTGGAGAGAAGAGTCTCTTGGATTTATCTGCCCAGGCTGGCTTTGAGTTGATATCCTCAGATCTCAACCTCATGAGCTGCAGGATTACAGGTGTCAGTCACCAGTGCCCAGCTCAGTGTTATTGGAGAAGGAAACACAACACCCTGTCTACTCAGTTCCTCAGCACAGGTGAGCATCAGCATGAAATTCTGGTGCAGAGGCTGTAGTAGAGCCCCTTGTTCCTCCCGGGGTTTTCTGTGCACTCTGGAGAGGCTGTGGCGTCCTTCGCCTATTCCTTTGCCGGGAGCCTCACCTCCCTGCGCCTCCTTTTCCCTGTGTCCCCATTGGTGGCTCAGTAGTTCATGTTTGCTTCCTTGGATTTTGTATCCAAAGTCACCAGATCCTGTCAAGCAGTGCTTCTTAGTCTTGGCTGTACCTCAGATTTCCCTGGGTTGATTTCACATCAGTGCAGATAGCTCTAAGGAGGAAAACAGCCCGTGGGGTCCATTGTCAACACAGAGCACCTGACCCTGAGTGGATTGCTCACACAGTGATCGAAGCTTATGAATTCACGTTATAATCATAAAACCTTGCACTTGGAAGTTCCCTAGATACACAGAGTGAGCAATGGGACAGCAGAAGGGGGCTCAGCTGGCAGAGGGAAAGGCGTACTGTGTTAGATGAGGGGTACTGGGAACCACGTCCCCAAAGAGCATTCCCTGCCACCGAGATCAAAGCAGTGCACAGACAAGGCCCCCTCAGCCAACCCCTGAAGCTGCAGCACATCAAGGGGAGGGACTTTCAGAGTGGACAGAACCGTTTCATAGAACTTGTCCAGCTCTCTGCCTACTGGACACTGTACTTTGCTAGATCTCAGATAACCATTAGAGCCTTGCTTTCTCTGGATTTTGTGTCTCCAGGTACCTTCTTTGTTTCTGCGCAGGTGCTGTCTACATCTCCCCTCCTGATCCTGCTGTCTCTGTGTATTTAAGGTTCTTATTTGGAGGCTCATGGACATATTTACAAAACAAATAGACTAAGCTATTATACAGGGGAAGATTCCAATGGTGTAACTCCCTTGAACAACGAACAGTTTACCAAAATGAATACCAGGAATCTAAAGTGTGTTTTGTAACTGGGCTGATGGGGAACAGGCTAGTGGAGCAAAGAAGGGTGAGCAAACATAATCTTCAATGCACACAGGTGAAAGTGGAAATAGGTAAGTTGAGGAAGGGTGGGTTTGGGAGTGGAGGGGGAATAATGGAAGGAGTGACATTGGTCAATATGCATCGCACTCATAAACTGACATGTCGAATTCAAGATTCTTTGTACATGCACTAAAAGATAACAATATTCAGAAGTTCTTATGTGGGGATTGCTGCAGATTCGCCAATGCCTTGTGCACTAATGCAGTTACCCAATGTGCCATGTGCCTTTACTAAGCTCCACCATGGCGGCTCCGTGCAGGAGGCAGGTCAGAACATGGGACGCTTCAGTCCCCAGCCAGGCCCAGTGTGCCCCTGCGTGTCAGTCCCCGCCCTCAGCTCCTCGAGCCATGAGCAGTCTGCTGTCAGTTCCTGCAGTCTTTTCCTTTTGAGAGTGCTGTGCGATGGAATCATGCAGTATGCAGCCTCCAGGGATCTTCCTTCCAACATTCACAATTGGTCTTCTACACCATCTTCTTTCTCTTCAGTCTGGTCTTGCCCACCACCTTCACCCCTTTTCTGATTCTCTAAGGACCTTGTACACTTAGCAGTACCTTATATTAAGAAAACATGAAGTCAGCTGCCCATAGCTCATTTTTGTAACCCTAACTACTTGGGAACATCACAGTTAGAGGCCTGCCCATGGAGTTTTTTTTTTTCTTTTATTGTCAACAGTGGGGTTTGAACTCGGTAGCCAGAGCTACCTTTCTGGTTTGGGGGTGGTTCATTGGAGACAAGAGGCTCATAGACTTTTCTGCCTGGTCTGGCTTTGAACCATGATCCTTAGCTTGGATATCCAGGATTATAGCTGTCAGCCACCAGTGCCTGACTTCCAGGCAGATTTTTGTTGTTGTTGTTGTTGGTTGTGGGGCTTGAACTCTGGGCCTGGGTGCTGTCCCTCAGTTCTTCAGCTCAAGGTTAGTATTCCACCACTTGAGCTACAGTGCCACTTCTGGTTTTCTGGTGGTTTATTGGAGATAAGATTTTTACAGAGATAAGATTTTCACAGACTTTCCTGCCTGGGCTGGCTTTGAATTGCGATCCTCATCATCTCAGCCTCCTGAGTACATAGGATTACAGGTGTGAGCCACAGACACCTAGCTGCAGTTATATTTTTGAGATTCCCTTCTCAACCCACAAACGGGCACTGTTATGGTATATACCTGCCATCCTGTGCAGGGAGGTGAGAATGGGAGGAGTGGGGTTTTAGGCAGAAAAGTCTGTAAGACTCCATCTGCATGGATGGAAGCTCATCTCTGTAGTGTATGCCTGTGATCCCAGAAATAACTGGAAGCCAAAAGTAGGTAGAACTAGGCTCAAGGAAGTGCCTGGGACATTCCATCCTAAAAATAACCATTGAAAAACAAGGCTAAAAGTGTGGCTTGGTGATATCATGTCAGTCTAGCAAGAGTGAGGCCCCAAGCTCAGATTCCAGTAACAACAACAACAAAAAATACACAAGGAAACTTTCTGTTCCTCTTACTTCTTAGAGTCCAGTGCCGTGTGTGTGTGTGTGTGTGTGTGTGTGTGTGTACACCAGCACTGTGGCTTGAATTCAGTGCTTCATGTTCTTGAGTTTTTATTTTTGAAATTAAGGCTGGCACTCTACCACTTGAGCCACAGCTTCACGTTCTGCCTTTTTGTGGTGGTTTTATTAGAGATAAAAGTCCCATGACCTTTCCTGTCTGGGCTGGCTTAACACCATGCTCCTCAGATCTCAGCCTCAAGCCTAGCTAGGATTACAGGTGTGAGCCACTTGCGCCTGTCCAGCCCACGCAGGGATGGAGGTGCTCAGCTCCTCAGGTGGCCTGGTGGCATTTCTGTGCCCCAAACTCTCACCAGTGTGGGGAACAGCTTCATTTCATGTTTTTTTCCCCTGCTTATTGTCACCAGGAGGGAAATTTTTACATCGCAGCACCAGTGTGAGATTCCCGACCGGCAGTGGAAACTTCACTGCCGCAGGCCACGCCCTTCCACCGCAGGCCACGCCCTACCTCCACTGACCACGCCCACTTAAAAAAAGCTTTGGCCCCGCCTCCGGCTCAGTAACTCTTACATCAGTACGGAAAATATCGCGGGACCCACTCCTCCTCTCCGTGACAGTCTCTGCATTCTCGCGAGATTTCCAGGTACATGGGAGCCCTGGCGACCCGGGCTTCTCTGAAACATGGCGGTCTGCTCGGGCCGCACCATAAGGTAGGGGGACCCGAGCCCCTGCGAGGCGCTGCCCCCGTCTTTCCCGAGTTTCTGGGGCGGGGAGTGGCGGCGCAGGGCCTAGCTGGCCTTCCCGTCCCACCGCGTTCCGGAGCGGCGGCGGACTGAGGAGAGCGCGGCCCGCCTTCGCCGGGCGACTCCCGGCGGGGCTGGCAGCGCGGTCCCGGCGCGGCCCCGGGGCTCCGGCCCCCTCGTCCCCGGAGGTATTCGGGTCTTCCTCCGTCGCCCGGTGCCGTGCGGTGTCTGATGGGCGTGTGGCCTCGGACGGCCACCGCCGTGTGGAAGCGCCGCGCTCGGCTTGGCGAGGAAGACCCGGTGCCGGCCGGGCCTGGCCGCGCAGACGCCGCGGGGATCGCCGGCCCCGGGTCGCCGGGGAGCGCCGGGTCCGAGGATGCGGGGGGAGGGAGCCGCGTGTGAGTGCGCGCGTGCGTGCGTGCGTGCCGGTACTGGGGCTTGAACCCAGGGCCTAGGCGCTGTGTTCCTTAGCTTTCTCGCTGCGCTCCACCGCTTGAGCCCCAGCTCCACTTCTGGCTCCGAGATACGAGTCTCCCGGACTTCCCTGCCCCAGCTGGCTTGGCATCGCGGTCCTCCGAGCTCAGCCCCCCTACCCCCTGAGCAAGGAGGATTACAGACTGGAGAGCCTGGCCATATCTTGTAACTTTTACATTTAGACTTTAATGCCCTTGGAGTCGGAAGACCACGTAAAATAGGTTGTCATGTTGCAAGACTGACTTTGAGGAGCAAAGCTACAGAGACAAGGACGGTTTCTCTGTTGATGTTGTTCTGTGTTCATTTACGTAGCTTGATACGTGTGGCTTCTTCACTGAAGGATTTATAGTTATTTACCTAAATTTGTGGATGGCTGTCTTGGAGTTAATGTATTCCAGCTCTGATAAGAGGAAATAGGAACGAAATTACAAATACAAATGGAAGTTGTGAGGTTTTTTGTTTTTTTTTTTTCTTTTTGTCACCTTTGGCTCACAACTAAGATGACAATGACTTCATGGTACAAATTCTTTTAAAATATTTTTATTGTTGTGCAGAAGGGTTACCATTTCATAAGGCAGGTAATGAGTACGTTTTGGACAGTGTTACCCCTTCCTTTGCTTTCCCCCAGCTTCTGCCTCCTGTCTGCCTACTAGTTGCACAGTTCATTTTCCACATAATACTAATTCTTACGTTATACAAAGTTAAAAAGATCTGCTTACTTATGTATTTATTTATTTTGTTGTACATGGGCTTGGAGTAAGACCTTTATGCTCTTGATTCACTCTGCTCAAGGCTGGCAGTCTACCACTCGAAGCACACTTCGGCTTCTGGCTTTTTGCAGTTAAGGGGAGGCAAAAGTATCCCAGATTTACCTACTCAGGCTGGATTCAAACCAGAATGCTCAGATCTTAGCCTTCTGAGTAGTTAGCATTACAGGTGTGAGCCATTGGCACTGGAGTTTAAAAGATGTGTTGAGGGAAATTAGATTTTGTGTGTAACAAAAACAGTCAGGTATTACAATTCCCCACCCCTGATGTTTCCCCTTCTCTGGAATTGGCTTTTGTGTGTGTGTTTGTGTGATGAGGCTTGAACACAGGGCCTGGGCACTCTCCCTGAGCTTCTTTGATCAAGGCTAGTGAGGTTCTACCACTTTTAGCCACAGCTCCACTTCTGGTTTTCTAGTGGTTAATTGGAGTTAAGGGTATCATGGACTTTCTTGCCTGGGCTAGCTTTGAACCACAATCCTTAGATATCAGTCTCCTGGGAAGTTTAGGATTACAGGCCTGAGTCACCAGCATCTGGCCAGGGGTTGCTAATTTAAATTGAAGAAATGATGGAATTTATTTTTAATAGAAATCACTTTCAGTCAGTCTTTGTAGCGGCATATTTTATTTAATAGTTCTCCAATATTAATTTCAATTCTTCTCTTTAATATTGCAATGGACAATTATTTAATCTCTTTCTGCCTTTGCTCCCTCACTTGTAATACTTACATAATAACATTCACCTTCCAGGTAGGTTGTAGGAGTAGATGCTTTAAAACATAGGAAGCATTTAGCACTGTGCCTGCTAGTAAATACTGGGAAAGTGTCAGTGCTTATTACTTTTTTATTTTCATTTTTTAATGTGTGTAGTTGCAGTTGTTTCTCTGGTTTGTAGTCATAATACAGACTAAAGAAGAGACTTCTTGATGACCATCTCCCCTCTCCCCCCTCCCCCCCAACTGATTAACCTTCTTTAGTTGTTAGTATGACCTTCACTTTTCATCTTCAGTTGCTTGATGGCTTAACTGTTATCTTCTGTTTGTGACTAAGGCACAAAAGGTTTTTTTTTTTTAATATCTTTTTGTAAAGGTGAGGAAGAGAGGGGTTACAGTTACATAAGTAAGGTAATGGGTACATTTCTTTTTAAACAGTTACCCCCTCCCTCATTTTCTCCCTTTTACTCCTTCCTACTCCCCCCTCCCAAGTTGCATAGTTCATTTCTAACATAGTGTCTAGTAAGTATCATTGTTGCATTGGTTCATCATTTGTCCTGCTGTTTGTACTTCTTGTAAAGTCTTGTTTTAGACTTGTTAGTTCTCTGACTCTCCCTGCCTTAACCCATGCTATTGCTTTTGGGAACTTGCTTTCCAGTGTAAATGAATTTCCCACATCAGCAACATTGTTTCTCTTTTGCTGGCACTGGAGCTTGAATTTAGGACCTCATATTCTCAGTTTTGCTTTATCACTCAAGGCTGGTGCTCAATACTTGTGCCACACCTCCACTTCCAGCTTTTTACTGCTTAATTGGAGATAAGAATCTCAGGGACTTTTCCTGCTCCTGCTGGCTTCCAATTGTGATCCTGCCATCTCAGTCTCCTCAGTTGGCAGGATGACAGACATCAGCCACCAGTGCCTAGCTCTCTTATTCTCATTTAATGACCTACTTTTAGTTTCTAGGGGTAGCCTTAACAAATTACCACCAATATTCACCCTCCTGGAGGCTTGACTGCCAAAACCAGGATGCAGTAAGGGACCTGTTCTCCTTGCGTAGCTCTAGGAAAGCCCTGTTCCACTGCTTCCTTGCTTCTGGGCTTTTGTGTTCTCCCCTTGATCTCATAAGGGTCCAGTCTTTAGAGGTTAGAAGACATAATAAAAAACAGAGATTGCCAAAGAGATTTTATTAGATGAAAGCAGGATGAGAGGGCTGGGGTTGAAGACTGACATACAATTGTAATATTTAATTTTGCAAAGTAAGAATATTTTCAAAGCAAAACACTTCTGTTGTCTGCTTTTTAGTGTGTGTGTACTAGGACTTGAACTCAAGGCCTCCTATTCTTACTTGTCCTTTTTACTCAAGGCTTGCACTCTACCATTTGAGCCACACCCCAGCTTTTTGCTGGTTAATTGGAGATAAGAGTCTTTGCTCTTTTCTCTCTTTCTTTCTTTCTTTCCCTCCCTCCATCCTTCCCTTCTTTCTTCCTTCCTTCTTTCTTTCTTTCTTTTCTTTCCTTCTTTCTTTCTTTCTTTTCTTTCCTTCTTTCTTTCTTTCTTTTCTTTCCTTCTTTCTTTCTTTCTTTCTTTCCTTCTTTCTTTCGTAGGTCTTGAACTCGGCCTGGGCACTGTTCCTCAGCTCTTCAGCTCAAGGCTAGCTATCTACCACTTGAGCCCTAGCACCACTTCGGGCTTTTTTCTTTTTGGCTTATGTGGTGCTGAGGAATCGAACCCAGGGCCTCATGCATGCAAGGCAAGCACTCTACCACTGAGCCACCTTCCCAGCCCCATCTTTGCCCTTTTCTTTCCCAGATCCCTTAAAGGTATGTTCCTCAGATTTCAGCCTCCTGATCTTGCTCATGGGTGCTGTTGCATACATTAAGGTAAAAGTCATTGGAATGGAAAGAACTGTTAAGCATAAGTGAAATGAATGAATGTGAATGAATGCCATAGGATCATGAGTTCAAAAGATGATTATGGAAGCTAGATGCTGGTGGTGCATACCTCTAACCGCAGCTATTCAGGAGTCTGAGGTCTGAGGATTGTGGTTCAAAATCAGCCTCAGTGGAACAGTCTCTCAGACTCATTAACTAGCCAAAAGGCACCAGAAGTGGAGTTGTGACTCAAGCAAGGCGTTAGCGAGGCTTTGCCAGGCTTAAGCAACAAAGCTAAGGGACAGCATCCTGCCCCTGAGTTCAGGCCTCAGTACCAGGGCTTGAAAAAACAGATGATGATGAGATGAGGCAGAAGAGAAGCATCCTGGGTGTTCTGAGTGCTGAAATCATTAAGGAAATTTTAAGTTCATCCAGATGTCAGTGGAGGACAACAGCAGGGACTAGAGTGAGAGTTGTGTGTGCTTCCAAGCCAACTCTACCTACCAGATGTGCAGCCCTAGGAAAATGAGTTGACTGCTCTTGTCCATATGTGGGAATGAAACTAGCATGTGCTGCATAGAGAAGCAAAATAGAAATTGCTTTCTATGTCATACACATGTTAGCTTTTATTACCAGGGAAAGACATTTTTGCAAAGGGAAGAAATGCTGGAGAAATATGCCCCAAACATGGTACTTTTTAACCTAGTGCATTTCAGAAGCGAAGCAGTAATTGGAAGGAAATGGACTTCATAAAGCAAGTACAATGCCAGGTGCCACTTGCTCACGCCTGTAATCTTAGCTACTCAGGAGGCCAAGATCTGAGGATTGTGGTTCAAATCCAGCCCAGGCAGGAAAGTCCTTGAGATTCTTTTTTCCAGTTAACCACAAGAAAACTGGAAGTGGTGCTGTAGCTCAAAGTGGTTGAGTGCTAGCCTTGAGTGAAGAAGCTCAGAGATAGCATGCAGGGCCTGAGTTCAAGCCCCACAACCAACCAACACACACATACACAGTGTGATAAAGAAATAGTAATACATTTTGAAGGTTAAAAGCCTCCCACCTCCACCCCCCCCCAAAGCAGAGAACTAGAAGACAATTGGGATTAAGTGAGAAAAAAGACAGTAGAAAATGAGGTTGGGGAGGGAGAAATATTAGCTCTTTAGCCAAATAGAAAATATTTCTGGTGTAGTGAAAAAACAATTGGCTTTTTTTTTCCTCCTGTTACTGGGGCTTGAACTCAGGGCCTTACTCCCCACTCTACTTTGCCTTTTTTGCTCAAGGCTGGTGCTTTACCACTTAAGCCACAGCTTCATTTCTGGCTTTTTGATGGTTAATTGGAGATTAAACATCTCACAGACTTTTTTTTCTTGCCTCATCTGGCTTTGAACCATAAACATCAGATCTCAATCTCATGAATAGCTAGGATTACAGGCGTGAGCCACTGTGCCTGGCAGAGGACCAGTTTTCATAGGTGAAGCATCCAGTTTTGGAATAGAAGCAAGGAGATGGATGTATTTGCAGAGAGATTTGGGCTGGCTTTGTAGATTCAGGAGAAATCCATGCATAGCTCTAAGCTGAACAGGGAACTGCCTGGACAGTGAAGGTCAGTAGGCGAGCGAGTATGCAGTCTGAGAGCAGGTGAATCTATGAAGGAGGTAAGGAGGGTCTTAGAGGCAGGAGGAAAGGCAGAGAAGTAGGCTGCAGGTTGAAAAATTCTTAAATGAATGTTTGGGACCAGAAGTTTTAAATTTTGTAGATTTTCTAGGTTTGAAATGCTTGTATAGGCTTTAATGATTGAGCATTTCTAACCTGAAAATCCAAAATGCTCGAAAACCCAAAACTTGAACATTACGTCTAAGCTCAAAAGTTTTATATTTAAAACTCTTTCTATGTATGTATCTCTCTCTCTCTCTCTCTCTATATATATATATGTATGTTTGTATATATATAATTTTGTTGTCATTTAGGGGTTACTATTTCATAAATCAGGTAATGAGTACATTTCCTTTTGGACAATGTCATTCTTTCCTTTGCTTCTCCCTAATTTCTTTCCCTCCCATCCCTGCCCACAAGTTTCATAATTTATTTTCCATATAGTGTTGAGTTCCATGCCTGCATTTGTTCACCCTTCCTCCATTTGTGTGGCTTCCCCTCCTCCCCTCAAAAGATTTAAAGCATTTAAAATTTTTATATTTAGTGCTGCTAATGGGGCTTGAATTTGGGCTGGCTCCTGTCAGCTTTTTGCTGGTTAAGTGAAGATGAGATTGTCAGAGACTTCAAACTGCCTGAGCTGGGGTTGAACCTGAATCCTCAGATCTCAGACTCCTGAATAGTTAGGATGACAGGCAACAGCCAACAATGCCTGGCCTATATTTGTGTTCTTGTTAGGCTATTTTACTTACTTGTGGTCCACTATTGGCAAGGTGTAATTTTGATATAAGCAACTACATAAAACATAATCACATTGATTTTAATTTGTATACATTAATTAAAATGATTGTCTCTGTTGTTTTTGTTTTGTTTTGATACAAAACGTATGTGCATGTACAAATTACCTTTTTTGTCAGGGTTGGAATGGGTAGCTAAGTCTTATGTGTTGTTTTGCTTGTTCTTTCAAGGAGACTTGGAAACACCAAGTCATTCTAAAGGAATTTTTCAATTCTCTTCAAATAATGTTCTGTCTCTTTGCAGATTCATTTATTGCTTACTTTTTTATTCCTTAGCATGACTATATGAAGGAAGAAGAAGGTTTTCCTGAAGATGAGGCGACTGAATCGGAAAAAAACCTTAAATTTGGTGAAAGAATTGGATGCCTTTCCAAAGGTTCCCGAAAGCTATGTAGAGACCTCAGCCAGTGGGGGTACAGGTGAGCTGGTATTAAAATTTGTAAACGATGCTATCAACCACCATCAGTGACTTGTGCAGCTACTTTTTAAATTTTATTTTGTTGCTTATTATTATGTGTGTTTGTACCAGTACTGGAGGGCTTGTACTCAAGGCCTGCATATTGTCCCTTAGTTTTTTCATTCAAGGGTGATACTGAACCACTTGAGCCGCACCTCTGCTTCCAGCTTTTTGCTGATTCATTGGGTAATAAGAGTCTCATGGACTTTGTTGCCCCAGTTAACTTCGAACTGTGATCCTGAGTACCTGGAATTATAGGTGTGAGCTACTAGTGCCCAGTGTTTGCAGTTACTTGGTGGGCGGTCTTTGTCCATGTCATGATTTGCCCTAGTTTTATACATACTTATATTCTACATGGCATCCAACACAGGCCTGTCTGTGCAGTCAGCAGTGCTTATTCCAATGCTTTGAAGCTTCAGTGTAATTACATTAAGAGATTGTCATATGTAAACAGAATTGAGTTTAGATTGTAGATCCAGACTTTGGATTTAAATGATACTTCTCTTTAATTTGAGGAAATTACTTCAGTCTTTCTGCTAAATTTCTTCTGTGAAATGGGGACATCTTTATTTGCTTTCTAGTATCTAGTTTAACAGTATCTGTTAAACATTTGTATGCAAAATGTTTAGAGTGGTGCCTGGTACAGATAGAAGTAGTTGATAAACTACTCTTCAAAGACGGTTGGTAATGATATTTCATAGTATTTCGTACCATGTGATGAATGAGTGCAAAGTTCTAGAGAAGATTGACATTTTGTTGGATAAAATGTGTAATGGTATGCTTATTATTTCCCGTCCCCAGTGATTGTGCAACAATAATTTTCATTGTATTTGTTAAGAAAACAGATCATTTTCAATGAAATCAAATGGTTTGTTATATGAGAATTGCTTTTTTTTTTATCAGATTTTTTGGTCTCAAGTTATGAATGAGGTAATGTGCTTAGGAGATTGCAAAGTAAAAGAATGTTCTGGATTTGGGAATGCTATTTTAGTTTCTGGCATACAGATTATTGTGCTTTTCAGGATCTCAGAGCATAGGCTAATGTTTTGTTTTGAATTAGGCTATGAGCATGGGTGTACTTTTCATTGTTGTTCATTTTTGTTATAGTTCTGTTTTGTTTGTTGCTAGTACTGGGGCTTGAACTCAGGGCCTGGGCACTGTCCCTTAGCTTTTTTGTTCAAGGCTGGTTCTCTACTACTTAAGCCACTTTCAGCTTTTTTGGTGGTTAATTGGAGATAAGAGTCTCAAGGGCTTACCTACACTAACCTTTGAATTGGTCATGAGACAATTGCACCCTGGTGGATGTGTTTTTCTTAATAAGAAAGTATTTTCAGTTTGTACTGTAAACATGTTTGTTTTCATCATTTATCAAGTCTGACACTGCTACATTTAAGAAAGTAGAAAACTTGTGCTTTGTAAAATTTTTATTTAGTGGGATACCCTTAAAATGGAAGAAATAAAATCATTTTCAGTATACAAATGTTTTCTTCCTTTTTGTGCTCAGTAAATTTCATTTTTGAGATGTTTTAGAACAATCTGTGATAAAATTGGTGAGAAAACTTACTGTGTTTATGAACTGGCAATTGTAGATTTTTTTTTTTACTAATTTTATTTTCACTTAAAGAGTTTGTGGTTTAAAATTTTTATTGTTTTAATCTTATTTGTTATTGTTTTTCAGTTTCTCTGATAGCGTTTACTACTATGGCTTTGCTAACAATAATGGAATTCTCAGTATATCAAGATACATGGATGAAGTATGAATATGAAGTAGACAAAGATTTTTCTAGGTAACTGTATCTCACAATACCTAAGCTCTACTTTTGTTAGGTTATTTTAGAGAAATTTATGTTATTTATGAGAAATAAATATGAGGTTATTTATGAGAAATTCTCATTTTGTGTATTGAAACATTGTTTTTTGTTTTTTGTCTGCTTTTGTGTGTGTGTTGGTCCTGAGGCTTGTACTCAGGTCCCAGGTGTTGTCCCTGATGTTCAAGGCTAGAGTTCTAATACTTGAGCCACAGCTCAATTTCTGGCTTTCTTGGTTAATTGGAGATAAGAGTCTCCACTGACTTTTCTGCCTGGGCTGACTTTAAACTGTGATCCTCAGATCTCAGCCTCCTGAGTAACTATTATAGGATTATAGGTGTGAGCCACCAGTAAAAAGCTGTTTTGAAATTTTTTTGCAGGTAGCAGGTTTATAATATTAGGATTGCAGAGTTTTAGCTATGAATTCAATCCAGTTCTTCCTTTTACTTACTCCATGACTTTAGGGAATTTACTAAGTCACATCTGCATGTGTTTCAACACCTGTTCTGTGAGATAGAAATAATAATGGTAGGACTCTTTTGTTTTCTTTTTCATGGGACTTAGCAGGTAAATCAACATTTGTAAGATTGCTGTGTATCCTTGGTCAAGCCATATAAAGGATTTATTGGTGGCTTTAGTTCCTTCATCTGTAACATGAATATGTTTCTAGATTGCATTAATTATTTGGGATTGGTTGTAGTAGTTATTTCATTTGTTTTTAGCACTAAATTAAAAATTTCCAAGTATGGTCTTAGGTACTTATCTATGTCACCACATGAATACAGGCACAGGGTCCATACTTAGAAGTCTGGTACTTGGCCTTCTTCTCTGTCTCCTACAGATGTCCTGAAAGTGCACACTGGAATTATTTTGAGTACAGTGTGAATTGTAGGCAACTTTTAAGACTATTAAGGCCTCCAAAATGTGTAATTCCTAACTGGAATCATATGAAAGTCCTTCAGAGTGAACTCAGCTTGGATAAGAAGCTCAGAACTCATTATTTATACTGATTGTTTTACTTGGAAGGGATATTTCATTTTGCTGTTTGAAAATTAACTTTATTTCAATTACTGATTTGGGAGCAAAGCATTGATTGGATCTTGTTAAAACGCCTGTAGATCTGTAAGCATCAGATTTATTTGTTTGTTTGTTTTTCCTGGTGGTTTAGTTGTAATTATCTTGAGATATCCAGACTTAGTTTCTGAAATGTCCCCTTAATGGATATGTGATTTTCTGCTGTGCATTTTTGCTGCTCTGCACACTGATGGTTCTCTCTCTCTCTCTTTTTTTTTTTTGTCTGATGGTTCTCTTGAAGGACCATATCCACCCATTTTATTGCTCTCTACATCACATAGATTAAATCTATTTTAATGGTTTTTATGATAGCTAGAGAAAAATTTACACCTAATTCTTGATTTGGTATTCTTTTTGGTCAGGCATGGGGTTTGAACTCAGGGCCTGGGCACTGTCCCTGAGCTTTTGGGCTCACAGCTAGTGCTCTGCCACTTTGAGCCACATTGCCACTTCCTTGATTTGCTATTCTCTCTCTCTCTCTCTCTCTCTCTCTTGGTCAGTTGTGGGGCCTGAATTTTGCCTGGGCGCTGTCCCTCAGCTCTTTAGCTCAAGGCTTGTGCTCTACTACTTGAGCCATAGCACCACTTCCGGCTTTTTCTGCATATGTGGACCTCATGCGTGCAGGGCAGGCACTCTACCACTAAGCCACCCTCCCAGCCCTTGATTTGTTATTCTTAAAGGAATGTTTTATCTAATATTTAAATGCACAGAAGTTTAGATATTGTTGAGTTTCTCAGAATTATCTATTTTAGAGCTGCTACCCTGAGGTTTAAAAAGTAATGTGTTAAAGATGTGAAAAGTTAACAAGATTTGTTAAGTAATCACTAGATAGAAGTTTTTAGTAATGCCTTTGTTTTTATTATAGCAAAGGCAATCTGAGTTGTAATTAGTACCTTTTTTGTTTGAAATCCAAGACTTCCATAGGTAGATTGATTTCTATTGCTCATACTTTTGCTAATTGCTAGGTTCTAATGTTTATCTTTTTGTCTTTTAGTAAATTGAGAATCAATATAGACATTACTGTTGCCATGAAGTGTCAGTGTAAGTACTGTAAGCTTGGCCTTTCTCCATGTACTGTAGTTCAGACAGTTGCAGTAGAACTTCAAAACACTGTAATTTAACATTTTTTCCTTTTGAATATTTAAATATTTTATCATGTTGCTTAATGGTACATATTGTCTCACTTTAGTTTCAATTCAGTGAATTCCGTAGCCATAAAGAAAGATTTAGCCAGGCACTGGTGACTCATGCCTGCAATCCTAGATTCTCAATAGGCTGAGATCTAAGGATTGTGGTTTGGAGCCAGCTGGGGCAGGAAAGTCCATGAGTCTCTTAACTCTAATATCCACCAGAAAACCAGAAGTGGCACTGTGGCTCAGAGTGGTAGAGCACTAGCCATGAGTGAAGAAGCTCAGAGACAGCACCTAGCCCCTGAGTTAGGGTCCCATGACTGACCCCCCCCCAAAAAAAACAAAACAATAAACAACCAGACAATAAAAGGAAGATTTAGCTGGGTGCTGGTGGCTCATGCTGGTAATTCTAGCTACTTGGGAGGCTGAGATCTGAGGATCAAGGTTCATGGTCAGCCAGGGCAGGAGAGTCCGTTAAACTATTCCAGCAAATAGCTAGAAGTAGTGGTGTAGCTCAAGTGGTAGAGCTCCAGCCTTGAATGAAAAAGCCACAGGTCAGTGAAAGGACATGAGTTCAAGCTCCAGTACTAGTATAAATAGTGACAGAGTGATAGAAAGAGAAAGATAGAGGTCTAACATTAGTGAATTAAAATATAAGAAAGGGCTGGGGAGGTGGCTCAGTGGTACAGCGCTTGCCTTGCATGCCTGAGGCCCTGGGTTTGATTCCTCAGCACCACATAAGAAAAAAGCTGGAAGTGACGCTATGGCTCAAGTGGTAGAGCGCTAGCCTTGAGCTGAAGAGCTGAGGGACAGCGCCCAGGTCCAGAGTTCAGGCCCCACAACTGGACCCCCCCAAAAGAAAATAAAAAATAAAATGTAAGAAAATGAGGAAAATTGTCAATGAGAGTTGAAGTTAGGCTATATTGTTCTTGTTGGTATAACAGAGTTACATATACCTTCAGAAGCATAATCTTGTTTCACTGGTTCAAGTGACCACCTTTCCTGACACTTCCTCTCTTTTATTTGAAAGTACTTCAGAGTGAATTGTGATGAGTTACTCATTTTATTCCTTCACTATCTTTACTTAGTTGTTCTGAGGCAAATAGAAAAATGCTTATTTGTTACAGAGATAAAAAAGTATTACTTTCCAAAATGGTGGCACTTCTACATGAAAAGTGTCCTTGGAGTTACTACTTTGAGTATTTGAAATGAAGAATTCATATATTCAGGCAAAATACTTAGTATGAAATAGTTTTACCCAATTTCTAATAGAACTCATCATAGAACACTTATAGCTCTTTTAAAAAATTTTCCTTCTATTAGTAGTTTTAAGAAAAACAGTATTACCTTAATACTTAAATTTTCAGTTAACACTAATGGCAAATATATCATGTTGTCTGACATTACAGTGTTAGTTTTTTCAAAATAAAGTTGAAATTGCTTTTTTTTTTTTTTTTGGTGTGTGTGCTAGTTCTGACTCTTGAATTCAAGGCCTTCAGCTCTCACTTGGCTTATTTGCTGAAGGCTGGTACTGTACCACTTGAACCATGCTTTCACTTCCAGCTCTTTGGTGGTTAATTGGAAATTAGAGTGTCAGACTTTCCTGCCTGGACTGGCTTTGAACTGCCATCCTCAGATTTCAGCCTCCTAAGTAGCTAGGATTACAGATGTGAGCTACTGGTATCTGGCTTGACTTAATTTGAAAAAGCATCAGCTAAGATTTCTTTTAATCTCTGAAAAAAATTTTGTAGCTTATATTTTGTTCATTTATTTAGTGCTTGTGATTAGGTTTTTGCCAATTTTTGCAAAGCTCTTTAATTCAGTCAGAATTGCATTTTTTTACCCTGGGACTCCATGTCATTTATTTTTTAGAGCAAGAAAAATAATTTTTTTCTGACTTTCAGAATACTATGTACCAAAGCTATATAGTGCTATTGTTTTAATTTTTGAACCAGTAAGCAGTATAGAAAGGTGATACTATACACTTTGAGTTTTCTATTAGTTT
This sequence comes from Dipodomys ordii, assembly GCF_000151885.1. Taxonomy (NCBI): domain Eukaryota; kingdom Metazoa; phylum Chordata; class Mammalia; order Rodentia; family Heteromyidae; genus Dipodomys; species Dipodomys ordii. Next base: position 1,697,850 of record NW_012267383.1, read on the forward strand.
TGTTAATTTGCTTTACGTCAGATACAGTTTTGATCTGAACATAGGTTGTGAAACGTTTGTTTGTTTTTTCCTACAGATGTTGGAGCAGATGTATTGGATTTAGCAGAAACAATGGTTGCTTCTGCAGATGGTCTTATTTATGAACCAGTAAGTTTGGTTTACATAGTGATTGAAAAATATGCTTTAGGAATTGAACCCTTGGAATCACTTTGAATTGACTATTAGTTTGGTATATATACTATACATTTTTTTATTAAGAATAATTGAGCTAGGCAATGGTGGCTCATACCTCCTGTCCTACTTACTCGGAAGGCTGAGATCTAAGCATCCTGGTCCAAAGCCAGCCAGGCCAGAAAGTCCATGAGACTCTTAGCTCTCTAGTTAGCCACCAAAAAGCAGAATAGAGCATCAGTCTTAAGTGAAAAAGCTGTGCAACAGCACCTAAGTTCAAGCCCTAGTACTAACACATAAAAAAGAATAACCATTTACTTTTACCACTGTATTTTTGCTTCCATTTCCTGTCACTCTTAGTTTATTTTTATTATACTGTGGAGTGACTGTTAGTTTTTTGTTTTTTTTTTGGTTGGTCATGGGGCTTGAACTCTGGGCCCTGGGTGCTGTCCCTCAGCTCTTCAGCTCAAGGCGAGCGCTCTACCACTTGAGCTACAACGCCACTTCCGGTTTTCTGGTGGTTTATTGGAGATAGGAGTCTCACGGTCTCTCCTGCCCGGGCTGGCTTTGAACCGTGATCCTCAGATCTCAGCCTCCTGAGTAGCTAGGATTACAGGCATGAGCCACCAGTGCCGGGCAAACTGTTAGTTTTTTTTTTTTTTTTTTTTAGCAAGAATATATGGGTTGTGTCTGCCATGACTGCCCTTGTGGCTCATGGGAAGCCAGCTTGCCATGCAAATGCAGGTTTGGCTGAGGAAAGGATTTTTTCTTGCTGCTTCCTAGCAGGAATTGGGGCTTTCGCTGCTTGAATTTCATTATTTCATTTGTCTCTTCAACTTTCCTCCATGATAATCATGATAGCATCAGTTAGATGATTTTTAAATCCTAAAATATCATTTTGTACATGCAATAGATTGCCGACTTGCATTCATTCTGATAAATGTAGGCAACCAATCAGGGAATTATGCATGCTTGGTAAAATTTCTTTGTTATGTTTGAGTAAAATTCCATTAAAATGTATAGTTTGGTCTATCGAAGGTGAATGCCTATCAGGTGTGTCTGGTTTTAGTAGCACTTTACATTAATCTTACTGCTAGCTACGAAGGAGGCCGAGACCTGAGGATCATGGTTTGAAGCCAACCTGGGCCAGGCCCTGAATTCAAATCCCATCTCACACATGCACGCACGCACGCAATTTTTTAAAAAATTGTGATGTGTGGAAATCTAAGGAGATTTGACGTTGCTAGTGACAGTGTATTCTTTCATTTCAGGTAATATTTGAACTTTCACCACAGCAAAAAGAATGGCAGAGGTAAAGCTAAACTACTAGCATCTATAGAAATACAAACCTTTAATCTTGTTTTATCTATTGTAAACTGTAGTCTAGCGTGATTCTCTGATTGAATTATCAAAATATTAGAAATACTAGAAATTATCAGATATTAGGAAAGTCGTACATAATCTTTTTCTCTAATTTGATTCATAAATTTTTTTGTTTGTTTTTTGGGGGGTGGTCCGGTCGTGGGGCCTGAACTCTGGGCCTGGGCGCTGTCCCTCGGCTCTTCAGCTCAAGGCTAGCACTCTACCACTTGAGCCACAGAGCCACTTCTGGCTTTTTTCTTTTTGCTTATGTGGTGCTGAGGAATTGAACCCAGGGCCTCAGGCATACAAGGCAAGCGCTCTACCACTGAGCCAACTTCCCAGCCCCTGATTCATAAATTTTAAAGTGAGCTATTCAAGTGATTTGTGAAAATAATATGTAAAGATTGTTTGAAATTGAGTTTTAATAGAATGAGATAAAGGAAAAGGAAAGCTTTCTTTTCTCTATAAACTATTACCTGACTGGTGCTAAGTCAGAGTTAACTTCCTAATGTAGCTTTCTACATATTTTCTGAATGTATGTAATTTCTTCCTATTTGTTTGAAAATATATTTCTCTTGTTATTTTCTTAATACAAATTGGATCATTCTATCCATTCCTTGTACATTTTTTTCCACCTAATGGGATGTTATAGATTAAGAAAGTCCATTTTATAGATTGACTAATTGTATTCTTATTGATGGACATTTGATTGCTTCCACAAGTCTCATTTTAAAAAATCAATACTTGGTGAACAGCTGTATCTAATTCTTTTTATTTAGTTATTTTTCTTGGCAGTCCTAGGATTTTACCTTGAGGCCTTGAGCTGGCCAGGTTGGCCAGGCTGCCATTTGAGCCACTCACCTAGCCCTTTTAATTTATTTACATTTTGGATACAATCCTGCATTTTCCTTTGGGGCCAACTTCAGATCCTGTTATTGTCCTTGGACTACAGGCTGGCTCCCCACCACAGGCTTGTGAGGAGAGAGGAGATGTTGGTAACTTTTTACTTGTTCTGGCCACAAACATCCTCCCATGCCCTACTTTTCAAATAACTAGGCTTTTGAGAAGGAGCCATTGTAGTTAGCCTCTGAACCCTAATTCTTTATGTATGTGTTCTAAATACTTAAGTATGGAAAATTCTAGAAATAGACAATGCTGCTTCAGATGATAGCTAATTTAATATTGTGATACAGAGTGACATATATCCTCCCAAATATTCTTTTACTTATATAGCTTAAATACATATGGGCCCAAAATTAGTATAACTAAATTGAAAATTGGTTTTTGCAGTTAATGGATAAAAATTAATATTTGAACTAGCATTTCTTTGTGAATCAGTTGAATAGCTTCTAAGCCCCCGTTGGGATTTAGTTCTTACAAAAGTACATGATCATGCTGCGTATGGATTTTTTTTTTTTTTTTTGCCAGTCCTAGGGCTTGAACTCTGGGCCCAGGCACTGTCCCTGAGTTTCTTTTGCTCAAGGCTAGTGTTGTACTACTTGAGCCACGACATCACTTCTGGCTTTTTCTGTGTATGTGGTACTGAGGAATCGAGCTCAGGGCTTCATGCATGTTAGTTAGGCAAGCACTCTAACTTAAGTCACATTCCCAGCCCTGTATATTGATTTTGCTTGGTTGTTTTCTTCTTTACTTTTAAAAACCTTTGTGTTTAAAAGCACATACTCTTAGGAAGAGTGTGTGCTTATCCATAATCCTAGCTGGGCTCAGATCTGTGGATCTTGAAGCCAGATCAGGCAAGGAAATTCCTAAGACCCTTCTTTCCAGTTAACCGCCAAAACACTGGAAGTGGAGGTGTGGCTCAAGTGAAAAACCTAAGGCCTTGATCCAGTACCAGCACCAAAAGAAAAGAAAAGATTGCTTAATTTAAGTTAATAATATACTTAATTTTTTTTTTTTTGGTCGGTCGTGGGGCTTGAACTCTGGGCCTGGGCGCTGTCCTTCAGCTCTTCAGCTCAAGGCGAGCACTCTACCACTTGAGCTACAGCGCCACTTCCGGTTTTCTGGTGGTTTATTGGAGATAGGAGTCTCATGGTCTTTCCTGCCTGGGCTGGCTTTGAACCGTGATCCTCAGATCTCAGCCTCCTGAGTAGCTAGGATTATAGGCGTGAGCCACCAGCGCCCGGCACTTAAAAATTTTTTAAAGGCCTATTTTACCTGTGTACTAATTGTGTGGCATATATGTATTTTATCTCCTACTTACTTACATATCTAGAAAATACTTAATGTATTATTTTTTTCAAGTTTGTGTGTGTGTGTGTGTGTTTGTGTTGTACTATGTTCTTTTTTTTTTAGAATAGTTTTAGGTATACAGCAGAGTTGAGCAGAAAGTAAGGCCCTATCTACCTCTCATTATGGACATGCTGCAATACAGCCATAATTTATGTTAAGAGTTCATTCTTGGTGTGATATGTCTTGTGAATTGACACACAAGTGATGATGTGTGTCCACTCTTATCATCTCATCAGCAATAGAGTTACTGCCCTGATTTCTCTGTTTTTCTCCTACCATATACATTTCATGTTCAAAGATACACAGTTAAGTAGAGATTGACAGAGCTATGGAGGGGTGAGTTTGATTGGGGTACTTTGTATACAAGTGTAGAAATATCATAATATTCCCTTCCCACATGTACAAATAATGAATAATCTTTTTTAAAAGATAATATTAAGGGAGATAAAAATATATACTTGGTTTTTTTTTAATCGTCCTTTGCTTTAAATGTTCATTCTGCTTTCAAAAATTATAAGAATACCAGGTGCCAGTGACTCTTTGCCCTAATTCTAGTTACTCAGGAGGCTGACATATGAGAACTGCAGTTCAAAGCCAGTCCAGGCAGAAAGTTCTGTTGATATTCTTATTTACAGTTAAGCAGCAGAAAGGCCAAAAGTAGAACTGTGGCTCAAGTGGTAGACCTCCAACCTTGAGCAAAAAAGCCAAAAAATGGTGTCCAGCCCTGAGTTAAAGCCCCAGTACCAGCATACACACACACACACACACACACACAAAAACACAAATGATAAGATGCTTGTGAGATGGCTTTTCCCCATTGGTCTACTACTTAAAGTCCAGCAAGCCTATAATAGAGCTGTTACTTTGTCTTATTCTTTTTATCTGCAACATACACTTTTTATCTGCAGCATACAATTCGATGCCTGGCAAAATGTAAGGATTTAATAAGTACATCTGCATGAATAATAAATGAACTTAAATTCTTAGATAAGCAGAGCCCTTGCTACATGTCCAGTACCAGTGATTCTGACAGATGGCTAGACCCAGCTACTAAACTTCTGTCTACCCTTCTTCTGTTTTCTTGCTTTCATGGAAATAACCAGAGAAAACTGGTTACACTTGCATTTGGAATAAAACCCTATAATAATAAGCATACTGTTTCAACCAAACCAGCTAAATCATTGTGACTAGCTGGTTTGGTTGAAACAGTATGCTTATTATTGGCTATCTACCTTGGCTATCTCTGGATGCCTTTCTGTGTTTCTAAATTATGGTTTGTGTCAAACTTAGGATGCTGCAGCTGATTCAGAGTAGGCTACAAGAAGAGCATTCTCTTCAGGATGTAATATTCAAAAGTGCTTTTAAAAGTTCATCCACCGCACTTCCACCCAGGTGAGTTGTCATGGAAATGTTACCTGTGTGCTGGAAACTAGTCCCATTTGCTATCATCTTAAATGTAAACTAGTCTACTTGTTTTTTAGTATTGTTTTAATTTTATGAGTCTACTTTCCTTTGAAGGAGAAAATAAGAATTATGACAATATTTTAGTTCTTAAATTTTGTGATTTTTTTGAAAATTAGGATTATTATAAAGTATATTCTCAAAATTTTTTTCCTTTTTTTCTTGGTGCAAATACTAGGGATTGAACTCAGAGCTTGAATGCTGTCTCTTAGCTTTTTGCTCAAGGCTGGAACTCTTCCACTTGAGCCAGATTTTTTGGTAGGTAATTGGAGATAAGAGTCTCACAGTCTATCCTGCCATGGCTGGCTTTGTTACCATAATCCTCAGATCTCTGCCTCCTGAATAATTTGGATTATGGGTGTGAGCCACCAGCACCCAGCCAGAATAACTCTTTTGTTTTTATTTTCATTCTTTCCCTGGGCTTAGACCTTTGGTTAGATTTAAAGTACTGGAACATTTTAGATTTGTATGTATAGATGTGTAATCATAATGTAAAGTCTCAACATTTCATAGAGGTATGATTCTTATAACTGCAAAGTTCAGGCAATGGCTGCTTCCACGGCTGCCTTTCAGGATGTTGTCTAAAAATTGATCTATAGCACCTTTTATCTTTTGTGGTGTGCAGTTTTTGCAGCATAGAATGGCAACTCTTAAATGTGTTCAAGCAACATCAATGTGTTTTGTAGGGAAGATGACTTGTCACAGTCTCCAGACGCATGCAGAATCCGTGGCCATCTCAACGTTAATAAAGTAGCAGGGAATTTTCACATAACTGTGGGCAAGTATGTCCTTTTCCCTTATGAAAGTTCCTTAGACAAGGTTGCAGCTTCATTAAAAGCAAATTCTTTCCTAAACAGATAACATACAGCTAACTACTGAATGCCTGCCTAAACTGATGTGTTTTTCTGATGTCTGAAGATTGAAATTTGGAGTGTCAGGTTATTTTGTATATTAAGGTAATGATCTGCAGGCACATATGAATTAAAATCTGTTTCTTCGTAAGTTTTAAAAGTAGCCAGAGAGCTCTTACTGCAGTATTTCATTAATATGTTCATTTTCTTAGTTTTTAGGTATTTTAAAATTAAAATATTTATTTTAGGTTTTGGTTTTATCTAACTTCTTACTCACATCAAGCTATATAGTCCCTGATTAGCTCTAGATGAATTATTTTGATACAGTTAGAAATAATTAGTGTCTAGTATGAAGCTGAATTAGGTAAAAGTTATGGAAAAAATATCAAACACTGTGCTTTCTCTTTGACTGTTATTGGGGATTGAAATCCAGACCTTAAACACATGCTAGATAATGCCGTATAACATTTGATCCACACACTACAGGTCTCTCCTGTTTGTTTGTTCTTTGGATAGAGACTTGTTATCTTTGCCTGGACTAGATTTGAACTTGTCATTTTCCTGCTTCTCAAGTAGATGGGATTACAGGCATATAGAACACCTGTGGCTCAGAACCTTTATTTTTTAATTTTAATTTTTTTGCCAGTCCTTGGGCTTGAACTCAGGGCCTAGGCACTATCCCTGAGCTTTTTTTGCTCAAGGCTAGCACTCTACCACTTGAGCCACAGTGCCATTTCTGGCTTTTTCTGTTTATGTGGCACTGAGGAATGGAACTCAGGGCTTCATATATGCAAGGCAAAAGCACTCTACCACTAAGCCACCTTCCCAGCCCTCAGAACCCTTTATTTTATTTTATATTTTTATATCAGTCCCAAGGCTTGAATTTATGCCTGGGCACTGTCTGTACCTTTTTCACTCAATGTATTGCTATACCACTTGAGCCACACCTCTTATGGTTTTTTGGTAGTTAATTGGGGATAACAGTCTCATGGACTTTCTTGCTCAGGATGGATTTGAAACCATAAACTTCAGATCTTAGCCTCCCAAGTAACAATCTCATGGACTTTCTTGCCCAGGATGGATTTGACCATAAACTTCAGATCTTAGCCTCCCAAGTAGCTTACAGGTGTGAGTCACCTGTGCTCAGTTCCACTCCTATCAATTCTCAGAACAGCCAGTTCTCTACTGAAAATTCCCTGGGGCTAGATTTCCAGTCTGATTGGTTAACAATACAATATAACAGAAAATATGTAGAGGAATTCTGACCATTTGGCTTCATCCTGAAGGATTTTAACAAGTGTCAGAACTATAGAGTGATCTAATTTGAATTTTAACTTAATTTTTGAAATAGTTATTATTATTATTTTTGGGTCCGGTCGTGGGCCTGAACTCTGGGCCTGGGCACTGTCCCTCAGCTCTTCAGCTCAAGGCTAGCGCTCTATCACTTGAGCCACAGCGCCACTTCCGGCTTTTTTCTTTTTGCTTATGTGGTGCTGAGGAATCGAACCCAGGGCCTCAGGCATGCAAGGCAAGCGCTCTACCACTGAGCCACCTTCCCAGCCCGAAATATTTATTTTCTAAACTCATTAATAATTCAGTTGAAGAAATTCTGCCTTTGCTGAGAGTTAAATCTGTACTGTAAGGATATCATTAATGGTGAGGATAAAGAAGACTCTGTAGACTTGAAATGTCTTCTAAACAATTCAAATCAAACATGCATGGATTTACATTTTCAAACATGACATATTCATTAGTGGTCACTACTAAACAGATAATCATTAGAGATCACTTTTGAAAACAAAAAATTTTAGCTTTGAACCTCAATAAGCAAAATGTACTTTTCCTGCAAAACTAATTAGTGTGTATTGACTATTGTCAAACATAGTTGTCAGTTATTAGTTTTGGAGTTTTTTCAATGGAAGGTTGGGCAATCTATATTGTTCTTCGGAAACTGTAGTAGCTTGATTTTGTATATTGGCCCATAAAGCTTTAAAATTACTGATTATCTGGCTCTCTACAGAAAAAAAAATGCCATTCCTATTTGATCATATTGCTGAGATGACAGGAAGGACATGTAGGTTCTTATGTTGTACTCCAAACAATGTGCAGCTTAGGCTGCAAATCCACTTTCTCATGGGAATTAGTTGGACATTTGAATGGTATTACTTTCAAATCATTTTCTTCCTTTCAGGGCAATTCCACATCCTCGAGGGCACGCACACTTGGCAGCACTGGTCAACCATGACTGTAAGCACTTGTGAACTGCTTCTTTCACTGTGGATGGCTGTGTGTATGTGTGTGTGTGTGTACATGTGCATGCATGTGTGCTTTTTTTCTTGCAGAAATAATGTAAAGCTTTAAAAGTAAGCTATTTAAAAATAAATGTCTTTCCTTTCATTCTTTAAGCCACCTGTATTTTCATTTAATTCTAGCTCCAAATTGCAAAGATTAGGGGGAAAAATATTTTGTTCTCCCTTGTGAATAGTGCAGTCAATTTTTGTAGATAATGAAGAGAATGTGTCAGAGTTTATTTCTGCTTGTAAGCCCAGATGTACATATTCCCATACACACATGAAGTTAGTTTGGTGTAATGATGGTTCCAATTTTTATATAATAAAGAGAATGTGTCAGAGGTTTACTTCAGCTTCTAAGCCTAAATGTGGACATGTTGCCATATACACATAAAGTTGGTTTGATGTAATGAGGGTTATGAAACTGTTGAAAATTTACTTTTGAAAATGCAAACAATAAATTTATGAAAATCAATTTGGTCATAGAGATGGTATATATTGAAAATATCTGTGATCATTTTCAATATTTGGCTATGTGAATGTTGCCCAGTAATTCTAACAACAGTCCTGTTCCTTACTGTATGGTGTTGAAGATTAGGAAAGGGTTTTTTGTTTATTGTTTTGGCTATCAGGATTGAATGCTATATCATTTCATTGAAGTTGGTTTGTGCGTAACTTTAACATTTGAGACAGCATTTTAACTGAATCTGTTTTTTTATTTTGAATTGGCATACATTAATCCCATGAGAGGGTTTCATTATGAGAGTTCCCTGTATGAACAGCTCTCTCCCTCCAGTGTATTGCCATTCCTCCTCTCCTTCCTCTTCCTTCCATCAGTGTTTGGTGGGTTTCATTCTGCTATACTCATACATAATATGAAACAGTTTTTTCCTCTTTGTATTTCAGTAACTTTTCCTTTGCTTCTCTCACCTTTTATCCTCAGACAGTTCCACTTTTACATTCCCGTTCTTTTATTATTATGATAATCATCGTTTTAGGCCTACTTCCACAAAGAACAACAACATGGCATATTTAGTTTTTTGAGGTTGGCTTATCTCTCTCAACATCATGTTTGCTTTTCTGTTCCATTCATTTTTTATTTTTTTTTATTGTGAAAATACTGTACAGAGGGGTTACAATTACATGGGCAAGATAGTGAGTACATTTCTTATCAAGCATTGTAGCCTCCTCCTTTGTTTACCCTTCCCATCCCTTCCCATCCTCCCTTCCCCCACCCAGTCCTTCCCCCCCACCCCCCAAGTTGTAAAGTTCATTTTTGACATGACAACTTTTACTTCTCATTGTAGCAACAGGTCCACCTGTATCCTTATTTAAACGACTTGTTTTTCCCCTTCCCCTCCACAAATTATACCGACATCAAATACAGTTGTTCCATTCATTTTTGTGCACTTGACATATATTTCTTTTTTTTTTTAATTTTATTGTTAAGGAGATGTAGCAGGGGATTACAGTTACATAAATAAGGAAGTGATTACATTTCTTCTCTAATTTGTTACCCCTTCCCTCGTTTTACTCTCTTTCTCTACTCCTCAAATATTTGAGTAATATTCTGTGTCATACATATACATGCATATGTATTGTAATCATATGTGTGTACAATACTGTTGGGCACCTCAGCTGATTCCACAATTCAGCTATTGTGACAGAGCTACCATAAGCATAGTGAATAATGTATAATGTTGTACTGTCCTTAGAGAACTAGCATACTGATTTCCATAATGATTATACTAGTTCATATTCCCACCAACAGTGTATAAGATTTTACCCTACATCCTCTTATAGCACGTGTTTTCTTGATTGTCATTTTGACTGGGGTGAGGTCACATCAGTATGGTTTGATTTGTATTTGTATTTGCTTTATGGCTGAGGGTACTGAGTATGTTTCTGTGTTTTTGTTGGCCATTTATATTTCTTCTTATGAGAACTGTCCAGTTCATTTCCTCACTAGTTGGATTACTAGTTCTTTTACTGTTAATTTTTTGAGCTGTTGGTATATTATGGATAGTAATCCTTTATTCATTGAAGAGCTAGCGAAGATTATCTCTTAGTCTGTGGGTTGTCTTGATTCTAGTAATTTTTTGGATGTGCAGAACCTTTTTTAAAATTGATGAGAGTCCCATTATCAATTCATGCTCTTATTTGCTGGGCAATTGGAGTCCCACTCAGAAAATAATTACCTATGCTGGTATCTTCCAGAGTTTTCTTGTAGTTGTTTCAAGGTTTCAGATCTTGAATGAAAATCTCTGATTCATTTAGAGTTAATTTTTATACAGGGCAAGAGACAGAGATCTAGTATCAGTATTCTGCTTGTAGACAATTTTCCCAAATTGGCTTTACTCCAGTGTATGTGTTTTGGCTTCTTTGTCAGATCAGCAGGCTATTGCTGTGTGGCTATATTTCTAAGTCTTCTGTTCCATTGGTTTTTGAGTCTATTTTTGAGCCAGTGCCATGCTTTTATTTATTGTGGAATTGGAAGTCTGACATTGTGATCTTCCAATACTGCTTGTTCAGCTCAGTATTATTTTGGGGACTTGAGCTGTTTTTTGTTGCCATATGAATTTTAGAACTAATTTTCCTATTTCTGAAAAGAACGACTTTAAGATTTTGATGGTTTTTGCCTTGAATCTGTGGATTCCTTTTAGCAGTCTGACCGTTTTCATGATGTTTATGGAAATCTGTGAGCATAGGAGGTCTTTCTACCTCCTGGTGTCTTCTCTAATTTCTTCAAGGTTTTGTGGTTTTTCATTGCAGAAGTCTTTTGCCACCTTAGTTAAGTTTATATGTAGGTATTCTATTAGGCTATTGTGAATGAAATTACTTTTGTCATTTCTTTCTCAGCATGTTCAATGTTGGTAAGTTACTGATTTTTGTATGTTGATTTCATGTCCTCTTTCTTTGGGGAAAAATACTAGATTTAGGAAATTTTTGGTGGAATCTTGAGGGTCTTTTAATATAAAATTGTATTAATCTGAGAATGGGGATAATTTTACTTCTTTCCTGTTTGAGTCCCTTTTAAATTTTTGTCTTGTTTTATACCTGTGGCCAGGAATTTCAGTACTCTTTTAAGAGTGAAGGTAGTGGTTGCCCTTGTCTTGTTCCTGATTTTAGAGAAAATGATTTCAGTTTTTCCCCATTTGGTATGATATTGGCTATAGGTTTATCATAAGTAGTCTTTATCATACTGAGATATGTTCTTTCTATTCTTAGTTTATTTTTTCTTCTGAACCCTTATAATAAAAGGATATTGAGTTTTGTCAAAACCTGTTTTCTACATAATGTGAGATGCTCATGGGACCTTTGTCCTTGGTTGTTTATATGCTGTGTTGCATTTATGGATGTGTATATGTTGGAAAATCAAACTAAATATTTAAGAAATGAAAAAATAATACCAATAAAAATTCAATTGAAGCCCTAAACAATAGACTGGAATAAGTTAGAATATTAGGGAGTACCTTCCATGATAAGTTAAAGCTAAGGAAATTAAAGCTAGTGCTACACTAGCACTGCAGTGGAATCTTGAAGGAATCTTACATGCAGAAAAGGAAAACAAAAGAAAATAGAAAAGACAGCAATAAACTCCACTAGTTGAGTAGATTAGCAAAGGAGGAATAGGAAAGAAATGAGCCTCTTACAAACCGATGTGAAATATGATGTAACTTTCAGTATTAAACTGTAAATGTTAATGGTGTTAACTTTCCCATTCAAAGGCATAGAACAGCAGGCTGGATTAAAAATAAACAAGATGCAAGCCAGCACCAATAGCTCACACACCTGTAATCTTTATTTGAGGATCACAGTTTGAAGCCAGCCTGGGCAGGAAAGTATGAGACTCTTACTTCTAACTAACGACCAAAAAACCTAGAAGTGGAGCTGTGTCTCAAGTACTAGAGTGCTAGCCTTGAGCAACAAAGCTTACAAACAGTACCCAGGATCTGAGTACCAGGACTGCTGTGAGCCCCCCCCCCCCATAGTCAAGAGTTTGTTGTTTATAAGAAACAACAAAAGGGCAGAAAAAATTATTACAAGGAAAGGAGCCCTGAACACAGACAGGCTGAAAAAATCAACTTTAAACCAAAATTAATCAGAAGAGACAAAGAAGGCTACTTCTTGTTAATAAAAGTAAGAAACTACAAAGGGGGGGGGGAAGGATAACAATTATTAACATGTACACACCAGATACTGGTCCACATAAGTACATTAAATAAACATTTCTGGACTTACCAGCAGTAATTAGACCCCAGTGCAGCAATAGTTGAAGACTTTCATACCCATCTTTCACCAACAGATAGATCATCCAGACAGAGTCACAAAGAAATCTTGGCACTAAATGACATTCTATATACTAGATGGTCTTAGCAGACTTCTATAGACTGTTTTATTCAGTAGCTGCACAATGAACATTCTCAGTAGCTTATGGAATGTTTTTCCAATCTTTTTTGGCACATAGAGCAAATCTTAGCAAACACAAAAAAGTTAAAATCAATTCCTTCTTTTCTATCAGATCTTAATAGAATTAAACTAGACTACTATAGCAAAAGACACTGCAATATCTATATATCTGTATATATATAGTACAGGTATCTAGATATCTATCTATATATATAGATATATATAGATAGATATCCATATGGATATAGTATAGCTATAAATATAGATAATGTAGGTATAGATATGGATATACCTAGATAATATATAGATAAATCTGTGCTTATTCAAATGTGTATAGACTGAAAAATGCACTGTTGAATGAGTAATGAACAGTATAGAATTAAGGGCTAGGTTCTAAAATGGTTTAGAATCTGATGAAAATGAAAACACAATCTACCAGAACCCTTGGAGTACAGCAAAGGTGTGGTCTCCAGTGGTCAGTTAAGACTCTGGGCTCGGGACCGCTGTTGGGTAGAGGTGGAGTAGGTCACTCTCTGCCAAGAGCCCTTGGTGGGCATGTGTTTACTTGTACCCACAAGGCTGGGCAGTGATCTTTGGGGTCTGGCAGTCCCCAGGACAGTGTCAGTCAGTCACACATGCTGTGTGCTCACCTTGTTTTCTCCTGGGCCACACCAGAATAACAGCCACTGGCTGTTTTCCCCAACCCCTGTATGGTCCCAGCTGTGTGGGCCCTTGGTCAGCTTATTGTGCCTGAAGTCCCTTGTGGATGCCTGTTTACCAGTACCCGTTGGGCTGGGTGAGGTACTCAGAGCGCTGGCAGTCTCTGGGAAATTCATCTAGCTCTTGAACTGTGCCTGAGGCACAACTCCCAGTGCATTTCTCCAGCCCTAGGCCTGGTCTGAGTGTGAAGACCTTTGGTCAGCTCACTCTGCTGGTGGGGTAGTTGTTTTTACTTGTACCCAGTGCTCTGAGTGGGACTCACACAGATCCACTGGTCACAGAAAAGCACCCTGACCCCCCTCTCCTGTGCCATCCTGGTGGCATAGCCAAGAAGCTGCTTTGTTATCTCTGTGTTGCTTTTTTTTTTTTTAATAGATCTAAGGTTTCGTCATACATCTAAACAGTTACTGTGCCAGTGCTTAATGTGTACCTTTCTGTGTAGCCAGGTGCCTAAGCATTTACTCCTGCCACAGAGGGACCTGAAATGGAGAAACACAACTGGTTTCTTTGGGATCAACTTATACTCATCCATTTCTCATTTATGTGCATTTCTCTCAACATAATGCTTGAAGTACTTTATTACTGTACATGCAAATGTAAATGTTTTAACTTCAGAACAAGTGAATTTAAGCTGATTTGTAACAGACACTTTTGAATAATGAAATTTCTCTGCTCAATTGTCTTTGTTTTTGCCTCTTAGCCTACAACTTTTCTCATAGAATAGATCACCTGTCTTTTGGAGAGGTTGTTCCAGGAATTATTAATCCTCTGGATGGAACAGAAAAAATTGCCATAGATCGTAAGTATTGACTGAATCTACATATGGGAAGTTGCACTCAAAACCTTGAAATTTGCATATTAAAAAGCAAGTCTTAGCCATGCTTATAATCCTTGTTACTTTGGAGGCTGAGATGTAAGGATCCCATTCCAAGCCAGCCTGGACAGGAAAGTCCCTGAGACACCTTATCTTCAATTATCTACCAAAAGCTATGCCTCAAAATGGTGAAGCATTGGCCTTAAGCACAAAAGCTCAGTGCCAGTACTGATACTAAAAAAAGCAAGTCTTAGCCACTCTTATAACCCTAGTTACTTAGGAGGCTGAGATTTGAGGATCATAATTCCTAGACAGCTGAGGCAGGAAAGTTCCTGAGGTTCTTTAACTCCAAGTAACCAGAAACAAAAGCCAGAAGTAGAGCTGTGGCTCAAGTGGTAGAGTACTACCCTTGAGAAATAAAGTTCAGGAGTAGCACTTATAGACCCTGAATTCAAGGACCAGGAGGGGCAACAAAAAGCAAGTTATTTTGAATTAATAATTAAGGAAGTCTTGTATTTATTTAATATATAATGATATGTATATTAAAAGATAAGTTTATGTATCCTTCAAGCAAGTGAAATTTGTACATGACAGAACAGAGTGAAGAAATTAGAAATAAAGGCAGGCAAGAGAAAGAGGATTTAAATGTTCTAAGTATATGAAGAATTGTGGTGCAACTGGTAGGGTTGTGGCGCAAGTTGTAGAGTGCTTGCACAGCAAATGTAGTTCAATCCTCAGTACCACCATGAATGAATGAGTGAATGTTCTAAATATATGAAAAATGAATGTGTTCAATGCATTGTACTTCATGAATAAATGATAAGTCAGAATAAATAACATATTCTAAATATACGAAAAGTTAATGTGTTAATGGAACATAATATTACTTCTCCAAAGAAAGAAAAAAGGAACAAAAGTTTCAACATTGGAAGAAAATTATTCATTCTTGTTACAGATTAAATGTCTTAACATGCATCTGTAGTCTTTTATGAACACTCCTCCAGGATTTTGCAGATAGTTATCAGAAGTAGTACACCAGCTCTTCTTAAAGTGATCATGATCCAATCTGCTTCAGAATAATTGCAGTTGTTGTCAAAATTGCATCTTTCTGGGCAGATTGTCATTTCTTTGGGGAAAAGGCCCAGATGTTTTAATTTAAAGAAGCTGCTTAGATGATTTTATTTAAAAACAAATAAAGGAAAACTACTGTCATGTCCTCCAATATATATGTTTGAATTTAAATGGGAGGCCTCCTTGCTTACTTAGGTGAAACTGAACATTTAGAATATAGATTTATAGGAAGAGTGAGCAGACTTTTTGGTAACTTGTTGGTGTTTGTAAGTTATAGTCAACTGCAGATGTCTAATAGTTATAAGAGACAGCACTTTTGATCACCTAATACTCCTTGAATGACTTGTTCTGTTATCCTTTGCTCTAGTACCATTCCTTGTACTTACTCACTGTCTGACTAGTTCAGTTTTAGTTTACTAGAAGTTTCAAATTGTGTTGGTTAGTGAGTGCTGGTGGCTCATTCCTAGAATCATAGCTACTCAAGAGGCTGAGGTCTAGGGATTCCAGTTTGAAGCTTGCCCAGGCAGGGAAGTCTGTAACACTCTTATCTTGTTAACCAGCCAAAAGCCAGAATTGGAGGTGTAGCTCAAATGGTAGAGCACTAGCTTTGAGCAAAAAGCCAAGTGGAATGTGACAACTTGAGTTTAAGCCCCAATATCAGTATATCTTTTTTTAGGGGGAAGGCGGGGGGGGTCTGGTCGTGGGGCCTGAACTCTGGGCCTGGGCGCTGTCCCTCAGCAATTCAGCTCAAGGCTAGCGCTCTACCATTTGAGCCACAGTGCCACTTCCGGCTTTTTTCTTTTTGCTTATGTGGTGCTGAGGAGTCGAACCCAGGGCCTCATGCATGCAAGGCAAGTGCTCTACCACTGAGCAACCTTCCCAGCCCATCAGTATATCTTGAAAAAAAAAAAAGTGATGTTTGTGCTGTTATAATTTTAAAAAACCTTTATCTTTTTAAAAGTAATTTTTGTTGAGATTAAGTGATTATATAAATTTCACAAGCTTCACAGTATTGCAGGATAGTGATATTTAGTTAAAGTCACAAACACATTTTTATCCTTCATAAGGCAAATTGTCATTATCTTGGTCTATAAAGTTTGTGAATTCTATGAGCTTTAACAATACAGCTATTTCTTCCACATTAGGTGATGTGTACATTTCTTTCCCTCTCATTCCCTCCTTCCCATCGGTGCCCTTGAGTTGCTTAGTTCACTTTCATCAATGTCCAGTGTAGCTGATGGGCCCGTCCATTGTATGTTTTCCCATTTCCCTCTGTTTCTGTGCCCTCCTCCTGACTTCCCTCAGATGTGCACATATATATGCCATATATGAGGCCAAGAACATGGAGTCATTTAGAAATATACACCAAATTAAGTAGATGTCTTTTGTTACTTGAGTCCTGTTTACTTTGTCATATCTTCTTGCATTTTTGGATTTAAAATCCACATATCAGGGAGACCATGTGCTGTTTGTCTCTCTGCTCTTGGCTCACCTCACTCAAACTGATTTGCTCTAGTTCTGTCCATTTCCCTGCAAATGTCATCATTTTGTCCTTTCTAATGGCTGCATAATATTCCATTGTATATAAGTACTACAGTTTTTGGATCCATTCACTGTAGTAGGGTATCTGGGTTTCCAAATCTTGGCTGTTTTGAACTGTGCATCAATGAACATGGAGGTGAATGAGTCCTTGTTTCCTGGTTCCTGTTCAGGATAGATGCCTAGGAGTGGTATGGCTGGGTCATATGTGGGAGGTCTACATTCAGCTTTCTGAGGAGCCTCCAGACTGCTTTCCAAAGTGGTTGTATTAGTTACATTCCCATCAGCAATGCAGTAGGGTTCCTCTTTCTTTGCATCCCCACCATAGTTTGTCATTGACTGACTTTAGGATGTGGACCATTCTGATTAGGGTAAGGTGGTATCTCAGGGTTGTGTTTATTTACATTTCCTTTACCGCCAGGGATGATGAACATTTCCCCATGTTTTTCTTTGCCATTTTTATCTTGTCTGAGAAGTTTCTTTACTTCCCTTGCCCATTTAATGATGGATTGTTAGATTTGGGAAGGATTAGTTTTTTGAGTTCTCTATATATAATGGATATTAGGGCTTTGTCTGATATGTTGTTGGTAAATATTTTTTTCCCAGTTAGTTGGTTGTCTTTCTAGTTTGGCAGCTATGCCTTCAGCTGTGCAGAAACTTTTTTATTTTAAGGTAGTCCTATTTGTCGAGTGTCTCTCCAATTTGTTGTGACCCTAGGACTCTGTTCAAGAAGTTCAAGTGTTTCTCTTGCTCTGTCCTGCAGTAGTTTGAGTTTCAGGTTTGCTGTTAAGATCTTTAATCCACTTTGAGTTGATATTGGTGCATGGTGACAGGCTGAGGTCTACTTTTAGTTTTCTGCATGTGGCTGCCCAGTTTTCCCAGCACCAATAGTTGAAGAGGCTGTGTTTCTTCCAGTGTATGTCTTTGGTTCCTTTGTCAAATATCAGCTGGATATAGGTATGTGTTTTTATTTCTGAATCTTCTAATCTGTTCCATTGGTCTTCTGGTCTGTTTTTGTGCCAATACCAACCTGTCTTTGTTATTATGACTCTATAGTAGAGCTTGAAATCTGGTAACATGATCCCTCCACATTATTTTTTTTGCCTAGAATTGCTTTGGCTATTGTAGGTATTTTGTTGTTCTATCTGAAATTTTGGATTGTTTTCTCTATTTCAGTAAAGAATGTTGTTAGGATTTTGATGGGGATTGCGTTGAATTTATATCATTTATGGCAGTATGGCTGTTTTCACAATATTGATTCTGCCTATCCAAGAACATGGAGGAAAAGGTGTTGTAGCTCAAGTGGTAGAGCACTTGCCTTGAGCTGAAGAGCTCAGGGACAATGCCCAGGCCCAGAATTAAAGCCCCACGACTGACAAAAAAAAAAAAAAAGAACATGGAAGCCCTTTCCATTTCCTGGTGTCCTCTTTGATTTCTTTAGGTTTTTATAGTTTTCAGTATATAGGTCCTTTACCTCTTTGGTTAGGTTAATTCCTAGATCTTTTTTTTTTTTTTGAGGCTATTGTGAAGGGTTGTTTTCCTGATTTCCCTTTCTGCTTGTATACTGTTGGTGTACAGAAAGGCACCTGAGTTTTGTGGGTTAATTTTGTATCCTGCTACTTTGCCAAAGTGGTTTATAAGCTCTAGGAGTTTAGGAGTGGAGCTTTTGGGGTTGTTAAGGTATAATATCATGTCATCTGCAAATAGAGATAGTTTAATTTCTTCCTTTCCTATGCATATCCCTTTAATGTCCTTTTCTTGCCTTATGGCTCTGGCTAAGGATTCCAGAACCATATTGAAGAGGGGTGGAAAGAGTGGGCATCCTTGCTTTGTTCCCGATTTTACGAGAATTGGTTGTAGTTTCCCCGCCCCCCCCCCCCCCGTTTAGTATAAGGCTATTGCTCTGTCATATATGGCTTTTATTGTTTTAAGGCATGTTCCTTCTATTCCAATTTTCTCCAGAGCTTTTAACATGAATGGATGTATTTTATCAAAAGCCTTTTCCACATCAATGGAAATAATCATGTGGCTCTTGACCTTGGATCTTTTGATGCAATGGATTACATTAATTGATTTACGTATGTTAAACAATCCCTGCATTTCTGGGATGAAGCCTATTTGATCATAATGTATGATTTATTTTTGATATGTTTCTGGATTCTGTTGGCAAAAATTTTATTGAGGAGCCTTGCATCTGTGTTCATCAAAAAGATTTGTCTGTAGGTCTCTTTTTTTGTTGGAACTTTGCCTGGTTTGGGGATGTGTGTGATATTGGCTTCATAGAGGGTTTGGGATTTCTCCCTCTGCTTCTGTTCCATGGAAGAGCTTGAGGAGTATGGGCATTAGTTCCTCTCTAAAGGTCTTAAAGAATTCCATAGTGAATCCATCTGGTCCTGGGCTTTTCCTTATTGGAAGACTTCTGATTGCTTTCTCTATCTCATTGTAAGTTATTGGTTTATTTAACTGATTCATTTCTTCTTGGTTCAGTTTGGCAATTTGTATTTCTCTAAAAATAAATCCATTTCTGCTAGGTGAGTATACATTAGTGAGTATAAATTCTGGAAATAATTATTTATGATTGTTTGAGTGTCTTGCATATTTGTTGTAATTTTTCCTGTGGCTCTCTGATCTTGTTGATTTGGGTCTCCTCTCTTAGTTAATCTTGCCAGAGGTCTATCAATTTTATTAATTTTTAAAAAAAAGCTTTTTATTTTATTTTTAGTTTTCTTAGTCTTTATATCATTAAATTCAGCTCTTATTTTGGTTATCTTGCTCCATCTAGTAACTTTAGATTCAATTTTTTTCTTGCTTTTCTAGCAGTTTTAGTTGCATCATAAGATTATTTACTTGGTCTGTCTCCATTCTCTTGATGTGGGCACTGAGGGCAATAAATTTGCCCCTCCGGACTGCTTTTGCTGTGTCCCATGGATTTCTTTGTGATATATATTCATTTTCATTGAGATGTAGGAACTTTTTAATTTCTTCTGTGACCCAGGTGTTGCTCAGAAGTGTGCTGTACAATTTCCACATATTTGAGTAATTTCTAGTGTATGCTTTGTTACTGAGAACTAGCTTGATTCCACTGTGGTTGGATAGAATACAAGGAGTTATATCAGTCCTCTTGTATTTGCTTAAATTCTTTGTGTGAACTCTGATATGATCTATTTTGGAGAAAGTTCCGTGGGCTGCTGAGAATGTGTACTAGGTTGTTGTTGGGTGGAAAACACTGTATATGTCTATTAAGTCTATTTGAGATGGTATCATTTAATTCAGAGGCTTCTTTGCCAATCCTCTGGTTGGTAGACCTGTCCTTTGATGAGAGTATTAAAGTCTCCTAGTATTATTGTATTTGGACTATTATTTCTTATAAGTCTGAGAGTATTTGCTTAACGTATTTGGGTGCTCCAATGTTTGGAGAGTATAAATGGATAATGATGATATCCTCTTCTTGGGTTGTTCCCTGTATTTTTTTTTTCCTGTCAGTTGTGGGGCTTGAACTCTGGGGCTGAGTGCTGTCCACTAGCTCTTCAGCTCAAGGCTAGCACTCTACCACTTGAGCCACAGCACCACTTTGGTTTTCTGAGTGGTTTATTGGAGATAAGTCTCACAGACTTTCCTGCCTGGACTGCCTTTGAACTTAGATCCTCAGATCTCAGCCCCCTAAGTAGCTAGGATTACAGGTGTGAGCCACTGGTGCCTGGCTTGTTCCCTGTGTTAATCCATAGTGTCTTTCTTGGTCTTTTTGTATTGATTTTAATGGAAAGTTTATTTTGTTAGATAGCAGGATGGCAACCCCTGCCTTCTTGCTGGGAGCATTTGCATGATAGATCTTCCTCCATCCCTTCACTTGGAGTTTGTTTTTATCTTTGACTGTGAGATGGGTCTCTTGAAGGCAACAAATGGATGTTGTGTTCTGATTCTATCTTCAGTTTTTTTTTCTTTTGATTGGCGAATTGAGTCCATTAATATTTATGGTTATTATAGAGAGGTGCATTGTGTTTCCTGTCATTTTCCTGCTTTCCTATGTTTTTCTTTCTTCCAGTGCTTACTAAGTTAGTCTTCTAGTGATATCTGTCTGATATGTGTCCCTGATCTTGATTGTTTTCTTCAGATTGTAATCCCCCTCTTTAATATTCTTTGTAGTGCTGGCTTATTGTTTATGAATTCATTTAGTTTTTCTTTACTATTAAAATTTTTAGTTTCTTTGTCAAATGTGAATGCTAGCTTCACTGGATATACCAGTCTGGGGTGGCAGTTATTGGTTCTGAAGGCTCAGATGGTACTTTTCCATGCTTTCCTTGCTTTCAGTGTCTGTGTAGAGAGACTTGCAGTGATTCTGATTTTTTTCCCCCATTGTAGTATAGCTTCTTGCCGCATGCAAGATTGTTTCTTTATTGTTCAGATTTAGCGTTTTTACTATCATGTGCCTAGAAGTGTTCCTCCTGGGATCCCGTTTGCTAGGTGTTGTGTATGGTTCTGTTGTATAGGTCAGATTTTCTCTTTTAAGATTGGGAAATTTTTCAGTGATAATTTTATTAAATAAGTGTTGTGTCCCTCTGTTCTGCTATTCCCTTCGTCAACCTCACCTTCATCGACCTCAATTATATGAATTTCTTGGCATTGTCTGCTTGTTCTTGAACTTCTCTTTGGCCTATTTTGAGTGTTTTTTCCATATCTGTGACTTCTTTTTCCCCCCAATTGCTGCATTTTGTCTTTAGTACCTGATAATCTATTTTCCATTTCATTCACTCTTATAAACTGGCTTCCATTGTGGTTTGCCTGGAGGAAATTGAACCATTATGATTTCCATGTCAGTTCTCAGAGCATTTCATCTTTTAATGAGGTGTGTACTGCATCTATTCTTGTGTGCATCTCTTTTTTGAAATCCTGGATCTCTTTTGATAATCCATTTCTTTTTCTCTTTCACTGGAATTCTTCCCTGAGTGGCTACTGGCCTTTGGTGGTAGTTTGCTGTCTTGGCTGTTGATGAGTCTTGTAATTTTTTGCTGTGATTTTTGTGTGAGGATTCAGGGATTGTTGGAGTCAAATTCCGAACTCTGTCTGTTTTGGTCAATAGGTGGCTGCTTCGTTTGGTTCTGGGTTGGTTCCTGGGTCAGTAGCACCTGCGGGGAACACACAGGTGGGCCTCCTTCCGCTGCCGGCTTCTCGGGCCTGTGAGCCCAGTTCCTGATTTCAGACAGGGACCAGCAGTGCTCCCGACTTCAGCAAGGTACCCTCGGTTTAAGTTGCCAGAGGACCCATCTAGGACACACAGGTGGAGCTCCTTCTGCAGCTGCTGGAGCTTGCAAGCCACAAGTAGGCTTCAGCTGAGGACTGGCTGTGACCTGGCAGGCTGGGTGTATTCTTCCGGTTGCTGGGGCACTTTCATAATTCCCAGCTTCAGTGGGACCAGTAGCCCAGGCAGGAGGGGGAGTGGTCCTTGTCTAGCTCTGGGGGTTACAGCCGGTAATGGTTTCCCATGGTGCAGTTTGGGGGGGGGCAGTGTCCCCGTGGGGTATTCACTTATCCTGCAACTGGTGATGTTGCAGATCACTATCTGTGTGCTGTAGGTCACTGGTTGCCATCGTTGCTCCCTTACAATCACTGTGGGCTGGGCAGGGTGTTGGTGGGAGCTCCAGGTCTGGGTTTTATGGTCTCTGTCTCTGTTTACACTGTCCGGGTCCTGTGCTGTGGGAGTTTTCTGCACTGGAGTTGTAAGGGCTGCTGTGGCTCCGAGGTCCTAGGCGGCTGTGGGTTGGGTCGCTTTGGTGGCTTGGTACAAATCCGTGGGGGAACTGAGAGTTGGGACTTGAACTTTCTTTTGGTTGGAGAGAGCTGTGGTGTTTCCCTGCTGTTTCATCGCCCTCTTGGCTGTCCTCCAAAACCTTTATCTTTGTAGTTTTTATACTGTAAAAGGAAATGTTACCTTTATTTTTCCATATAAAGAAGTTAATGATGTAATGGTAATCAAACTGAACCACTGGCTCATTTTAAATATTTTTTCTGGGTATACATGTGCACACATGTACAAGCACGTTCCTATTTTACACTGCCCTAGGACCTTGGTTTACCAAGTGTGATTATGTCAGAGTTAACAGTTCTTTTCCCTTTTTTTTCTGGTGTGATTACTCGGGCTCGAACACAGGACTTTGGTGCTTTCCCATAGCATTTTCTCTCAAGGCTAGTGTTCTACCAGGGGAGCCATAGCCCCACTTTTGGCTTTTTGCTGGCTAATTGGAGTTTAACAACTCTGCAGGCCTTCCTACCTAGGCTGTTTTGAACCACAATCCTCAGATCTTGCCTCCTGAAGAGCTAGAATTAAAGGTCTGAGCCATTGACACTTAACTGCTTCTTTTTCTAATCTGACATTAAGTGAAATATAGTATTAAATGTAAGTTTAAATTATGGGAAAAGGATATATTTGGCAATAGTATTGTATAGTAGTACAAGACTGATGAAAATTTCTTTTCTTATTTTAGACAACCAGATGTTCCAATATTTTATTACAGTTGTGCCAACAAAACTCCAGACATATAAAATTTCAGCAGAAACACATCAGTTTTCTGTTACAGAAAGGGTAAGTGAGGCCACCCTTATAAAATAATTTGTATTAGCATTTTATAGTTGCTCAGCTGTAAGGTAAAGTTGAACTTTGAGTTGGTGCCATCCTTCATTTAAATTCTAGAAGTCTTGAATTGACATTTTATTTACGTAGAAAAAAATAGAAGTAGGTATTAGTATGTTCTTGGGCAAAAAAAAAATAGATTTAAAAAGTCTGAAGTGTTCCTATTCACCTAGGACTTAAAATTGTTAAAATATGATTATATCAATGATCTTATTAGTCTCATTTATTTTTTGGTGTGGGTACTGTGGGTTGCACATACCTGGCTTTTTTACTCAAGGCTGGTACTCTGTTTTGAGCCACAGTTCTACTTACAGTTTTTTGGAGGTCAGTTGTAGATAAAAATCTTGCAGACTGCCCTAACCAGGCTGGCTTGGAACCATGATCCTCACATCCCAGCCTCCTGAGTATTTAGGATTACAGGCAAGAGCCAGTGGCACCTGGCATAGTGTCATGGTTTTATATCATTCTTTGTCTTAAATTACAGTAGATTTTTGTATTAGCCGTTTTTCATCAAATGTTCCTGCCTGGACCACATGCAGTGATGGAAAGTCAGATAGCAAGCCCAGTTCATTCTGGGTATTGTACATTGATAGGAAGAGTGTTTCACAACCTCAGAATAGACAGGCAGATCAGTTGACTGACAAAGAGGAAAGTTTTAGAATTAGATGGTTAATAGATCTCTCATCTCTTCTGAGTTTTTCTTTTTCTTTGGTGTGTTTAAGACTGATAAATAACGCCAGGCTCTGGTGGCTCACGCCTGTAATCCTAGCTACTCAGGAGGCTGAGATCTGAGGATCGCGGTTCAAAGCCAGCCCGGGCAGGAAAGACCGTGAGACTCCTATCTCCAATAAACCACCAGAAAACCGGAAGTGGTGCTGTAGCTCAAGTGGTAGAGTGCTCGCCTTGAGCTGAAGAGCTGAGGGACAGTGCCCAGGCCCAGAGTTCAAGCCCCATGGCCGACAAAAAAAAAAAAAAGACTGATAAATAATCACTAGTATCTGGAAGGATACTTTTTTGGTTTTTTGGGTTAAATCTGCTTTCTTCTATATGTAGGTTTCTTTTACTATTGTTATAACTTAATATGAGTAAGTTCTTAGTTGTCAGAATTTCCCTTGTTCTTCTGAAATTATCATTTTAAGGATGTACTGTGAAAGTTTTATGTGGTTCAAGGAAGAAAAACCAAGTATAGATAATTGTATTCATACGTATGTGTGAGTATACTCATGTGTATGCAGTAACTAGGTCAAGCATATGCAAATGAATACTATGCTTTTCAATACTTCTGTAAAGTTAAAGAGAAACCATTTCTCTTCTATTAGTTGACCAGCACCTGAAAGATAGCATGTTCAGTTGAAGGAAACAGATGCGCGTAAATTGCCATGGGAGTGTAAAATGCCACAGTCTCTGTAAGACATGTTGGCAATATCTGGAAAGTGACAGGCACATTCACCATTGATCCAGAGATCCCTATCCTAGGACATCTTTCTCAAGATACAATGGGATAAGCACAAAAATAGTTTGTTACTATAATGGTAGTAGACTAGAAATATCCAAATTATGTAGCTCTAAAGGGAGAATAAGAATGTAGAAGATCTCTGTATCCTTACATGTTATTATATCCAGGATATAATTGGCAGTATTACATAAAAAAGACAAAAGTCAGCTTGTTCCCAGTGGTTCACAACTGCAATTCAAGGATTGAAGTTTGAAGACAACTTGGGCAGGAACATCCATGAGATTCTTATCTTCAATTAACCAGCAAAAATCCAGAAGTGGAGCTGTGGCTTAAGTGATAGAGTACTAACTGTGATCGAAGAAAAGCTAAAAGAGAGAGTAGCCCAGGCCCTGATTTCAAGTCCCAGTACTGGCACAAAAAAATAAAAATCAAGAAATACAATTCCAGAGCATTTATCCTTGATGCAGGTTTTTGTGCTAATGAATAACTAAAATAGTTGTGCTTTGTTTATAAAAGAAATGGAAAATTGATTTGATACAGTATTGAGAAGGCATGGAGGGAAAGGGCTGTGCTTTGCAAAACTCTTAGTACCCCAAGTAAGTCATTATTAGTCTACTTTTGCTACTTTAGATGTCCCAATCCCTACACAGGAACATCCGTCCCTACCATGGGTGATACCAGAGCATAACTTGGATTGTTGAGCATGTCAGGAGGCAGAGTGGAGGTGCTCTTGGACCCTCAGTCAGCAGTTCCTGAGGGCCTAGTGTACTAATAGTAGGGAAATAGGTTTCTTAGTAGATCTCATTAAATTGTTCTAGTTTTCTTTTTAGTTAAACACCAGTAACTTGATTATCCATATTCCTAACACTTGCACTTTAGTTATAGCTTTGTCAAATTAGACTCTGGCTCAAAAGTTGTAATTGGGTCATAGTTTGGATCTGTAATAGCAATTTATCAGAAAGTTTGAGAACTCGATTGCTAAAGTATAAACAGGGTAGAAAGAAAGAAAATTGCTTTTTCATCTGTGTGCACAGTGGTTTATTTGTAGTTCTAGTTGAATTCATTAACATTGCTTTTTCTTTAAAACTCAAACATGGATATCTTAGTGGGGCACCAAGTCGCTCATGCCTGTAATCCTAGCTACTCAGAGGCTAAGATCTGAGAATTGCTGTTCAAAGCCAGCATGGGCAAGAAAGTCTGTGATACTCTTATTTCCAGTTAACTACCAGAAAACTGGAAGTGGAACTGTGGTTCTAGTGGTAGAGTGCTCGTCTTGAGCTGAAGAACTGAGGGACAGTGCCAGGCCCAGAGTTCAAGCCCTAAGACTGACCAAAAAAACCAAACCAAAAAAAAAGCATAGATATCTTTCAACTTAGTGCATTAGTTTTTTTTTTTTCTGTATTGTATCTCTCATAGTTTAAACAATAGACACTGAAATTAGTTGTTTCAAAATTCAATCACTTAACTAAAAATGTTATTTTTTTGTAAATTCCTAAAAGAAGACAAAAGTTTATCCAAATATTAGTTTTAATGGATTTAGTCATTAAAAGAACGTGCCATAGAGTTAGTTGTAAGCTTGTGAGGTTCAGAAGAAAACTTGAAAATAGAAAAGATTTTTCTTTCTTTTTTTTTTGAGACTTGGTCTCATTGTGTAGCCCAGGGTGACCTCCTCATCTTGCAGTCCCTCCTGCCTTGTGCCTCCTGAGTGCTGAGATTACACGGTGTGCACCACCATGCCTGGCTCTATTCTGTTGTTTAGGTAGTTTGGAAAGCTAACCTCACAAGGGACACTGAATAAATTGTCTGTGAATAAATTGTCAGATCTAATGGTTGGTGAAAAATTTGGGATGTGTCCTTGTACTGTAGAGCCATAAAGTTTAATGTAGAGTCTGTGTTAGTAATCAAGTGGCAAGAATTTGTTTCTCCTTTCCCTTTCAGGAGCGCATCATCAACCATGCTGCAGGCAGCCATGGAGTTTCTGGAATCTTCATGAAATACGATCTCAGCTCTCTCATGGTGACTGTTACTGAGGAGCATATGCCATTCTGGCAGTTTTTTGTAAGACTCTGCGGTATTGTTGGAGGAATCTTTTCAACAACAGGTCAACATACATTTCTTAGTCTTAATTTGTAGAAGTATCCATTCCACTTCTGATATACTTCTTGGGCTGGGGGTATAGGTCTGTTGTAGAGTGTAGCCATATGTGTGGCTCTGGATTCTGAGTTCAATCCCCAGCCCTGCAAGAAGCCATTTTTCAGGGGGCAACAAATCTAAAACAGTTGTCTTGAGATTTGAATTATACTCACTAGCCATTAAGCATAAGTGATTTCACATCATTTAGTACTTTCAGGGAGGTAAAATGGTAAGCTCTTGTGTACCCTGGGCATGGAGAGCAGACAGAACTAGACTTCAATCCATTTCCACCATTTGTCTTTGGGCCATCTCCTTTGTCTGGAATTTTCTCATCTCTAAAATTTGGAATCGGATATCTAGCTAGTGTGTTGTAGGGCTAAATGAGAAAATGCCTAGAAATAGTCACTCAGTGTTAATTTTGCTTTTTTTTTTTTTTTTTTGGTGGGTTGTGGGGTGCTGTCCCTGCGCTTTTCAGCTCAATGTGAGCCCTCTAACGCTTGAGCCGCAGTGCCACTTCCGGTTTTCTAGTGGTTTATTGGAGATAAGAATCTCATGGACTTTCCTGCCCAGGCTGGCTTTGAACCATGATCCTCAGATGCTCAGCCTACTGAGTAGCTAGGATTACAGGTATGAGCCACTGGTGCCCGGCTTAATTTTGCTTTTTATTTATTGTCCTTTTAGCTGTGCAACATATAAAAGCTAAATAACTCCTGGTACACTCAACTTGTATCCAGTAGTTTTGAATTTTGGCCTGAGATTTTAGAATGCACTAAAGATCATTGGGAGAATTGTAATTATGAGAATTTGAGAATTAAGTCCAATATATAAATTGTTCCTGCTTTATTTCATTGCCTGTTTAATGGTTACACAGAGTTGGGTAATTCACATACTTGAAGTCATATGTGTTTTTTAGAATTATAACTTTGGAAAAAATGAATAGTTTTTTTAAACAGGATTTTCTGTTACTGTTTCCTTTCAATTTATTTGAATGCATGTTGTCAATATCATTTGGTTTAAAGTCTGTGAGCTAACCTTGAAAAGATTGTGCAAGGTCATGAATTTTTGTTGACCATGTGATTTTGAAGATACATTTGTTAATTATTGTTTAGGTTTTTTGTTATTGTTTAAGTAGTTGTATGGAGGGGTTTAATTTTATGACTACATGTCAGTTTATGACCACAAGACATCTTGACCAGTGTTATCCTTTCCATCATTTTCCCCTATCTCTCACCCCCATCCATCCTCTTAAATTACCTGGCTCCATTTTCACATATGTACATTGAATCTTTTTATTTTGGTTGTGGGGCTTGAACTCGGGGCCTGGGTGCTGTCCCTGAGCTCTTTTGCTCAATCAAGGCTAGTGCTCTACCACTTTGAGCCACAGCACCACTTCCAGTTTTGGAGTGGTTAATTGGATATGAAGAGTCTCGTGGGGATTTTTCTGTCTGGGCTGGCTTTGAACTGCTATCCTCAGATCTCACCCTCCTGAATAGGCTTGAACCATTGGTTCTGGGCTGTACATGGAATCTTAAAACTGCACTCACCAGCCCCCATCCTTCTTTTGAATATTTTAAACGGACATAATGTAAGCCAATTGGTTTCATTTCTTAATGTGGTCCATTATGGTTAGGTGAGTTTTTTATTTTTATTATAGAAATGACAGAAGAAATTTAATTTAAAAACCTGAACTTATTTATTGCAGGCATGTTACATGGAATTGGAAAATTTATAGTCGAGATAATTTGCTGTCGTTTCAGACTTGGATCCTATAAAGCTGTCCATTCAGTAAGTGGTGCAGCACGCATGGTGCCTATCTCCAGCTCAATGTCCTTACCCCCAGCACAGCTTAGTGTTAGAAGGAATCTGTAAAGAGTAACATTAATGCTTTGGTCTTTTTTCCCCTAGGTTCCCTTTGAGGATGGCCACACAGACAACCACTTACCTCTTTTAGAAAATAATACACATTAGCACCTCCTAAGGGGAAGGAGAAAAACTTTTTTTTTTTGCCTGAGACCTAAAAATCTTTTTTTAATAATCAAATATTGTGCAATATATTCAAAGAAAAGTACGAATGAGAAACTGGGAACACACTTACTTTAAAAAAAAAAAAAGAGGAAAAAAAAGGAACAAAACAACCCCAATGTGAAATCCTATTGATATTGTGTCTGTCACAAGTGTCCTAGAAGAGACAACACCACGAATCAGTGACCGCGCCGGCCAGATGCTGGCGTCAAGATGAGCCTCTGCTTCTCTCACACCTGGGGACTATGTCCAGGAAGAAAAACCACAGCTAAGGAAAAGGCCTCTATAAGTGCATATGTCAGCTGCTTCTGTTTTTACAAACCTGATGTGAGAATAAAAGGTGTAAAACATAATGGACTACTAGTCTAGACTTTGAAAAACAAGTGTCACCAGGTCACACTGTTAGTGACAACACCAGGGCCCAGGTTCTTGTGTAGGTAGCCATGCTCATGTTAAGCCATATGGACAGGACCACTTTTACCTAAACTTTGGTCTTACGAAGGCAACTGCTTGTTGTTGATTCTTCTAAGTGTTGCAGGTAGAGTATTAGAAGACAAAAGTGCAATCTCCCAGGGGCACTTTGGTAAGTGCTGTAATACAACATGGTTATTTTGCAATGGAGACCCTATTGTGTGAAAGACAGTGCTAAAATTTCCTAATTACAATATTATAGGGATACTCTGGGGAACAGGAATAAGCAGATCCACCTTTGATGGTGACAATATCTGTTCCTAGATAGTAAGTATACATATGGCAAGTGGGGAATGGGGCAGCTACTGAAACCACATGAGGTCTGCAGTATGACAGGGTCTGAGAGATGTGGTGTGCGCAAACAGTGCCCATTAGATGAGAAATGATTAGGAAAGAAGTATTAACTTCAGTATGTCCTGAAGAGGATACTGTACTAGATGGTGCTGGTCTCATTTTCAAACTCTTGGTTTCAAATTTCCATAAAACAAAAAGATTAAGCTACAAGCTGGTGGGTGGCTCATGACTAGAATCCTAGCTGCTCAGGAGGCTGATATGGAGGATCATGGTTCAAAGCCAGCCTGGGCAGGAAAGTCCATGAGATTCTTTACCTCCAATTAACTATCAAAAAGCGAGAAGTGGAGCTGTGGCTCAAGTGCTAAAGCTCTAGCCTTAAGCCAAAAGCTCAGGGGACAGTGCCCAGGTACTGAGTTCAAGCTCACAGCACAAAAATGGAAAAGATTAAGGCTATGAAAAAGAGTGATTACTCAGTACTCTTACAAACTACTTGGAAGACGTGTGCCAGTATCAGCTTTGCTTTTGTAATAATGGCAAGAAATGAGCCCTCTACCTATCGCTACCATTCGGGTCATTTAGGAGAGTGGAGAAACCATACCAGGGAGATGAGGACTGAAAGATCATCCTCAACAAATAACCAGACTTCATTTACAACTAGATTTAAAATGGCTTTAGCATTGAGGCCTTGGGCTTAATCCCAATACTGGCAAAACAACCAAGCAAAAGCAAATGAATCATTGGGCGGGGAAGGTGGCTCAGTGGTAGAGCACTTGCCTTGCATGCCTGAGGCCCTGGGTTTGATTCCTTAGCACCACATAAGCAAAAAGAAAAAAGCCGGAAGTGGCGCTGTGGCTCAAGTGGTAGAGCGCTAGCCTTGAGCTGAATTGCTGAGGAACAGCACCCAGGCCCAGAGTTCAGGCCCTATGACCAGACCCAAAAAACAAACAAAAAGTAAATGAATCAAATGGCTGTGGAGAACAATGTCACAGGTTATTGTGAAAATACCTTTCATGATATAAAATACTTTTTAATGATATAAAATTCTTGAGAGTAGACATTAATGATGAAAGGAATCATGGTAGAAATACCTTGAACTGAAGTTCATGTTGAATGTTAGATGTGAATTTTATGGAAAATACTGGTTTCCCTGGGTTAAAAAAAGGTTAACCGATTCATGTGTTTTAAAAAAATTTGAATCAGGAAGTTCCAAATAATGATTTAGTCTTGTCTGAGTTTTTAAAATTTCCTCCCAAATATTTGCAACAAAATTAGGCAAGAAATGAATAGAGCACCTCAGAGTTTGAACTGGAGAGGGTCACAATGAAAGACTGAATGTTGTTTTCTAAAGCTACTTGTTAGAAAATGTGATTTTTTTTTTTTTTGTGGGAGAAGTATGCTGACTTAGGATGACTTTCAGGATTACAGCAGTTAAGTATCTTCAAACAGATTTGAAAATTATTCTTTATATGATTTTGAATTATTTCCATGTTTTTTAAATGCAGTATTAAAATTTTATTGAAATGAATCTGTCTCACTAAAACTGATTATAAAGAAATGATTTTTCTTTTTATATGGGGGCTTGAACTCAGAGGTTTTTTTTTTTTCTTTTTTTTTTAATACTGTTTTTTTGTGCTGGTCCTGGGGATTGAACTCAGAGCCTGGGCACTCTAAGCTTTTTTGCTCAATGCTAGTGCTCTACCACTTGAGCCACAGCTCTACTTCTAGCTGTTTTGGTTAGTGTGTTGAAGGTAAGAGTCTCACAGACTTTCTTGCCTGGGCTAGTTTCAAACTGGAATCCTCAAATCTCAGCCTCCTAAGTAGCTATGAGTGAGGCATGAGCCACTGGCACCCAGCAAACAGAGCTTTTTACCTACTAGGCAGGTGCTCTACTTATGAGCCATGCCTCTGGCCTTTTTTACTCCAGTTCTTTTAGAGATAGGGTTCACTTACCTTTTGTCCAGCTAGCCTGGACTGAAATCCTGCTGTTTATATCTCCTATATAGCTGGGGTGTCAGGCATGAGCAACTCTGCCCAGACATTGGTTAAAGTGGGGAAATGGGGTCTCATGACCAGGCTGGGTCTTAAACCATAGTCATCCAATCTCAGCCAGTCGATGTAGCTAGAATTACAGGCATGAGGGATTCCACTCACCTATAAAATAATTCATTTAAAGCAAAGTCCTGCTTTGCCATTGATTTTCATTTTAAAATTTAAAAAATTCCATCTTCAAATAGAGTAAGAATTAGTGAAAATTCAAATATAGGGCAGCTTTTTAAATAACCGAAATATGTTGAAGAGTTTCTGTTCTCAACCTTTCTTTCTTGTTTGTTCCTGGCAGTAGTTTGTGAACTGCCTGTTATGGAGCTTCTCCTTCGATCCTTTCATTTTATTAGAATATTTAAAATATCAGTTTATGAATGTTCAAGCTGCCATATTGTGTGTTTGTACACACAATGTGTTTGTGCTAGTACTGGGGCTTGAACTCAAGGCCTGAATGCTTAGCTTTTTTGCTCAAGGCTGGTGCTCTACCACTTGAACCCCAGCACCACTTCCAGTTTTCTGGTGGTTAATAAGACTTTCCTGCCCTGGCTGGCTTTGAACCGCAATCCTCAGATCTCAGCCTCCTGAGTAGGTAGGATTACAGGCGTGAGCCACCAGTGTCTGGCCCAAATGGATTTAACAGCAGAAATATTATCTTAGATTCTTGTGAGGTTTATCACAATAAAGTAATATTTTATACCCATCCAGGTAGTTGATTTTATTTCTCTTCTGCTGTGGAGTTCTAGAAAGCATACAAAAAAGAAAGTGAAAAGCATCATAGGGCTTGAGTGACAGTCCAAGGGCTGCTGGGTGCACAGCACGCTCAGGCCCTCCCAGTGTTCTCAGAGGACAGAGCCCATGGTGTGCTTAGCACTGACACGATGGAACTGTCATTAAACTGGCCCTCAGCGCTATGGGCTTATCATTATCCTCCGTAATAATTTGAGTCCTGTTAATGTCAATTTAAGAGTACAAGCTGGGCACCAGTGGCTTATGGCTATAATCCTAAGTACTCTGGAAGCTGAGATCTGAGAATTGAGTTTTGAAGCCAGCCCAAGCAGGAAAGTCCATACCAACAAACTACCAAAACGCTGGAAGTGGAGCTATGGCTCATGCTAGAATTGGGGAGGGGGGGGGTAGGGGGGAAGGGAGGCTGGAAGCACCTAGGCTCTGAGTTCAAGTTTCAGGATCAGTACACACAGTTCAATGGAGCTTAGTGATTCTGTTCTTCCGGTTGCTGTTTTTGCTTGGTAAGGCACTTACCATTGCTGCATACTTGTCACAGAATCAGAGAAGCAGAATTGAAGATTGGAGCAGCTAGAAGTCCCTAGACCCTCTTTGAAGTCCTGTCTTCACCTTGCATAAACAGAAAGAGGTGTGGCTTATACATGTGGGATTAGGTGTTTTTTTTTTTTTTTGTCCAAACTGGAACTCAGCATCTGATGCTTGCTCTTGATTATTGGCTGGCACTCCACCACCTGAGCCATACCTCCAACCCCTGGATCTCTTTATGTATATATATAAAGGTGATGTACAGAGGGGTTACAGTCAGGTAACGAGTATATTTCTTTTTGAACAGTGTACCCTTTCTTTTTTGTAAAGTAGTAAATGGTTGTCCAAAGAGGTTACAATTCCATATTCTGGTTTTGTGTACAGTGCATCTTGATCAATGCCATCCCTTTCTGCCCAGCTGTATTTTTTTTCTCTTGTTTTGAACTCTAGGAGACCTTCAGCAAGTCAACCTTTTTCAAAATATTTATGTGCTCCCTCTTGATAGAACACTTGAGTAAGTAGCCTTTTGTTCTATTATTGTGATGTCATCAGTTTTTCTTTTATGTAGTATTTCTCTACTGATAAAATTACCTTGCTTCGTGTGTGTGTGTGTGTGTGTGTGCGCGCGCGCGCGCGCGCATGCGTGTGCACGTGTACTGATTGTAGGGCTTGTACTCAAGGCTCTTGGCTTTTTCTCAAGGAAGCCACACCTCCACTTCCAACTTTTTTTGCTGGTTCATTGGAGATAAGTGTCTCTGATTTATACACCTGGTCTGGCTTCAAACCACAATCTCAGCCTCCCAAGTAGCTAGGATTACAGGCATGAGTGTGTCCTCTCCCTTTTCTAGAATTGTTCCAAGTTTGCCTTCTCACATATTTATCTACCCAGAGCCAACACTAGACTAGAATCAGCATTTCCGATAAAATTGCTCAACACCTACAGCAGTTGTGTGCCCATGGAGATGTTTGGGCCTTCGTCACACGGCTCCTCTGCAGCGGATTACTTTCTGAAACTAGCCACATCCACAAGTTAGTTCCCAGTCTTGCTTTTAAATTTTTTTTTTTTAAATTTAAGGAACTATTTTCTAGAAAGCAGACAGTGAGCGTCCCCCCCCCCCCCATGCTTGAATGTGGGATCTCCAAAGAAGCTTATATTCCCAGACATAGTCAGGATAACTTCCAGAAGAGTAGCCATGTGGAAGTATGCCTGCAATTCTTGTGGGCTTTTAAAAGTTCCTGGTGTTCCTTGGGACTTCAAGCTGACATGATTTTCCTGAATCTTTCTGTATTTTGTTTGATGGACTGTATGTATCAAGTTACTGTGTGGGTAGAGACAGATTACTAGACTCTTTTTAACCTTTGTGTGTTTCATCCTTTAAAAAAAATTCCTATTGATTTGTATGTATTGAGGATTCAAGTAATTGTTCAGTGGTCCTGAGGGCCATCTGCATGGGGTTTTCATGTAGTTACCTATTTTGATTATGTATTCTTCCCAAGGGAGCTCCATTTGTGACAAGGCCACAGATAGGACCCTTGTGTAAAAACTGCCCTAGAAACAAAGCAAGGCACGAGTTTTTATGTTTATCTGATTCTTGGGGTTTGCTGATTTGAAAGTTCTTTAGAAGGTTATCTCCTTTTCCCTGGAGGGGTTGTAGAGTTTTCTGCGGCAGGCAGGACTGCCCATCAACCAAGAAGCAAAGACAACAGTAGAAGAGAGACAGAACAGTTTTACTTTAAAGATCATTCAATCAAAAGTCAAATGTGAATATTCGATCAGGACAATTCTTGATCAGATATGATCACCAAAAAGAGGAACTTCTTAGAACTATTACTACCATTTAAACCAATCCTGTTTCTTGAAGTATTTTTCTCATGGCAATCATTGCTGTCTTCGGTGGAACTAAAGTCTTTAGGTGCTTGCATGTGGACCTGTCTAGTGGAAATCAGACCCAGACCTCAGGCCTGATTAGGACAAACATTAACCCAGAAGATGTCCTGTGTGGAGGTCAGGGGTCACAGGCGATGCCAGGTCAGATGTTGCCTGCAAGCCTTGTTTACATATTATTAATTATTCCAGAAAGTGAGCATAAATATACTTGCTGCTGCTCTGTGTGTGTGTGCGCGCATGCATGCATGCATGCATGCCTGTGCCAGTACTGGGATTTGAACTCCGGGCCTCAGGCTCTGGCTTGACTTTTTCACTCAAGGGTTGGCACACTACCACTTGAACAATACCTCCATTTTTTACTTTTTGCTGCTTAATTGAGATAAGAGTCTCATGGACTTTCTTATCTGGTCCTCAGATCGCAGTCTCCCCTGTGTCTGGGATGACAGGTATGCACCATGGTGCCTGGCAGATAGATACTTGCTGTTCTTTATTAACCTTTTGTGCCTGTTTAAATGTCACTACTTATGTAGCCTCAACTATTATGTTTTAATAATATTCTACTTTGCAATCCAACATACCCTCATCCTTAAACATAAGGGACAGTTATTAGTTTAGAAATCTTAATATAGAAAGTTTTAAGATTTGTAGTATATATAAAATATTGAAGAATAAAAAACTACCCTGTTATCTAAATTTAGAGGTAATGAAATCCACTTTTCTGCCGCACATTGTACAGTTACCCTGGTATAATTAGAATAACAAAATCCTGATAATCCTCATGCAAGAAGCTGGGGTTATGCAGTTACATGTAAATTCTAGTCTGGGACCTTCTCTCTCCCTGACAGCCACTCTCAGCAAGGTCTGAGTGGAATAAAGATAAAGCACCAGGGCTTTGTCACATCACTGAGCAAGAAGGAAGCTCAAGAGAAGGTCCTCAGAAAAACTGATTAGAAACTTTTGAGAGTTGGCAAAATTCTGAGGTCTTCAAAGTGTATAAGAAGCTATAGAGAATACCTGACTGCAGTTACAGTTAAGTTCTCATAAACATCATAGTTGACAATTCCTGGTTCCCCCCTGTTTTTTTTTTTTATAGTTTTAAGGAGTGGATATAATCCAGACAAAATGGTAAAGAGGAGTCACATTTTTCTACCCTTGACATATAATTAAAGGAGAGACATTTCTAGTGGGAGGTTATTTTTTGTACAGCATTTGTGAAGACTTTACACTGTTTCTTATCTTGATATTGAATTATTTTCTTTGGTGTTCCAGAATGGTTTTTTGGTGTGTCTGAAGTTTGAACCTGGGGACTTACACTTGCTAAGCAAATGCTATACCATTTAAACCACCCCTCTCCCTTTTTAGCTCATTTTCAGGTAGGGTTTCCAAGTTTTGCCCTGCCATCCTGGACTGTGATTCTCTCATTTCCACTTCTCACATAGCTGGGATCACAAACCGTATCAAGCTGACATCCCACCCAATTTGACCTCTGAGTACCTAGTGTTACAGATGTAAGCCACCAAGCCTTGGCCAGTACGGCCTTTCTTTAGCTTATTTTGCTTTCCACCAAGTCTTCTTTGCCTATTGAGTTGAACTGATCCTCAGGGAAAAAAAGGTAAGAGAAATGCAGAGAAATGTGGGCACTTTCATGCTTAATATGCAAGAGTGTAGAATAGATGCTAGGAAATAATTGAGGCTTCCCTGCCTCCCCAAAAATATGTGAAGACAAACTATAGCTTGCTTTTGTCACTGGAATAAAAAGAATATACAGTGAAGATGTAGGAGCCAATGTATAACCATTTGACCACTTGGGTTCCTTCTTATTTCCTGATCTGAAGTATCACAGTTTGCTGATATAGAGGTATCTGAGGAGAGGTTTCAGAGAAAAGGTGGTTGTTGAACATTCTTAGGCCTTGTGAGAGCTGGAGGCCCTAAAGTAAGAGAGGAACTTGTAACAGAAGCTCACAATGAATAGCCAGATGTTCCGTGCTATCTGAGACCGGGTGATGAGAAGACGCCAGATGATGAGGAAGAGGACTGTGTTAAAGAGGTAGTGAATATTTCGGAGCCTGGAGGGAAGACAGACACACAAAGTGAACCATGGTATCCAGAAACTGACTGTATTGCCTTAAAGCATATCTGTCTCTTGACTAACCAAGTGTTTATTTAAATAGTCTATGGGACTTGAACTCATGGCTTCATGTCTCATTCCCAAACCATTCCTTCCAGGGAATCAGATTTCTACCACATTCCCCTGACTACTTACTCTTTCTCCTATTCTTCCCAACTTGAAATTATTTTACAAGCATAACCAGTTTATCTTTTCAAAAATACCCTTCCATCTTAAGACCATATCTTAAATCCATGGCTCCTATTAACTAAAGAGTAAATTCTAAAGTTCTCACCCTGGATTTTTAATTCCTTTCTGTTTGTGATCTGTGAGTCCATCCTTACCATCTCTATGCTACCAGAATTATTCCCTGTGTGCTATAATTCTTTATGCCTCTGAATTTGTGACTGGGAGATACATACAGAGGTCAAGGGACTTGAGTGGCTAAGTCTCTCTCCACCCCTCTCCCCCTTGTGCATCATGATCAATTACCCTGAGGTCTGCATCCTGTGCCTCTTTATATAGGGTGCCTCTTTACATAGGGTGCCTGTATTTACTCTTGATGGCCATGGAGGATCTACTACTCCCTCCTTTGAGCCTATTTTCTGTGATAGAGATAAGAAAACAGGCTGGGTGCCCGTGGTTCACATCTGTAGTCCTAGCTACTCTGGAGGCTGAGATCTGAGGATCACGGTTCAAAGTCAGCCCGGGCAGGAAAGTCTGTAAGACTAATCTCCAATAAACCAGCACAAAACCAGAAGTGGCGCTATGGCTGAAGTGGTAGAGCGCTCGCCTTGAGCTGAAGAGCTGAGGGACAGCGCCTAGGCCCTGAGTTCAAGCCCCACGACCGACCAAAAAAAAAAAAAAAACAGGTAAGGTGCCAGTGGCCCTGTAATACTAGCTGAGATCTAATGTTCCCAGTTCAACAAATCCAGGAGATTCTGGTCTCCAGTTAACCAGCAGAAAGCCAGAGATGGAGATGTGTCTCAAATGGTAAGAGTGCCAGCCTTAAGCAAATAATCTATGGAAGTGTGCAAGGCCCTAAATTTGAGCCTCAATACTGGTGTGCACCCACAACATCCACAATAAGAACTAAAAGAAATCATATCTGCCTCTTTGGGGCGTAGTGAAATCTAAAGGAAATCATATATTGCAGGGCGAATTGCTTAACCTGCTCAAATTTTGTGTAGTATAAAGTCAGATACAAAGGGGAGGACTCTGCAAATATTCCCTGGAATGATTGGGCTTTTTTTTCCCCCCTTTGTGTTAATCTTGGGGCTTGAGCTCAGATCCTGGGCACTGCCCTTAGCTTTTTTCAAAACTCAAAGCTGGTGTTCTACCACTGGAGCCACAGTCTCCTTGACTTTCCTGTCCAAATTGGCTTTGAACCATGATCCTCAGATCTCAGCCTCCAGAATAGCTAGGTTGACAGGTGTAAGCCACTGGTGCCTAGGGTGATTATGCTTACCTTTTTAAGTGTTGCCTTGCTGCTGGGATTCCAGCCATATCTTCTTTCAGTAGGTATTTCTTAACTCCCAACACATAATTTTCAGTGTATTCCAACCAGTTCAGCTGGCGCACATCAAAATTGAATACCTGCAAGGAGAGAGAGAGCATGGCATTGCCAGAATTGTACCAGTGGGCGATGATTTCTGACCAAGCTCCTTCTACATAAAGAAAGGACATTTAGTTTGGGATATTTAGGTTGGATTGCAGAGATGTTATTTCAAAGCTTTCTGACAATAAAGATAAGCATTAGGGCTACACACACACACACACACACACACACACACACACACGTATACATGTAATTTTTTTTTTTTTTGGTCCTGGGGTTTGAACTCTGGGCCTGGGCGCTGTCCTTCAGCTCTTCACCTCAAGGCCAGCGCTCTACTACTTGAGCCACAGCACTACTTCTGGTTTTCTGGTGGTTTATTGGAGATAAGAGTTTCATGGACTTTCCTGCCCAGGCTGGCTTTGATCCTCAGATCTCATCCTCCTGAGTAGCTAGGATTACAGGCATGAGTTACCAGCATAGGTACTGTCTACTGTCCCTTAGCTTTTTTGCTCAAAGCGAGTGCTCTACCACTTGTTCCACAGCTCTACTTCTGGATTTTTTTTTGCTGGTTAGTTGGAGATAAGAGTCTTCCTGACTTCCCTGCCTGGGCTGGCTTTGAATCATGATCCTCAGATCTCAGCCTCCTGAGTAGCTGGGATTACCAATGGGAGCCCAGTACCTAGCTCAAATTAACTTTCTAATATTTATTTTGAGTGAAGGAAGGAGCGACTCATTGTACTCGTTATTGAATTGTGAAATGATAACCCATCTGTGCACCTCAATAATAACAATAAAATTATATTTATATTTATTTTGAGGAGTGCTAGAGATGAGCTTTGTATAAACTAAGCCACATATTCTCCCCCTGAGTTACCTTCCCAAACCTTAACATGAAATCTTGTTCATTTTTTAA
Organism: Dipodomys ordii; assembly: GCF_000151885.1. Taxonomy (NCBI): domain Eukaryota; kingdom Metazoa; phylum Chordata; class Mammalia; order Rodentia; family Heteromyidae; genus Dipodomys; species Dipodomys ordii. Next base: position 1,737,569 of record NW_012267383.1, read on the forward strand.
TTTAAAAAGTTTTTGTGCTAGTATTGGTGTTTGAACTCAGTCTCTCACTGTCCTTTATTTTTTTGTTCAAGGCTGGCACAGTACTACTTAAGCCACACCTCTACTTCCAGCTTTTTGGTCGTTAATCTGAGATAAGATCACGGGCATTTCTGCCTGCGCTGGTTTTTTGAATCTCAATCCTTAAATCTCAGCCTCTTGAATAGCTAGGATGACAGGTGGTTCCTGGCTGGCACTGGGGCTTTGAGCCCAGGGCCTTGCTGTACTATCAGAGCTGTGCCTTGAACCCCCACTCCACCCCTACTTTTGTTTCTTTTATTTTCAGATGGAATATTAGTTATACTTTGAACTTTTTGCCAACGCTAGCCTCCAGCCATGATTGTCTTCTTGGGGCCTTCCCAAGTAGCTGGGATTCATAGATGTGAGCATTCATCTGCTCCTTCATATTAATTTTAAAACTAAAAGTGCCTTTCTTGTTGCTATAAAGTTCTTCTATTATTTGATACTTATAGAAGATGTATATTAGTGCAATCTCATTAAACTGTTCTTTGTTTAGCACTAGTCTTTGATGGAGGATTAGACTGTACCAAATAAGAGACATTGTTAAATCCCAAAAGCCAGTCACCACTCACTATAAGTTTATTCACTTTAAAACAGGTGCAATGTGTGAGAATGTCTTGTGTTTATTTTATAACTTGCACCTGTTGTTTATGATTGGCTGTTTCCTTTTATCTAGAGAATATTAAACTTACAACAAATATAATTCAATTTGATACCTTAAAGATTCAGTAGTTCTCTAGAGCTATTTATTTAGCCTCTTTTATATGAAAATAAATGTTAAATATTAGTCACCAAGAAACAGTCTTAGACCAAAGAAGGAAGTGATTAAATGTTAGTGGGCCTGTCTAATATTTTGGGCATTCATAAACATTTGTTGGTGGCCCTTGCCTGTAATTCAGGAGGCTGAGTAGCTGAGAATCATGGTTAAAAATCAGCCTGGGCGGGAAAGCGTATGAAACTCTGACTAACCAGCAAAAAGCTGGAAGTAGAGTTGTGGCTCAAGTGGCAGAGTGCTTGTCTTGAGCAAAAAAGCTAAACAAGAGTGTGAGGCCCTGAGTTCAAGCCCTAGTGACAGCATTTAAAAAAAAAAAGATGGGCTAACAGGAACTGAGCTTACTCAAAAAATAAATACTGAGGGTTTACGAAGTGATTGAATTGCAGTGTATGAAATATGAATGCAGAACAGGAATGAAAATTGAACCAATGTCCAAAATGTAGATCTCTTTCCTATATTTAATTTCCTGTGATTGTAGATAAACATGGCCTGGTTTTCTTAACTGATAAACAACTGTCTATAACCAGAACTTCCTTCCTCATCTTCTCTCCCTTCCCTCCCTCCCTTCCCTCCTTTCCTTCTCTCCCTCCCTTCCTTCCTTCCCTCCCTCCTCCTACCCTTCCTCCTTTCCTCTCTTCCTCCCACCTTCCTCCCTCCCTCTCATCTTCCTCCCTCCCACCCTTTCTCTCTTTCTTTCTTTGTGCCAGTACTGGGGCTTGAACTCAGGGCTGGGGCTTTACCACTGAGCTCTGCTTCTTTCTTTTTGGTAGTTAATTGGAGATAAGAGTCTCATGGACTTTTCTGGCTGGTTTCAAACCTTGATCCCAGATTTTAGCCTCCAGAGTAGCTAGGATTATACCTTCATCAGCTTTACAGGTCAAATACTTCCAAATTCCCAGTGAGAGCTCTCTTACCCTCTGGTCTTCAGGACTTAGCTCTGACATCAGCATTTCGGTATTGTTTGTGCTCCACTCCCAGCTTCGGTTGATGAAGTACTCCAGCATGGAGATGGTTCTCAACAGGCGATTCATGAGCTTTGTCATCCTAATGGAGAGAGCAGAGGAGGAAATGTCAGAGTGCAGGGGTGCAAATTTATCCCTCTTCTCTTTCCCCAGCTCATTAGAACTTCCATCAGACACTTCAATACCACCAGATGCCTCTTCTTTTCTATTACCTCTCAAGAATAGCCTATCTATTATCTGTCTGCCTGGGTATCTCTGTCTCTCTATCTCTCCCTTCCCTCCTATTATTTTGAGATTTGAACTGAAAGGCCTCCCACTTTCCCTCTGCATCCCCACTCAAGACTAGCACTATACTATTTGAGACATGCCTCCACTGCTGGCTTTTTGGTGGTAATTGGAAAGAAGAGTCTCTCAGACTTTCCTGCCAGGGCTGGCTTGGAACCTCTACTCTCAGATCTCAGCCTCTTGCTTTCTATTCCCTTTGTATTGTAGTAGAAGTTGGAATTCAGAGATAGCAACTGGTTTCATGGCTAAGTGACTGAAACCAGGATTCAAACCTCAGAAGTCTGCCTGCAAAATCCACATTCCTGGGCCCAACCATATATGTAGCTCTGCTTGAATTATGTAGGTTTTTATAATAAGTATGTGTACCTATGGCTACATATATGAAAATACCTGCAAGATGTACCCACAGAGAAGCATACAAATTCTCACAGATAAAGGAAAACAAATGGAAAAATAGGCAATTTGCAGAGAAATGTTCAGCAAATGAAAGTCCAGCAATCTGGAGAATAAAAAAAAAAAACAAAAGTACAATTCCTTTTCATGAGTATGACAATTAAAAGGATTGATTTTTGTCAAGCATTAATGTGAATGAGAAAAACACTGTTTTGTACCTTCATGCATTTAGGATAGTGAAAATTGAGTCTTTGGAGAAATTGAGCTAGAAGATTCATGGCCCAACTAGGTGCCAGTGGCTCACTCCTATCATCCTAGTTACTCAGGAGGCTGAGATCTGAGAATTGTGGTTTGAAGTTAGTCTGGACAGGAAAGTCCCTAAGACTTATCTCCAATTAATCAGAAAGTCAGAAGTGGTGCTGTGACTCATGTGGTAGAGCACTAGCCTTGAGCAGAAAAGTTCAAGGATAGCACCCAGGTCCTGAGTTCCAACCCCAGGACCAGCACACACACCAAAAAAAAAAAAAAAAAGATTAATGTCTCCTTAATCCAGAAATCTCATGAAGCACACCACAGACCTGGTGACACACTGCACAGTAATGTATTGATAGTTGTCACCTCATTCTTGATGGCAGAAAACGACACTGGGTGGAATGCCTCAATGTATAACTACACTGATCAATGCCCATACATTTATATAAAGGCCTTGTCGCTGACACACAGGGACACAGAGTAGAAAAGAGCCTGGCTGGGCAGTCAGGGCAGAGGCCCCTCTCAGAGAGGTTCTGCATCCTCACCATGGCCTTAAGCAGTCCAGTCCAGTCCAGTCCAGACCACTGAGCTGATTGGACCTCAGAAGTGTGTACCATTGAACCAGGCATCAAATCAGAAGGGCTAAAGTATGCATGACAAACATGTGGGCTGTATGAAGCCTCTGATTGGCTCTCAGGACTGCTACAGCCCCCAGGCTGTCCAATGATCTTGAGATTTACATAGCTTTCTCCTAGAGACACCTTCTTAATCTTGTACAGTGCACCCCAGCAGTGCCCTCCTTTGCAACCCTCCTATCTATCAGGAGCTCTGCTTAGCTTTTTCTCCAATAAATCACTGTGGTTTAATTTCTCTGTCTGTGGACTCATTCTTCACCACCATCAAGACAAAGGCCCTGATTCAGGTATGGCCATTTGTCAGTATCAAACCAGCTGAAGGAAAAAGATTGAGGACTTGAGTTTTTCCTTCCACAAAAGTCACTGTTAAAAATTTCTATCAGAAAAAAGAACAGCTCCTTTTTTAGTACAAATTAATTTCTTATAAACAACACATGGACTGCTTTGGACTCTCGACTTTTTTTTTCTTTTTACACATCGAACTTAAATTCTTTTTGATCCACATCTTCCTATTTGGAAGGCTTTAGCATTCCTGCCCATCATGTTGGCTTTATTCTTCATTGCCCATTTTTTCTTTTGGTCGGGGGGAGGGTCGATTAAGTCCTGGGGCTTGAACTCAGATCCTGGGCAGTCCCCGAGCTTCTTTGCTCAAGACTAGCACTCTACCACTTGAGCCACAGCTCCACTTCTGGTTGGTTTAGGGAGATGTGTCAGCCTTTTTTGCCCAACTGGCTTAGAATCAAGATCCCTGGATCTCAGCCTCCTGAGTAGCTAGGATGCCAGGGCATGCCCATCTATTTTCAATAAACCACATTCAGATTGTTTTCCTATGGTCATATTATCATTTTCTCTTGCAGAAGTCTTAAATGAGCTCCCTGAAAACATGAATTAGCTTAATATGGATGAAAAATATTCTGAGACAGACTTCCTCCTTTCTAAAGGGGCTAATAAAATGATTTATGTTTTGATTCTTATGTGTGAAAGAGAAAGAGTACTGGGGCTTGAACTCAAGGCCTCACAGTCTTTTTGGCTTTTTTTTTTGTGCCAGTCCTGGGGCTTGAACTTAGAGCCTGGGCACTCTCCCTGGGTTTTGTGCTCAAGGCTAATGCTCTATCAACTGAGCCATAGCTCCACTACCTGCTTTTTGGGGGTACTATTATTGAAAATAGCAGTCTCATGGGCTTGCTGCCTGGGCTGGCCTAGAACCATGAGCCTCAGATCTTAGCCTCCTGACTAGCTAGGGTTACAGGTGTGAACCACTGGTGCCTGTGTTCTTCACAGAAAAAAACTAGATGTCAAAGGCAGAGGACCCAGCTCACCCATGGAGGGAGGAGTTCAGGCCTTGAAGTGGCCTGGTGGTTAATTGGAGATAAAAAGTCTCAGCCTTTATTGCTTGGGATGGCTTTGAGTCTCCATTCTTGTATCACAGCTTCCTGAGTGCTAAGATTACAGGCATGAGCCACCAGTACCCAGCTTCTAGTTTTGCTAAGGCTGGCACTCTACCACTTGAGCCATACCTCCATTTCCTCATTTTGCTGTTAATTGGAGATAAGTTTCTAGGATTTGTGTCTGTTCAGGCTGGTTCCTAACAGTGATCCTCAGATCTCAGCCACCAGCGCCAGCTACATGTAACTGGTAATTACAGTGGTGACTCCCCTAACCACTAACTCCAGTCAAGTGAGAATGAGATTTGTGAGAAAGGGATTTGTTCCAGGCTTGCACCACTAGAGGGCGACAGAACTGCCCACTTCATTCTCTTAGATGGCAGTAAGTGGAATTCATAATGCTGGTACGGACACTCTGTGGACACTCTTGGCTCATCCTCGTCCCTTCCTGACATCATTCACACTTGTTCCCTTGCTTTTCATCTTTTTTGTTTTGTTTTTTTGTCGGTCGTGGGGCTTGAACTCTGGGCCTGGGCGTTGTCCCTCAGCTCTTCAACTCAAGGCGAGCGCTCTACCACTTGAGCTACAGCGCCACTTCGCTTTTCATCTTTAAGATCACCATACAATATTCTTAGCCTTGTGCAGGAGACTTAGGATTACTGTAAAGTTTAACGTTGCACCCTATTCAGAAAATCCCAGTGACAGCCTCATTTGCGCTTCATCTAAACAAGTACTTTCTAAAAGCAGATTTCTTTTTGTCCTCCTTTTTCCTCTCCCCTCCTTCCCTGTTCTTTCTCCTTCCTTCCTTTCACTTTTTCTTTTTCACTCCCTCTTTTTCTTTTCCTTCTTTTCTTTCTTTCATGCCATCCCAAGGCTTGAGCTCAGGGTCTGGGCTCTGTCCCTAAGTTTTTTGTTTTTGTTTTGTTCTTGAGGCCTGCCCTCTGGGCCTGGGCGCAGTCCCTAAGCTCTTCAGCTCAAGGCTAGTGCTCTACCGCTTGAGCCACAGCGCCACCTCTGGCTTTTTCTGTTTATGTAGTGCTGAGGAATTGAACCCAGGGCCTCATGCATGCAAGGCAAGCATTCTACCACTGAGCCACCTTCCCAGCCCCTGTCCATGAGCTTGTTTTGTTCAAGACTAGCTAGCCACAGCTCCACTTGCTGCTTTTTTGTTAATTTAGTGGAGATAAGAGTCTCACAGATGCCAGGCACTGGTGGCTCACGCCTGTAATCCTAGCTACTCAGGAGGCTGAGATCTGAGGATCGCGGTTCAAAGCCAGCCCAGGCAGGAGAGACCGTGAGACTCCTATCTCCAATAAACCACCATAAAACCGGAAGTGGCGCTGTAGCTCAAGTGGTAGAGCACTTGCCTTGAGCTGAAGAGCTGAGGGACAGCGCCCAGGCCCAGAGTTCAAGTCCCACGACCGACAAAAAAAAAAGTCTCACAGACTTTCCTCCATTCATGATCCTTGGACCTCAGCCTCCTGAGTAGCTAGGATTACAGGCATGACTCACCTGTGCCTGGCTAAAGAAAGTCAATATTAAGAAATTTGCTTGAAGCCAGGTGGCTCACACGTATAACCACAACTACTCAGGAAGCTGACATCTGAAGATCATGGTTCAAACCCAGCACAAGTACACAACTCTAGTAGACTCTTATCTCAAATTAACCATTAAAACTGGGAGTAGAACTGCAGCTCAAAGTGGTAGAGCACTAGTCTTGAGCAGTAAAGCTCAGGGACAGCCCCTAGGCCCTGAGTTCAAGTCCCAGTATTGGTGCATGCATACACACACACACACTTCCATTCTATTATAGAGGGCTTTAAGGGAAAAAGCGGTTTTTTACTTGTTATGACTAGAGTTTGTGTTCCCAGTGGTGTGTGTGTGTGTGTGTGACTCTTTTGTCTTCTTCGATCATTGGCTGCAAGGAGGACTAATGACTCTGAAAGTCTCTTATACCATGCTGCCCCAGCCCCACAGCCCTGGCTTCTTACTTGGGTTTCCTTCCGGTGAGTCGCAGGTAGAAGTCGTAGATGATGGCTGGGGCCCAGTGGCTCACTGCGTTCCAGTACTGTATTGAGAAGTTGTTGGTTGTGAAGTCAGCATTTGGTCTTCTGAAAGCTTTCTCAAATGGGACTTTTTCAAAGGTTGCCAAGACTTGGAATCCTAGGGGTAGGCGTGGGGAGTAGAAAAAGTGTGAAGTCTTAAAGCTTAGCAGCCATTCTATTGGAAGGCATTACGATGTGTCGAAGGATCAACAATGGAGGACTTGCTGTGTAGTCAGGAAGGCAGCCAGGCACTGGTGGCTTGCACCTGTCACCCTAGCTACTCAGGAGGCTGGGATCTGAAGATTGCCGGTTAAAGCCAGCCTGGGTAGGAATGTCTGTGAGACTCTTATCTCCAAGTAATCACCAAAAAGACTGAAGTAGAGCTGTGGCTTAAGTGGTAGAGTACTAGCCTTGAGCTCAGGGACAGCACCCAGGCCCAGAGTTCAAGCCCCAGGACTGATGCCCAAGAAAAAAATATGCAATTTCCACCAGGCACTGGTTACACTTTCAAGCTTACACTTGCTTTAAACATACAAGGTAAGTGAGCTTCATGACTCAAGAACAAAGGAGTACTATCACCTGATTTCCTCAATTTCCTTGGCCATTGGTGATTTCACCTTCTTTGCAATACACCATGAGGGAAGAGTGGTCACTCCACAGAAGGGAAGAATTTATCATTAACATAGTTGGAAATTCATAACTTTTACTTAGTTTTCTTTCTTTTTTGGGGGGGGGAGGTCGGTCGTGGGGCTTGAACTCTGGGCTTGGATGCTGTCCCTCAGCTTTTCAGCTCAAGGTGAGCGCTCTACCACTTGAGCTACAGCGCCACTTCCAGTTTTCTTATTTTTTAAAATCTCTGAGGCCAGTGGACCCTTCTTCTTTTATATTATACCATAATCCTACTGACTTGTTTCTTTCATATACCACAGTACATTCTAGTGAATTATAACAATTTACAATTACATTTTTCCACTCTTTTTCTTTTCTTTTTTTTTTTTTTGCTGGTCCTGTGGGTTGAACTCAGGACCTGGGTGCCATCCTAAAGTTTAAGGATAGTGTTCTACCACTTGAGCCACTGCTCTATGAATGGCTTTTTTTTTTTAAGGTTTATGGAGATAAGAGTCTCAGATTTTCGTGTCTGCTGGCTTCGAACCACTATCCTCAGATCTTGGCCTCCTGAGGAGCTAGGATTACATGTGTGAGCCACCAGCACCAGCTCTTTTTTTGTGTGGTTTGAACTCGGGGCCTGGGTGCTGTCCCTTAGCTTTTCGACTCAAGGTTGGTGCTCTACCACTTCAGCTATAACTCTCCTTATGGCGTTTTGCTGGTTAATTGGGGATAAGAGCCACAGACTTTCCTTTGTAAGCCACCTTCAAACTATGATCACCATATGTCAGCCTCCTAAGTAGGCATCCAGCCTATTTTCTCTCTACCTATTATAGTTTGTGTTTGCTATTCTCTATGAATCACTCTAATTTCTTCCCAAGTCAAGCACTAATAGCCCTGCAGTTCCATTGCCAATGGCACTCACCCATCTTGGTCCATTTACATGGATTGAAATTCCCAGATGTACAGTGGTAGATTAATGTTGTTTTAGGTCTGGAGGATGACACAAAAGTTAGAAAAATTAAAGCAAAATGGAAAAGCAATGAAAGAGAAGAGAAAATAGCATTAAGATAGTATGACTCAGCTGGACACAGTGGCTCACACCTAGCTACTCAGGGGGCTGAGATCTGAGGATCATGGTTCAAAGCCATTCTAGGGAAGAAAGTTCATGAGATTACTATCTCCAATTAACCACCAAAAAAGCCAGAAGTGGTGCTGTGGCTCAAGTGGTAGAGTACTAACCTTGAGTACAAAAGCTCAGGGACAACATCTAGGCCCTGAGTTCAAGCCCCAGTACCAGCAACCACACATACACAACACACACACACACACACACACACACACACGGGAAATACAACAGCGTGTGAAACATTTCTATTTTCATATCCTTTTTGAGTTAAAGTGCAAAACAGAAAAAGACAAACAAAAAAAAGTGTGTGTGTGTGTGTATTTGTTCATGTAAGCCAAGGTGAGACATTGTAGAGTATCTTAGTTCACATAAGAACATTTTAATTCTGTGTATCAGTTACAAACAAATATAGAAGTCACTATTTTTTGTGTTGGTGTTAGGATTTGAACTCAGGGTCCCACTTTTTTTTTCTCAAGGCTCGTGTTCTACCACTTGACTTCCTGTTTCCCAAGCCACTTATATTTGCTTTCTATTTTCCTATCTGTGGTAGTTTAAACTCAGCATTTACAAGGAACAAGAAATACAAAATATTTGACTTTTCTCTCCTTTGACTTATAAAATGAACCTGTGGTGTGGGTAACTGATTGGAAAGAAAAGCTTTTTGGTTATCAAGAATATTACATAATCAGGTGCCAGTATAATCCCAGGAGACTGAGATCTAAGGATTGAGGTTGAAGGTTAGTCTGAACAGAAAAGTTCGTGAGACTCTTATTTCCAGTGAACCACCAGAAAAGCAAGAAGTTGAGCTGTGGCTCAAGTAGCTAAGCACTAGCCTTGAGCAAAAAAGCTCAGGGACAGTACCTGGGCACTGAATTCAGGCCCCAGGACCAGCACCAAAACAAACGAATATTGTTTAAATGATTCCTCTGACATGTTACTTAATGATCAGACCAAATCTCAAGCAATAGTTACACAACTCAATAAAGGTAATAGCATATTGGCAAGTAGACAAACTGTTGAAACAAACACATGGTCACTTTTGCTGTCTTTGGCTGTAAAACACGTATGTTTTGTAAATGTGGCCATCACCCCCCTCGGCCTCATGGCCTCCTCACCTGTGGACTGCAGTGTACCAGCCCACTGCAAGGGTAAGATTCACCACCGTGTCCACTGGAATCACATCCGCCACAGCCATGGGGTTTGCGCGAATGGACCGCAGGAACCCTTTCCCAGCCTTTACAGGACGAAGCCCAGATAACATCAAACCATAACATTAAATACAAACGGTAATGCTTAATAGGAAACCATACTATTAAATTTAGCTATTTAATGTGAAGCCATAATATTAAATATTAGATCCAGCCACAGCTAAATTTCAATTCTACAGATGGCATCAGTACTATCAGGAAAGCAGCAAACTTTGATTTATGGCTTCCTAAATTCTTGTATGATGTCTGACCTCTCTGTCCAGTTCATAGCAAGAGCCAACATTTCCATGAACACTAGTGCTTACTAGATTTCTTTAGGAAATAAAATGTCAAATTTGGGTGAAATCAATGTACTTAATTAAGGAACCAACACCAGGACTAAGTTTTTACATCTGCAAAATTAATTCATAAGGTTTTTAAGTCTTGAACTCAGGGCCTGGGCATGGTCCCTGAACTCTTTTGCTCAAGGCCAGCATTCTACTACTTTGAGCCATAGCACCACTTCCAGTTTTCTGGTGGTTAATTGGAGATAAGTCTCATGGACTTTCCTGCCCTGGCTGGCTTTGAACCATGAGCCTCAGGTCTCAGCCTCCTGAATAGGATTATAGGCATGAACCACCAGTGCCCTGCTTCATATTTTAAGAATTAAGGTTTCCTGCTAGGTGCTATGGCTCATGCTTATAATCCCAACTATTCAGGAGGTTGAGATGTGAGGATTGCAGTGTGAAGCCAGCCTAGGCAGGAAAGTCGTAAGACTCATGTCCAATTAACCAGCAAAAAACTGGAAGTGAGGGTGTGGCACCAGCTTTGAGTACAAACACTAAGGGACAGCACACGCCCTGGGTTCAAGCCCACAAACACAAAAAATAGCAAACAAGAACAAAATTAAAAAGCCAAACAAAAGGCAGCAAAAAGAAGAAATACCCTCATCTTGTGGTAAGGAAAGGAAAATTCTCAATGTTCAAACCCTTTGAAAGACTAAAACATTGCAATTGCCTCCTTTTTTAGTGTTTGAGCAGATAATGAAGCTCTCACAGAATAAAAGCAGTGGCATCCTGTGTGTGTGTGTAGTAAAGTGGAGATATGTTGTTCTAATTGTTACTACAGTGACACTTTTGGGTGGGGTTTTTTGATTCATGAAATTTAAGATAAGGAGAATGTTGTCATTCCTTCTCTACTACATTACAAATAGTTATTTCTTCTCCATTATACATACGGCAATAATCAATCCACTGGGTCCATTTAGGTTATCAACCCAACCCTACAAAAAAAAAAAGGAAATTTCTATCAGTTAACGCATTTAGGAAAAATATTAACTATAATATCTGCAGTTATATCTATATAATATATATATATATGTATATATATTTGTGTTTGCCCTGGGCTTCAACTCAGGGTCTGGCCACTGTCCTTGAGCTCTTTCACTCAAGGATAGTGCTCTACAACTTAGAGCCACAATTCCACTTCCAGTTTTCTAGTGGATAATTGCAGGTAAGAATCTTATGGACTTTCCTGCCCAGGCTGGCTTTGAACCATGACCCTCAGATCTCAGCCTCCTGAATCACTGGGATTGCGGGTATGAGCTGCTGGTGCCTGGCTGCAGTGCAGTCTTACTAAGGTTTTGACTGGAGTGCCGAGACCTACTATTCACTAAGTCTAAACACCAAAATAACACCAGAGACAAAGTACTGGCAAATCTTAACATTTTATTCAACTGTAAGAATAAAAATCTTGCTCACAGTGATTTTCATAATTAGAGGTATGAGTGGCTTCCTGGATTATTATTATTATTATTCAGTCTTAGTATGATCTTCGAACAAATTCATCAAAAGTCATTTTCTCCCTCAGGGGCCTGATTTTATCTGCTGAACAAAACACTTCAACGAGGTGTTGGTGGAGCATGCTGAAATCCTAGCTACTCAGGAGGCTGTGGTCTATCAGAAGCCAGCCTGGCCAGAAATGTCTGTGAGACTCTTCTTTCCAATGAACCAGCCAAAAACCGGAAGTGGAGTTGTAGCTGAAGTGATATAGCACTTGAGTGCTAAAGCTAAGGGACAGCACAGATCCCTGAGTTCAAATCCTAGTACTGACACACAGAAATATTAGGGATATAATGGTATATGGAGTTAAAACCAAACTGGTCCCTAGTGAAGAAAGTGGAGTTTTCCTGTTCACCGTGGCAGTGATGGTACTTTTCAGTTTAGCCACGAAGAACATTCTGGTATAGTGCAAGGGTAATGAGAAGCATAAGTCGTGAAACTATGGGGATTTTGAGATGAGAGTTAGAGGATATTTAAGGGCTCCAACTCCACCCTAGTTTATTTATGCCTTTATTTGTGTGGTACTGAGGCTTGATCTTGGGACCTGGATGCTGTCCCTTAGCCTTTTCTTTCCAAGGCTTCCAGTCTACCATCCGGGCCACAGCTCCACTTTCAGCTTTCTGGTGGTTAACTGGTGATAACATTCTCCCCGATTTGCCTGCCCTGACTGTCTTTGAACCATGATCCTCCTATCTCAGCCTCCTGAGTAGCTAGGATTACAGGCGTGAGCCTCCAGTGTGGGGCAGTCACAGCAGCTCTCAATGGAGCCCTGATCAATGGCTTTCCCATTTACTTAGCTGTGCTCAGCTCTAAATCCCAAGGAGCAGGGGTTGGCCTAGGGTGGGGAGGGGGAGGGCGGGCGGAGGAACTGCATGGGAAGGCCCAGGTGGTGGGAGGCCAGCGGGAGGAGGTGGCACACTTACCGGGAAGGGCTCCTGCCAGGTGGCACCCACGATGGAGGGCCTGATGATGGCCGCGTTCAAGTTTTGGCCTTCCTGCTGGATCACGGTCTCCCCCAAGGCCTTGGTGTAGGTGTATGTGTTGGGCCGATCCCCGATGAGTTTGGGAGTGATATCGTCAATAATCTTGTCATCTAACCACCTGTTGGGGACAGAACTCTGAGAGTGGCAGGCCTCAGGGACAGGAGGAGAGGAGCCCTGGAGAGCTGAGAACCAGTCCCGCCACCCCTGGGCCTGTGACAGCACCGGGAGGAAGGAGCAATCCTGTTCTAACCTCAGGCAGATCTTAAGCTGTCCTTCCTCATAGGCAAGCAGATGAATGCAACAGATAGCCAGTCTACTTTTCTTTTCTTTTTGTCGGTCGTGGGGCTTGAACTCAGGGACTGGGTGCTGTCCCTGAGTTTGGGTTTTTTTTTTCCATTTTCTTTGCTCAAGACTAATGCTCTACCACTTGAGCCACAGCTCCATTTCCAGCTTTTTGGTGGTTAATTGGGAATAAGTGTCTCAAGGACTTTCCTGTCCACGCTGGTTTCAAATTGTGATCCTCAGATCCTGGGTAGCTGGGGCTATAGGCATGAACCATCAGCTCTGGGGTTGGATCATGGACAATCTTAATTGGCAGGGCTTGGCAGCTATGACCACGTTATTTGAGCATTCAAGATGTATTTGGGACTAAGATTTATTGAGAATCATGATTCTGAATTTTAAGTACTCATTTGTTATTGAAGTGGAATGTAAAGATCATCTTTAATGTTTTATTTTTCCTTGACTTATTTATCACATCGTTAGCAAGAATGGGATTTGAGCTCTACCTCATACTTGGTTGACAGGCACCCTACTACTTGAGCCATTCTTCCAGCCCTGCTTTTGCTGGTTATTTTGGAGATTGAGTCTGGCAAACTTTCTGCCTCAAATTTTAATCCATCATATCTCTGCCTCCTGAGTAGCTAGGAGTATAGATGTGAGCCACTGATGCACAGCGCATTGTTCCTTTTCGTGGTTGTTGTTCACGGAGCTTGAACTCAGAACTTGAGCACTGTCCCCAAGCTTTTTTGCTAAACGCTAGCGCTCTACCATTTGAGCCACAGCGCCATTTCCAGTTTTCTGGTAGTAAATTGGAAATAAGAGTCTCACAGACATTCCTGCCTGGGCTGGCTTTGAACAGTGATCCTCAGATCTCAGCCTCCTGAGTAGCTAGGATTATAAGTGTGAGCCACCAACACCTGGCTAACTTCTTACTTTTGTTTTTTACAACATATATGTATGTATGTATGTATGCATGCATGTATGTATGTGTGTATATATTTTGTGTTGGTCCTAGGGCTTGAACTCAGGCCCTGGGCGTTGTTCCTTTGCTTTTTCTGATCAAGGCTGGCCTTCTATCGGTTGAGCCACATCTCTGCTTCCAACTTTCTGTTGGTTAGCTGGAGACAGTAGGCTCAAGGATTTGTCTGCCTGTGGTGGCTTTGAAGTGGCTTCCAAGCATCCCACTCACTTACTTTATTAATCAGAAATCCAAAGAATCAAAGAAACAGCAGCCCCCTCTGGCCCTCCCTCTGGCCTGCTTACTCCATGGATGCGATGATTTTCTTCGGCTCCACAGGACTTGGGTAGATGACTTCGTCAATATGCTCCAGGTTGCAGTTGGAGAAGGCAGTGGAGAAGTGGATGAAGGCCTCCAGCTTCGGCATCTGACTGGCCATCTGCAGCAGCTGCTGTGTGGCGGTGACGTTCAGCTGCACGGCTTGTCTGGAGAGGAAGAAGCAGAGGGAGACACAGCCTGCCTCAGCCTCCCCTCCACCCACAGGATATTGTCCACATAAAAAAGACAAGGAAGAGCTGGGTGTGGTAGCTTATGCCTGCAATCCTAGCTGCTCAGGAGGCTGAGATGTGAGGATCACAGTTCAAAGCCAGTCTGGGCAGGAAAGTCCATGAGACTCTGTTATCTCCAGTGAACCACCAGAAAACCGGAAGTGGAGCTGTGGCTCAAAGTGGTAGAGCACTAGCCTTGAGCAAAATAGCCAAGCAAGGGTGCAAGGCCCTGAGTTCAAGTCCCATCAGACATACACCAAAAGAATAGTCTGAGGAATTTATGAGTGTCATTTAAAATAGAGTAAAAAGTAATTGGTAAACTAATAAGTTTAAATAGTTAAATAATAGTAAATGTTTATTGTTAAATATTTGTTTAATAAGTTGTTAAGCAATGGTTAAAATGATTGATAAACTGTTAACTAGATTTAAAGACTAACCATCAGTTAGAAATACATGATGCTACTTTATAGTTACATCGCTCTTCTAGTAGTAGAATTTTCCTTTTTTAACATTAGGTTTTTTTTTTGATGGATTAAAGAACTAAGTTTAAAAGTAAAACTGTAAAGCAATTTAAAGGACAAACGGAATAGCTGCTTAAATGGTAAACTGTTGAAATGTTTTACAAAAGACAGCTTTGACATATGCTGATCTTCCAAGAAGTCTCAAAATTAATGAAAAAAACATTTCAATTGAAAGTAAGAAGAAAAACTCAAACAGGTATTTCATAAGAGACAAACATTGGCACAGGGACATAAGCATTGCCATCTTCGAATCACCAAAGGAAAACATAAAACTATGCATATCATACATAGTGGCAGCACTGCAAAGAATTAGAGAACTGAGCCAGGTGCTGGTGGCTCATACCTGTAATCCTAGTTACTCAGGAGGCTGAGATGTGAAAATCAGGGTTCAAGGCCAACCTGTGAGACAAATCTGAGAGATTTTTTTTATCTCCAATTAACCAGCAAAAAGCCAGAAGTGGCTTTCTTTGTGTCTCAAGTGGCTTTTTGGTGGCTCAAGTGGTAGAGTCTTAAGCTTAAACCAAAAAAAAACAAGTGAGACAATGAGACTTTGAGTTCAAGTTCCAATATTATTATTTTAAAAAAACCCACAATAGATTAGAGAATTTTAGTATGAGTTATCGAGAGGCATTTATGAACACAGGGCCAATAACAGTTGAATCTTTTGTGGAGAACAGCTTTTTCAAACAGTTAAAAACAAGTCATGTGCTAGAGTCCTAGCCACTCAGGAGGCTGAGATTTGAGGATAGCAGTTCAAAGCTAGCCTGGGAAGGAAAGTCCAGGAGACACATCTCCAGTTAACGGTCAAAAAGCCAGAAATAGATCTGTGGCTGTGGCTCAAGTGGTAAACAGTCTTCAGAAAAAAAAAAAAAAAGATTCAGGGACAGCACCACCACCACCAACAAAAACCTGTATGTTGTTTGTAACCTTATAACCTAGGACATGTAATATGTACCTAACCATTTTGCTTCTGAAAATTGACCCCATGGAAAGCGCACAGAAAGGCATTAAAAACCATGCACAGAGAAGCTCATTGCTGAGCTGTTTATAGGGCTGAAGAATCAGAACAATGCAAACCTCCACCAATACAGAATGGCTGATTGCTTTACACATGCACACCCTGTGACACCAATGTGGACATTGCAAATTAGCATTAAGTATTAACAATGAAGGTTAGCCAGAAAACAATTGAGTAGGATGCAAAAATTCTCAACAGGATGTCTTTTCCTTTTTGTAATATTTCTTTTTTTGTGGAACATATTTCTAATTACTTTTAAGTGTGGAACGTATTTCTAAATAGCTTTATAATCGAAAAGAAAAGTCAGGATGTAGCCAGGTGCCGGTGGCTCATACTTGTAATCCTAGCTACTCAGGAGACTGAGATATAAGGATTACTGTTTGAAGCCAGCCTGGGCAGGAAAGTCTGTGAGACTCTCATCTCCAATAAACTACGCCAAAGGAAAAAATAAATAGGCTAGAAATGGTGCTGTGGCTAAATGGTAGAGTGCTAGCTTTGTACAAACGAAGCTCGGGGACAGCAACCAGGCTCTGAGTTCAAGAAACAGAATTAGCAAATAAACAACAACAAAAGTCAGGATGTGTGTGTGCTGTCTATGACATCCAGTGATAGTCTTTGGTGGTGACATTATGGAAAATTTTTTCCTGTCTGTATTTTTATTTTCATGGAAGATATATATATACACACACACATGCACATACTGATGTATACATACATATATGTGTGTGTTTTGTTACTGTTGTTTTTTTTTTTGGGTCCGGTCGTGGGGCCTGAACTCTGGGCCTGGGCGCTGTCCCTCAGCTCTTCAGCTCAAGGCTAGCGCTCTACCACTTGAGCCACAGCGCCACTTCCGGCTTTTTTCTTTTTGCTTATGTGGTGCTGAGGAATCGAACCCAGGGCCTTAGGCATGCAAGGCAAGCGCTCTACCACTGAGCCACCTTCCCAGCCCCGTTACTGTTGTTTTATTTTATTTATTTATTTATTTATTGGGTCCAGTCGTGGGGCCTGAACTCTGGGCCTGGACGCTGTCCCTCAACTCTTCAGCTCAAGGCTAGCACTCTACCACTTGAGCCACGGCGCCACTTCTGGCTTTTTTTCTTTTTGCTTATGTGGTGCTAAGGAATCGAACCCAGGGCCTCATGCGTGCAAGGCAAGCGCTCTACCACTGAGCCACCTTCCCAGCCCCTGCTACTGTTGTTTTAGTTTTGCTGGTGGTACTAGCACTTGAACTCTGGATGATGTCCTTTAGCTTTTTTTACCCAAGGTTGGCAACTCTACCGCTTAAGCCACAGTTCTACTTCTGGCTTTTCGGTGGATCACTGGAAATCAGAGTATCATGGATGCTTCTGCCCAGGCTGGCTTTGAACCATGATCCTCAGATCTCAACCTCCAGAGTAGCTAGGATTACAGGCGTGAGCCACTAGTGCTGTTGTTAGGATTTTTACAACCTTGCTAACTAAAGCAGCACACTTGCATGTCACATGCAGGCAGGCACACAGTGATGCATGTGGCACCCAGGGGAGGGCTGCACCTGAGGTTTTCATCAAAGCGCACGGTGGCTGCGCAGTGGAAGATGATGTTGGTGCAGGACAGGAGCTCCTGCATGTCCTCCTCGCTGATGCCCAAGTCGCTGTGGTTGAGATCTGCAGCTATGGGCACGATCTTCTTGTGAACGTCCGGACATGCTTCTTTCACTTTCTCGAAGAGCTGGAATGGCAACACAAGTCCATGTGCAAAGAGAAAGGCATCGCTGCCACCACTGCCACACTGCGGTGTGCCGTGTGCCTGGTGCAACTCACTGGTACTTGCTGTGACGCTAGGACCACCCAAGCAAGGTGCTTCCTGACCTAAGGTCTGCTTGCTTTCTCTCATGGAGATGAAAGGCATTCCTGCTCCTTTATAAAGGTTAGTTCTAGTAACCAACAGGCTGAGTATTTTGTGTGCATGCATATGTTTGTGTGTGTGTGTGCATGTGTGGGCACTCATGTACCAGTCCTGAGCCTTGAACTTGGAGCCGAGGTCTTGCTCTGAGCCTTTTTGCTCAATGCTAGTGCTCTATCACTTGAACCACAGCTTTTTTGGCAGTTAATTGGCAAGGAGAATCTCAGGACTTTCCTGCCTGGGCTGTCTTTGAACTGTGATTCTCAGCCTTCTGAATTCCTAGAATTACAAGTGTGAGCCACTAGTGCCCAGCTAGGCTAAGAACTTGGAACTAGGCCTGAAGGGAAAAGCTTACTCACATCTTGCCCTGATCCACACCAAGGCTGGGACTCTGAGACTCACCCACTAGCTCAGCCTGCTTGCTCAAGGCAGGTGTTTGACCATTTGAGTCATACTACCAACCCATCTTTTTGCTGGTTATTTCGAGATGGAGACTTGTCTGTCCTGTGCTGGCTTTGAACTATGATCTTTCAGATCTTAGCCTTCCTGAGTAGCTTGGATTACAGGTATGAGCCACTGTACCCTGCTCTAGTTTCATGTTTACAAATGGTTATAATTTCCATTTCTATTGAAATAATTGCTTTCCAAACAAAATTATCAGCCTTTCCCAAAAAACTAGCTCAGATGCACAAGATGTTTTAGCAACACAAACGTAATTAGAAAAATTTTAAAAACCCAGCAAGCTTTAATGAGTGAAGCAAAAATTCGATGGAATTTCATTCTAAGGTAAAAGGCAATTCATATCTAGAATAAGAACTGATTTTCATCTCTGAACATAACACTCAAGACAGACACTGGTGGCTCACACCTGTAACCCTAGCTACTTAGGAGGCTGAAATCTGAGGATCACAGTTTGAAGCCAGCCCAGGCAGGAAAGTCCATGAGACTCTTCAATTAACTAGCAAAAAAGCCACAAGAGACAATGTGGCTCAAGTGACAAAGCAATAGTCTTGAGAGAAAAAGTTAAGTGTGAGAGGCCACACACACACACTCACACACACTCACACTCTCACACACTCACACACACAGAACCTGCCATTAATTCAGACCCCTTCCCTTGCATTTGACAAGTCTGTTTAAGTGGTATAATGTGCTCACAAAACAGTCACAGATAAGAAAATGGATCCATTTATCTGGTTCTGTATAACAAATGGATTTCAAAAGGAACATAATCCTAGCTACTCAGGAGGATGAAATGTGAGGATCATAGTTCAAAGCCAGCCCAGGCAGGAAAGTCCATGAGAAAACCAGAAGTGGCACTGTGGCTCAAGTGGTAGAGCGCTTGCCTTGAGCTGAAGAACTCAGAGACAGCGCTCAGGCTGAGAGTTCAAGACCCAAGACTGACAAAAACAGAAAACAAGAGAGGGAGGAAGGGAAGGAGGGAGGGAGGGAGGGAGAAAGAAAATAGGTATACCCAATCAATAATTGTTGAATGTACAAATTCAACACATGATATTTGATCTCTTTTTAGATAACTTTATGCCCAACACACAGTTCTTCTTTCTTATAATTCTTTATGGTTCCTCTCATTTGTGTGTCTTACTTGTGAAGTCTGACACTCTGTGAGTGAACCATGGGCTTTCCTTCTGAGCCTCTGAGTCAACCAACAACTGACCCTAGGGCCTGGTACAGTGGTGTATGCCTGTAGTCTCAGGTAAATAAAAAGCATCAATAGGAAGACCACTGTCCAGATCTGGACCTGGAAGGAGACGCTAACTGAAAAATACTTCAGGCAAAAGGGAGTATGGCTCAAGTAGTAGAGCACCTGCCTGGTGAGTGTAATGCCCAATTTAAAGTCCATTCCCCAAATGAACTAATCAACCAGCCAGCAAAGCTTAAACCTGACCACACCCTTTGGTTCCGGTCTTCAGAATGAAATCTATGAACAAGAAGAGCAAATGCCTCAATACTCACCACCTTTAGACAGCTGCTGGAGGGTAATAAGAAAGAACCTTCCAGAAGGTTCCAGAAGGTTGGAGCCATTAGCCACAACCCCAAAAATGATTGAAAGAAAAAAAGAAGCTTCTTCTCACTGGAGGCTATGTGAGGAAGCACCTCACCTTCCCCTGACCCACTAATGCTCTACTGCTTCAGCCACAACTCCACTTATAGGTGTGTGTGTGTGTGTGTGCGTGTGTGTGTGTGTGTTCCTATCCCGGAGCTTGAACTCAGGGCCTAGGCACTGTCCCTGAACTATTTGTTCAAGGCTAGCACTCTACCAATTGAATCATAGCTTCCCTTTTGGCTTTTTGCTGGTTAATTGGAGATGAGAATCTTGTGGACTTTCCTGTCTGGGCTGGCTTTGAACCTCAATCCTCAGATCTCAACAGCCTGAGTAGCTAGGATTACAGGCGTGAGCCCTGGTGCCCGCTGTCAGTGTTATAGTTAGACCCTTCCACTGCAGTAAGCACTTCAAGAAGTTTCTGGAACATCAATACTACCACAGGCAGTGCTTTGGGTTTTTTTTTTAAGTTTTTTATTGTAAAGATACTATACAGAGGGTTACAGTTACATGAGCAAGGTACTGAGTACACTTCCTATTGAGTATTATTACCCCCTCCATTGTTTTCCCCCTACCATCCCTTCCCTCCCTACCTTCCCCGAGGTTTTTTTTTTTTTAATTGTGGTTAAGTGATTACATAATTTCCCAAATTTCACAGTGTTGTGGAATAATGATGCTCATTTAAAGTCACAAGTTCATTCTAACTTTCCTGGAGGGCTGGGAAGGTGGCTCAGTGGTAGAGTGCTTGCCTTGCATGCATGAGGCCCTGGGTTCAATTCCTCAGCACTACATAAGCAGAAAAAGCCAGAAGTGGCTCTGTGGCTCCAGTGGTAGAATGCTAGCCTTGAGCTGAAGAGCTGAGGGACAGTGCCCAGGCC
>NW_012267383.1:1759186-1766599 GCF_000151885.1 Dipodomys ordii
CCGGAAGTGGCGCTGTGGCTCAAGTGGTAGAGCACTAGCCTTGAGCTGAAGAGCTGAGGGACAGTGCCCAGGCCCAGAGTTCAGGCCCCATGACCGGACACCCCCCCAAAAAAAGAATCTCCCCTGCTCTAGGCTGAGAAAAGCACCTCTGTTCTCTCCTTGATGTTTGGGATTACATGGGGACCCTGAAGGACTGGTTCTGTTCCCTGAAATGCTGTGGCCCCCAGCAAGCCTTGCACAGGGCTTACCTTGCTGTTAAGGATCTGAAAGGTTCTCTGCTGGAGGCTTTGGCCAGCCTTGGGTCTCACAAGGATATAAATGACTTTCAGGCTGGGGCTGGTGCGCAACAGCTTCTCCATTAACACCTTGCCCAGGAAGCCTGTGGCCCCAGTGATGAGAATGGATTTGTTGTTGTAGAAAGCTGCAATCATGGACATGCTGTCTCCTTCTTGGCACTTACAGATCCTGGAAGATGTTCCTTAAAAAATCAAGAGGAAACAACAAAGCTTAGGGCAGCACGCCGAGCTCCTCAAACCCACAGCCACTGGTGACCAGTCGAAGCTTTCAGACGATCTGAACACAGTAGGGAAAGGTCAGGCAGGCCGGCCATGAGTGCGCTCGCAGCTGAAGCTCATACAGTTCCATCTCACAACAGCTATCCAGTTTTTTCTTCAAATTATTTTAAAGTAGTTGTAAAAGGGGTTTCAACTCAACATGTCAGGCAAGGAGTACCGAGCCTTTTCATCAACGTCACCCCTCCCATCGTTCTCCCCCCCCCTCCCACCCCTGCCCATCCCCTCAAGTTACTCGGGCCCACGTTCACCTGTGTGCATTGAATAGGATGACGGCACTCACCCGCCTTGTCTTATCCTACCATTTCTGAGTGTCTGTGACATGTCCCTCCTTGGACAAGACCAGGGCTACAGTGCTGCTCCTGGCATTGAGCCATTTGGAAAAAACAATCGAGATAGGGGAGGCCGGTGGAGGGAAGCCCAGGTCACAGTCTTTGGGGTTCAGGCAGCAGCTGCTGCTCAAGTTTATGTAGCACAAGCATGGGGGGTCTATGGCTGCATGGGGAGCCTATGGCTGCATGGGGAGTCTATGGCTGCATGGGGAACCTATGGCTGCATGGGGAGCCTATGGCTGCATGGGGAGTCTATGGCTGCATGGGGAGCCTATGGCTGCATGGGGGGTCTATGGCTGCATGGGGAGTCTATGGCTGCATGGGGAGTCTATGGCTGCATGGGGAGCCTATGGCTGCATGGGGAGTCTATGGCTGCATGGGGAGCCTATGGCTGCATGGGGGGTCTATGGCTGCATGGGGAGTCTATGGCTGCATGGGGAGTCTATGGCTGCATGGGGGGCCTATGGCTGCATGGGGAGTCTATGGCTGCATGGGGAGTCTATGGCTGCATGGGGGGGGGTCTATGGCTGCATGGGGAGCCTATGGCTGCCGGAGGGAAGCTCCAGGGCTTTGTCTCCCCATTAAGCTGAAATAGCTGAAGACTGGGGATTGCATTGCTTGGACCAACGCTGAACAGGAACAGGTGCGCTTTCTCTCCACCAGCTGGAAGTCCTTGCCTGCCTGCCTGTCACAGATGCAACCCAGAGACTTTAAAAGAGAAAACAATAACAAAACTAGAAGAAAAGAGCAAACACCTTGCTTCTTTAACTCTAGTAAACACTCTGGTCAATGCTAGTAACTCTTCAAGAACACTGATTTCATATATATATATATAATTTTTATTTTTTGTTGGTCGTGGGGCTTGATCTCAGGACCTGGGTGCTGTCCCTGAGCTTTTTCACTCAAGGTTGGTGCTCTACCACTTGAGCCGCACCTCCACACCCAGCTTTCTGCTGGTTAATTGGAGAGAAGAGTCTCATGGATACTTCTGAAACCTTGCAAGCCTCAGATCTCAGCCTCCTGAGTAGCTAGGACTTCAGATTTCTAACCAGCTTTGTCAATAGCTCCCACACCCACAAAGATTTGTGAGTTACTCTTGACACGATTTCTAATGAGGCCTCAGCAGGTTATCATCAGAAACCAACATAGTGCTTTTTTGCTGTAAAAGGAGAAAAGGAAGATAAAGCTATCAGCTTCATCATACAGGTTAGCTCCAGAATCTTTGGAAGCAATACAAATTCTGCACAGCTATTGCTCTACTTGCTGTCAGAAACACGCATCTAAGCCCGGGTGCTGGGGGCTCATGCCTGTAATCCGGGCTAGTTGGGCAGCTGACATCCTGAGAGTCAAAGTCAGCTTGAGGTGTGGCTCAATTGGTAGAGTATCAGCCTTAAGGAAAAAAAACAAAACAAAAAACAAGCAAGAGCACAGGCCCTGAATTCAAGCCCCAAGTAGTGACATGTGCTCTCATTTCTGAGAGCACCACTTAGCAATCTTAGGTTCCTTTTACCAGTGAGCTTATTATAAAAACTAGAGTTTCCATTGGAAAACTTAGTGGGGGAATAGCAGTGCCCAGGGCCTTATGGGGAACTGCAGGCTTCACTAATTGAAGCAGCCAAACTCCATAGTCAAGAAAAACCAAACTGACAAAAGTCCCAGCTGGGAAAGAAGGCTAAATTTAGCAAACACGCCAATATATTCTTCCTATGTGATTTCTGTGAGCTTATTAAACTTTCCAAAGTCAAGCAGATTTAATCAGTATCATTGATTAAACACGTTTTGAGTACCTACAATATGCTACATACTGTTAAGTGTCAATAATGAATTTGTAAATATCCTCGCTAATTGGAGAAGCATTCTAAACATGCAAGGTGTTATTATTGTTCCTAAGAAGTCAGTCAAAGATTAGTTCCATGTTAAGGATTATAAAATGGTAGCCAGACTGCCATCTAGAGATGTCAATCTCCATATTTCCTAGTTTCTCTGGCTGGTTTACCAATTGAGTCAGATTACAAATAAAAGCTCAGTTGAGCACTAACTGAAAGAGAATAGGAATGAAACTGAATGACTAGGAAGCAAAACATTTTTCATACTTTACTAAGAATTCAAGAGTTTTGTAAAGTGATGACAGAGGTTATCTTTCTTGTGTATGTGGGGGGTAGTATGTACTAGGACTTGAACTCAGGGCCTTGCACTCGGTGTTTTCAATCAAGGCAGAGCGCTCGACCTCTTTTTTTTTGGGGGGGGGGGTCCAGTCATGGGGCCTGAACTCTGGGCCTGGGCGCTGTCCCTCAGCTCTTAGCTCAAGGCTAGCACTCTACCACTTGAGCCACAGTGCCACTTCCGGCTTTTTTTCTTTTTGCTTATGTGGTGCTGGGGAATTGAACCCAGGGCCTCATGCATGCAAGGCAAGCGCTCTACCACTGAGTCACCTTCCCAGGCTGCGCTCTACCTCTTAAGGCACACTGCCACTTCAGGCTTTTTGCTGGTTCACGGGAGAAAAGAGACAAATGGGCTTTTCTGACCAGGCTTGTTTTGAATTGAGAACCTCAGATCTCAGTCTCCTGAGTATCTGGGATTACAGGCATGAGCCACTTTGTTCGATTACCTATCTATTAATTTAGAGTTCTCCAGAATAACCACCAAGAGGATTTTTGTGTAGTTGCATGTGTTTGTCTATGTCCAGAGATAGAGACAGAGACAGAGACAGACAGACAGAGACATAAAGAAAGAGGCAAAGGGAGACAGACACAGAGAGACAGACTGACAGGCAGAGACAGAGGGAGACACAGGGGTGGGGGGGCGGATTTTAAGGCACCTGCTCCCCTGCTCCCACAATCACAAGTGCTGGGCAAGTCTAAAGCCTGCAGAATGGAGACCCAGACAAGCGCTGAAGCTCAGATCCCACAGCTCTCTGTTGGCTGAATTCTTTTTGTTCCAGAAGATGTGTCTTTATTCTACTGAGACTTTCAACAAGTGGGTGAGTCTCACACATCTTTCTGTCTTGGAGGGAGAATCTGCTTTCCTCAGACTTTAACCATGTAAATATTCATCCCACACAATCAACATCACCACAGAAACATCCAGAAATAACGTGTGACAAAGTATCTGGGCAGACAAGTGGACACCCAAAATTTAACCATCACAAATTCACGGTAACTTGGTTCCCCATATGTATCTCTTGAAATCAGGCAGATCCTCCTTTCAAAACCCCAAATCCAAGGTTGTGACCCCAGCTGACATGCTCTAACAATCCCAAATGCACCCAGATTTTCCCTAGAAAAGGATATAAATTACTTGGTTATGTTTCCTCTTTTCCTTAATAATTATCTAATTACTAAGATGGAAAGTTAAGGCTTAAACACCATAACCTGATGTCAATACATCAAATGCTGCAAGATAAGGGGGAAAAAAGAGAAAATGGAAAGAAAACAGATACCTAAGCTGGGAGCCAGTGGCTCAGATCTATATTCTTCGCTACTCAGGAGGCTGAGGACTGAGGACTGAGGTTCAAAATCAGCCCAGCCAGACAAATCAGAGAGACCTTATCTCTAATTTAACAGCAAAATGTAGGAAGTGGAGTTGTGGCTCAAGTGGTAGAGTGCCAGCCTTGAGTGGACAAATCAAGCAAGAATGCGAGGATCTCGGTTCCAGACCTGGTTCTGACATAAAATAAAACTGGAAACAGATATTTAGAAATTCATCAAGAGGAATTTAACTGAGGAAATTGTTTGGAAACAAAATGATTAGGATTTGTGAAGACTTTAATAAGGCCCTAATTAAAGGATTTGATTTAGCATCATGAACCTAAGAGACTATTGACTCATGTACTAACACCAAAAAGTTGTACAAATTGTTATTTGTACAAAAAGACTACGGTATTTTATATATAAAAACATCCTAGAGAAGTCATGTTGTGGCTCAAGTGGTACAGTGCTAGCTTTGAACAAAAGAGCTCAGGGACAGTACGTAGGCCCTGAATTCAAGCCCCATGACCAACAATACATAAATAAATAAATAAACTTTTCTTTGCAGGTAGTTGGTTATCAGAATTTATTAATGCCAATGAAAAGATAATTTGTTAACTATCAATCAAAAGAACATGTTCGGTATGTATGTCATGTGTGTGTGTGTGTGTGTGTGTGTGTGTATGTTGTGAAGTAAGATTCTAGGAGCTTAGCCATTGCCACATATCAGTATTTTTTTTCCCTTTCTTGTGCCAATCTTATGTCTTGAACTCAAGGCCAAGGCACTGCTATCATTGAGTTTTTGAACTCAAGGCTACTGCTCTACCACTTGAGCCACAGTTCTAGTTCTAGCTTTTGGTGGTTAATTGGAGATAGGAGAGTCACAGACTTTCCTGCCTGAGCTGGTTTTGAATCACAGTGATCAGATCTCAGCCTCCTGAATAGCTAGGATTACAGGTGTGAGCCACCAGTGTCTGGCTTCAATAATTAATCTGTGTATGTGTGTGTGTGTGTGTGTGTGTGTGTGTGTGCGCGCACGCGCTAGTATTGGGGCTTGAACTCAGGGGCTCACATTCTAAATAGGCTGGTACTCTACCACTTAGGACACACCTCCAACTTCCAGGTTTTTGCTCGTTAATTGGAGATAAAAGTCTTACAGACTTTCCTGCTTTCACTGGCTCTGAACCCATTATCTTCAAATCTCAGCTAGGATTAGAGGCGTGAGTCACTGGTGTCCAGCTAAACAATTATCCTTTAACCAGGTGAGAAGTCACTTTTCTTTTTGGAAGTCTAATACGGAAGTTGCTTCGTATGCAAATAAATTTACTTTGGTAAAATAGAAATCTTTTTATTTTTTTGTCTGTCATGAGGCTTGAACTCAGGGCCTAGGCACTGTCCCTGAGCTCTTTTGCTGAAGATTGGAGTTAGTTCCCTATTTATATATTAACTTCATTTAGAACTTTCTTTTATAAAGCCAATTAATGACTTTCCAAAGCCAATTAATAACTTTGCAATGACACTTTTAATGGCATTTAACGGAACTGACGATCTAGTTTTCTTTTCGTCAGTATAAGGTTTGAACTCAGGGCCTTGCACTTGATCAGCTTGCTTGCTTAGCTGTTGCTCTACCACCTGAACCACACCTCCAGCCTGGATTTTTTGCCGTTTCATTAGAGATTGAAGTCTCTGGGACTTTTCCTTTCTTTGCTTTCTTGTCTGCCTGCCTGCTTCCTTCCTTTCTCTTCCTTCCTTCCTTCCTCTCTCTCTCTCTTTCTCTCTCTTTCTTTGTCGTGGTGCCTGAACTCTGGGTCTGGGCGCTGTCCCTCAGCTCTTCAGCTCAAGGCTAGTTCTACCACTTGAGCCACAGCGCCACTTCCGGCTTTTTTCTTTTTGCTTATGTGTTGCTGAGGAATGGAACCCAGGGCCTCATGCATGCAAGGCAAGCGCTCTACCACTGAGCTACCTTCCCAGGGACTTTTCTACACAGGTTGGTTTTGGACTGAGACACTCCAGGTACCTGTGACATCCCCCCACTTCTGATACACACTTCAGCATCGACATCTCAGCGAGTATCCCAAGGATGGTGGGGTGAACGCTTTGTATAGCCGTCCTCCATTTCCCCTGCATAACTGTACTGTAATTACGTCTTTTCATGGCTGCACCTGAGAAACTGAGCAGATAAGCCAGGAGCTAAGAAGAATCATTATCCATCATAAAATAGAACTCTGACCCATGACTCATAGCAACCAGCCCAGGAAAACCATCTTTTATCTTTTAAAAAATAAAGAATTCAAGTGGCCAACCTGTTGTAAGTCAGACTGGAGGAAGACAGATGGCTAATACTCCTAATAGCTCAAGAAGATAAACAAAGGATCCTGTCATAAATGGCCCCAATTCAACAACAATTAACCACAGCTAAGCTTCTCTTTAAGTTTTGTGCTCACTTTCAAGTTAGTATTAACCACAGAATGCTGGTGATAGAGCTCCTAACCAATCCCCCAGCTCCCCAGTCAATGGCCCATCTTCTTCATTTCACTACCCTGCCTGCCTGCCTGCCTGCCTGCCTGCAAGTCTCTAAAACACAGGTGCAGGAAATGGAGCTGCGGCTCAAGTGCAGAGCAGCAGCCTTGACTGAAATAGCCAAGCAAGAGTGTGCGGCCTTGAGTCAAACCCCAGTACACACACACACACACACACACACACACACACACACACGTGGAGATAGGCATGAACTGCTTTGTTAAATAGCAACTCCTTTGTATAGCTACTTAAAAATAATAAAAAAATAAAAAAATAGGCAAGCCTTGAAAAATAATTACAAAAGTTACCAAAAAAATAATGTGGGGGCAAAAAATAAAATACCTAGGAATTAACCAAAGAAGTGAAGGACCTCTATGATGAAAACTTTAAAATCTTGAAAAAGGAAATCAACACAGAACTTAAAAAAATGGCAAAACCTCCCATGCTCCTGGATTGGAAAGATTAACATCGTGAAAATGGCAATACTTCCCAAGGCTATCTACAAATTCAATGCAATACCTA
>NW_012267383.1:1770194-1790427 GCF_000151885.1 Dipodomys ordii
TCAGCATCACATAAGCAAAAAGAAAAAACCCGGAAGTGGTGCTGTGGCTCAAGTGGTAGAGCACTAGCCTTGAGCTGAAGAGCTGAGGGACAGTGCCCAGACCCAGAGTTCAGGCCCCATGACTGGACCCCCCCCAAAAAAAAATATTACAAAAAAAAACGATTCCAATGGGATTAGAGTTGTGGCTCAGTTGATAGTATGCTAGCCCATGAGCAAAAGCATCAGGTACTGAGTTCAAGTCCCAGTCTCAGACTAAAAAAACAAAAAGAAAAATGAGTCCAAGGATGGTCCCCACATCTGTGGATTCAGTCTTTCATAGGCTAGAGTCTTTTTTTTTTTGGTTAGTCATGGAGCTTGAACTCTGGGCTTGGGCGCTGTCCCTCAGCTCTTCAGCTCAAGGCGAACGCTCTACGGTTTAAGCCACAGCGCCAGTTCTGGTTTTCTAGTGGTTTATTGGAGATAAGAGTCGCATGGACTGTCTTGCCCGGGCTGGCTTTGAACCGTGATCCTCAAATCTCAGCCTCCTGAGTAGCTAGTATTACAGGCATGAACCACCGGCACCCAGCTTAGGCTAGAGTCTGGATTCACTGAGCAGGGATGGCTGGAGGGGCATGTGATGGAGACGTGCTGGTAGCTCAGGTGTGTTTTGAAACATTGTGAGGAATAACTTGAGATACACTAGTCCTGTGGGCAGGCGGGGCTCGATTGCTCAGATGCATTGGCAGAATAGTGTCTAAGCAAAGCCAACTTTTGGAGATCATATTTTGTCCATTGTGTTTAAGAGGCCAGACCTTGGCGGCTGCCTTGGAAGGTCTAGGCCTTCCACTGGAAAGCACACAGCATGCTGTTGAAGTATTGAGGAGTGTCTTGGATTAGCTAGTTCCTGTTTCCAAACTGATCCTGACTAAAGTCTGGCAAAGATGTGGAGGGAAGAAAGGATGTGAGAGTGAACACAGGAGGGTGATGGGGGAGTCTCAGCAGCTAGTCCAGACAGCCTAATTAAGAGCAGAAGGGAAAGTCTACTTAAGACTTAGGTCATGGTAAGTCTAGAAATGCAGGCATCTAAAAGATACTCAGAAAGTAAACATGAGGACTTAGAAATGGAGGGGAATGGAAGAAAAGCAGGAGGCAGAGGCAGCCTTCCGTGTGGCTCACTGAAGGCTATAATCCTATAATCCTAGGTACTCAGGAGGCTGAGATCTGAGATCATGGTTCCAAGCCAGCTCAGGCAAGAATGTCCATGAGATGCTTACCTCCAATCAAAAAGCCACACACACACACACACACACACACATCCTTCAGCAGATTCTCTCAGTTCTACCTTTGAAAGATATCCAGGATATAACCACATCTCTTGGCTTATTACCAAACTGGTCCAAACCATTACTGCAATCATCTTGAAATAGTTCTTGCCGCCCCGGCCCTTGCTCCACTTAACTGTTTTGTATCCATTAGCCCCAGCAATGCTGGAGGGGGCGGGGAGGGGGCGTGGGTAATGTCTGTTAGTACTTGCTAAGTATGCTTCCACCTGTAATCCTAGTGACTCAGGAGGCTGAGATCTGAGGACTGGAGCTCAGATACAGCCCCAGCAGCAAAGTCTATGAGCCGATTATCTCCCATTAACTAGTAATCAACAAAACAAAACCAGAAGTAGAGCTGTGGTTCAAGTGGTAGTACAGCAGCCTGGAGGAAACAAAGTCCAGGCCTTGAGTTCAAGCCTCAGGACCAGCACGCTGAAACAAAACAAAAGAGTTGTTTTCTAATGACAGCCTTTCCCACTCTCATAAAACACATGAAACCAGTGGGGGCCTGTTATCTTCCAGTTCACGGGCCCTCATGTGGCTCCCCGTCCCTCTGAACCAGGCCTGTGCTCCCACACGGACCCCGCCCAGGAGCGCCTGGCTCTGGGTCTCAGGTCTCTTCTGCCTTCACCCAGAGGGTACCTCTCCCTTGGTCACACAATTTGGTGACACCACTTCTTCAGGCCTCACCATCAAGGCTGCTTGGGAGGAGGATGTTTCTATGTTATTCTTTTTGGAGAGCTTGAACTCAGGGCCTTGTGTACCCGCTTAGTTTTTTTCACTCAAGGTGGACACTCTACCACTTGAGCCATGTCTTCATTTCCAGCTTTTTGCTGGTTAATTGAAGATCAGAGTCTCTCGGCTTTGTATACCCAGGCTGGCGTTAAACGCTGATCTTTAGATCTCATTATCCTGAGTCACAAGAATGACAGATGTGAGTCTTCAAGCTCAGCCCCAGGTTGTTTTTCCCCAAATTATCTCACCTTCACATTTTCTACTCTCTACTCAACTCAGCCTTTAATTAATTTTCTTCATGATATTCATGACTAACAAACATGATTTTTCATCTATCATCACTATATCTTTTTCTGTGTGTGTGCGTGCGTGTGTGTGTGTGTGTGTGTGTGTGTGTGTGTGTGTGCTTCTGTCCTGAGGCTTGAACTCAGGACCTCTGCACTGTTCTGAGCCTTGTTTTGCTCCATGCTATCACTCTACCACTTGAGCCACAGCTCCACTTCTAGATTCGTGGTGGTTAATTGGAGATACAAGTGTCACAGACTTGGCTGCCTGAGCTGGCTTTGAATCAGATCTCAGCTTTCTGAATAGCTAAGATTATAGGTGTGAGCCACCAATGCCTGGCTGTATATCCGTTTTTTAAAAAAATAGTTCTTTTTTTCTTTTCTCTTGAAAATTAAAATATAATCTCAATATGGGTAGAGCAACTGTGAGCTCACCACTGTATCCTAAGCTTCAAGAGCTGTGCTTGAAATGTTGAATGACTACCTCAAGAAGGCTGTTCCCTTTTTCTGGGCCTTTTAAGCAGCCATCTTTGTTTTATTAAGGCCCAGGCCCCTTAGATGTTAGCCTACCTGCTGCTTTTATCAAGAGGACTTCCCTGATCTTCACATTCTACGTGGGAATTTGACTCTTACCATACATTTTCCCCTGCAAACACTGGTGTTATTATTCATCATTGTGACAGAAAATCTGAGGTAAGCAGAATTTAAGGGAGCATTGTTATGGTTCTCACTCTCAGAAGTTTCCATCTAAATTCAACTGGCTCTATTTTTAGGGCCCCATGGGGAGGAAGAACATTATGGTAACCTGAGTGTGGGGTGGGAGAAGTCAGGAAGAGGAAAGAGAGAAAGGAAGGAAGGAAGGAAGGAAGGAAAGGAGGAAGGGAAAAGAAGAAGGAAAAAGAAAAGGAGAAAGAGGGAGAGGAAAGGAAAGACAGGAAAATTCAGATGGGGAAAGAGCAAGGGAGAGACAGAGGGAGGGAGGAGGAGGAGAAAGGGGAAGAGGAGGAAGAGAAGGAGAGGGAGGTGGATCTTTACAAGAAGGAGGAGAAAGAGGAAGAAGAGGAGAAAAAGGAGGAAAAGAAAAGGCAGGAGGAAGAAGAGAAGGAGAAGGAGATGAGGGAGGAAGAAGAAGAGAAGGAAAAGAAGGAGAAGAGAAAAAGGAGAAAGAGAAGAAAGAGGAGGAAGAGAAAGAAAAGGAAGAGGAGGATAATCTTCAGAAGGAGGAGAAGAGGTAGATGATGAGAAGGAAGAGGAGGAAGAAAAGGAGAGGGAGAAGAAGGAGGATATTCAGAATGAGGAGGAGAAAGAAGAGGGAGAGGAGAAGTAGACAGAAGAGAAGAAGAAGAAAAAAAGGAAGAAGATATTTAGGAGAAAGAAAAGGCACTCACCCCATAGTGACTCTTCTAACGTTTCCACCATCTTCCAAAATGGTACCACCAAATGGAAAGCCAGTTTTTAGCACACGATCCTGTGGGGTCATGTCATACTGGAATCATGACAACACTTGCCATTGTCTGTGGGTTTATGTTTATCCACACAATGTACTGACCACAATTGCTCATCACTGTACTTTGAACTGTGAGGGCAGGGACACCATCTGCTTCATCAGTGTTTTTTTAGAAATTAAATAGAGTCCAGCACTGGTGGCTCATGCCTGTCATCCTAGCTACTCAGGAGACAGACAAGAGGATCTAGCTGGGTAAGAAAAGTCTGTTAGACTCTTATCTCCAGTTGGAGGTGTGGCTTAAGCACCAGACTAGCAAGAGCTTAAGGCCCTGAGTTCAAGTTCTAGTACTGGCGTGGAGGGGTAAGGAGAGCACTCTATGGGAAAATAATTTAAACACAGCCATTATTGATATACCTTCCAAAGATTGTCAAACTAAAGAAAGAACATGGCTATTTCTATACAGGAAGGAGCGTGTTTTTCTTCCCATCCTGAGATTAAAAAATATTCTTTGGGGAGTGGCACTGTAGCTCAAGTGGTAGAGCACTAGCTTTGAGCTGAAGAGCTGAGGGACAGTATTCAGGCCCAGAGTTCAAGCCCCATCACCGACCAAAAGAAACCAACCAATCAAAAAATATTCTTCAGTGGATTTCACTCAATTATGCAGAATGCCAGTCAGAAATATCTGCCCTGCAGGGGAAATTTTTGCTGGTCAAAAATGATAGAAATGTATCATTATAAAAATAATTTCATAGGGCTGGGAGGTGGCTCAGTGGTAGAGTGCTTGTCTTGCATGCATGAGGCCCTGGGTTTGATTCCTCAGCACCACACAAGCAGAAAAAGCCAGAAGTGGCGCTGTGGCTCAGGCAGTAGAGCGCTAGCCTTGAGCTGAAGAGCTAAGGGACAGTGCCCAGGCCCAGAGTTCAGGTCCACGACCGGCAAAAAAAAAAAAATTTCATAGCAAGTTTCCACAGGAAGTCTGTTGATTACCATGATACCTTAAAGATAGTAATTTGTTTAAAATGTAAGTATTCTAAGTAAATGTAATTCTAAGGGAAATTCCATTTTCTCCAATATTGTAAAGCAAATCAAAAATATTCAATTTTTAAAAATCACTTGTATTATATTTTTTGTTTGTTTCATTTGGAATCAAAATGACTAATGTGGAAGGGTGATTTCAGACTATTAAGGTATTTTGCTGAGAAGAATGTAAATTAGATGAGCAACTGAAAGTTTGAAAAGCATCAGTTCTTTTAAACAAAGGAAAACCAATTATTTTAACTTCAGCAAATTATTCTGTTCTAATATAACAAAACAGATTGTATTTATCCCAAGAAACTAAATGTAACACAAAAATTCTTAGGAAAAGAATGCTCTTGTGAGCATTTTTCTTTTGAGACATTTCCCCTACAATGTTTTGAAATTGGTTATTAAAGTCAATCTGCTAGCCCAGCGCTGGTGGCTCACGTCTGTAATCCTAGCTGCTCAGGAGGCTGAGATCTAAGGATCGTGGCTCAAAGCCAGTCTGGGCAGGGAACTCTTATCTCCAATACACCACCAGAAAATTGGAAGTGGTGCTGTGGTTCAAGTGGTAGAGCTCTCACCTTCTTGAGCTGAAGAGCGCAGGGACAGCGCCCAGGCCCAGAGTTCAAGCCCCATGACAGACAAAAACAATAAAATAAATAAAATAAAGTCAATCTGCTTGAAAAAAATAGCCTAGAAACCAACAGGTATAATGTCTCAAGTAAGAGGATGACACAGAAAACCTTGGCACAAATGCTAATGCATATCAGGAGCTGGTTAATAGACAAGCAAATTAGGAGAGAGCGAGAAAGAGAGGGGGGGGACTACTTCTTACTCATGTTTTTCTTATTAAAATTTTTTTTTCTGGTCCTGAGGCTTGAATTCAGGGTCTGAGTTCACTGTCCCTGAGTGTTTTGCTCAAAGCTGGTGCTTGAGCCACAGCTCTACTTCTGGCTTTGAACTGCGACCCTCTGATCTCAGCCTTCTAAGTAGCAAAGATTTACAGGTATGAACCACCAGTGCCTGGCTAACTTCACATTAAAAAAAAAAAATCTTCAAGTAGTTGTACCAAGAGTCAAAGGCAAATCAACATGTCAGTTCCTAAGTGCCCGGTATCCAGACCAGTGTCACCCTCTCTGCCAGGCGCACCCTCCCGTCCCGCTTACCCCCCACACCCCCCATTTTCACATGTGTACATTCCGTATTCTGACTGACTGCATTTGCCCACCCTTCATCTTCCCTCCATCCCCTTGAGCTCAATACAAATGCCATCCATCATAAAGGTCTGGACATGGACTGAGGACTTACTGCATTGCAAACCACATCCCACACATTCGCACACAATCTGCAAGGAGGTGGTGGGCGGGACACCGACCCTGGGAGTGTGCGCACCTGGGTAAGTGTGAGAGAGAGGAGGAGCAGGGCGGCTCGTGTGAACTTTCACCTCTACGCCTTGCTTCTGAGTGTGGAAATAATGAAAGCTGCAATCCGTTTTGGAACTGAAACAGTGAGAGATCTGGAGATGACTGAGAGTTCATTGGTATGGCTACTGTTGAGCAAAGCAGGGGCAGCACATTGAGACAGAACATTGTTATCATTAACCTACTTACTCGTCTTAATGATTTCTACATCAATGTTTGTTTCCTACTGGGCTGCTAGAAAGGGAGTCTATGTGAGTTCTGCTCCTTCCCACAGACAGTCATACAAGAATCCCAGAAGGCCTATTATTCAGGAGGCTGAGATCTTAGGATGAGGGTTCAAAGTCAGCCAGAGCAGAAAAGTCCATGAGACTTTTATCTCCAATGAAGCACTAAACAAAGGCAGACGTGAAGATGTCAAAGTGGAACAGCACTGGCCTTCAGCACAAAAGGTCAGGGACAAAGTCTAGGCCCCGAGTTGAGTTCAAGCCTCAAGACCTTCACCAATAAATTAATAAATAAATTCCAGAATAGTATAGAATATTCCAGAGATCAATCATCCAAGAAAAAAACAACGTGAATGACTTTGGCCTTTAGGTAACTAGGGCTGTCCTGTACTTAGAAGCCTTGATCAACAATGATGCTAATATAAAGGAAGTAGATAACTCGAAGGGACCGGTGGGGTTGGGACTGATGGCAGGAAAGTGGAGGGAGAATAATGAGAGTGGTTACGCTGATGAAGATGCGTGTACTGTCAGGCGCTGGTGGCTCTACCCATAATCCTAGCTCCTCAGGAGGCTGAGATCTGAGGATTGTGGTTCAAAGCCAGCTCAGGCAAGGAAGTTCATAAGACTCTTACTCACAATTAACCAGCAAAAAGCCAGAAAGGACTTGTGACTCAAGTGGTACTAGCCTTGAGAAAAAAGCTCAGGAATAGTGCCCAGATCTTGAGTTCAACCCTCAGTGCCAGCACACACACACACACACACACACACACACACACACACACACACACACACACACACACAGGCAAGGGCAGAGGGTAATAAACATTCATTTGGTTCATTAATATTCCCTTGAATTGCTCTGGACAATCAGCTTCTATACTACTATACTAATTCCATTACTTTGTGATTTAAATGCACTGTTAGTGCTTTTATGAATTCTCATAAATCACAGTTTAGAGAAACAATTCCATGGAGAAACCAAAACACACACAAATGAAATATTACAGAAGAAGGAACTGTCCCAATTTCCCCATCCCCCCCCACAGAAATGGGAACAATTAGCCTCCCAAATACTTCAAAATTAGTTCATTAATAAACCCAAAAGACAAAAAAAGTTAGTTATTGCTAGATACAATTGAAATGTATAATCTGTGTTCTGAGGGTAAAAATTCGGTTCTGCGTTTTAACTGATTTTTTTTTTCTAGGCAAATTCCATAGCGATCCATGTTTTGCTCTGGGGGTGCTCCAGTTCCCTTCTCCTTTCACTTGTGTGTGAATTCCAACTGCAAACCTTCAGTGGTGACGCCCCCCCGCAAGGTGTCTCAAAGCCAAACTTGCTGATCTAGTGCTAATGGCAGAATTGAATGACAGCGCCTGAGAACCTTTGTTGCTTCCCCACCCCCTTCCCCAGCTCCCTCAGCAAGATTCCTCTTTTGCCAGGCCTCTGCTTGCTGGCTCACTGGAGCCAGGAGTCTCCTGCCCAGGCTCTGAACCAAGATCCTCAGATCTAGCCTCCTGAGTAGCTAGGATGACAGGTGTGAGCCCCCAGCCCCCAGCTCCAAGCACTCATTTTTAAACCAATGGAGAATATTCCAGATTTCTTGATTTTCCCTCCCCAGGACATTAGCCTTTGATTTCTTAGGATCACTGAGTTCTGGCCGAGCTATGATGGATTGAGTACAAGTGTAAATAAGATTTTAAAAAACAGACGCAGCCCAGGGTGTCGCTCTGGAGACACATTCCCATCGCCAATTCTATGTGTCTGGTCTGAGCCACCCCTGAGACTCCGCTTCTTGCTTAGTTTTTCTCTTACCTTGTCTTCTTGTTTGTTTGCTTGCTTGCTTTTTGTTTCCCTCCCCTGTGGCTTAAGTGTTCTCTAAGACCAGCAGGAATGAAGGAGAGCTGGAGGGCCAAAGTGGCAGAATTTCAATCACTTCTTCAGAGCAGCAAGACTGGCTTCCAGGTGTCTTGGCCCAGCGGCTCTGACCAGGCGGCTCTGGAGCGTCCTTGGAGAACGGCTTGCTGTGCCGTTTTATCCCTGGAGAGTGCCACGCAGAACCCAGAAGGCAGTGTGGGCTGCCCACCCACGCACACTGCAATCACCTGTGCGTTGTGACACCCAGGTTGTGCCACCAACTCAGCAGACAAGAGTGTGAGAAACACAGCCTGCTCATCTTCAGACAACCAGAAATGGCGTACAGAGCCTTGTGGTGAACGCAGCTTGCTGGTTCACCATCGAGGGGAATTATCCATGGCTTATTTTGTGTTAAACTCAAATAAGAGGTTGCTGGTTGGGCACTTATGGCTGAGACCTGAGCATCGAGGTTCAAAGCCAGCCCAGGCCGAAAAGTCTGGGAGAAGTCTCTTTTCTCCCCTTAACCACCAAAAAAAAGCTGGAAGTGGCGCTGTGGCTCAAGTGGTAGAATGCTAGCCTTGAGCAAAGAAAAGCTCAGGGACAGGACCCAGGCCCTGAGTTCAAGCCCCAGGACCTGCACACACAACACACACACACACACACACTCACACACACACACACTCACACACACGCACACTCACATACAAACTTCACCTTCTTAGGTTCCAGTTCCAGCTCTGTTATACATTAACTGAGCTCTGTGTTTTAGTGTGTCAGTCTGTAATCCTGGGAAAGAGGTAATAAAATAATTTCCCTCAGAGGATTTTAGAAAGGAATGAATGAATTTGCATATGTAAATGACTCAAGCAAAAAAATTAGCTCACTAGAAATGCAAGCATTTCCTCACCTAATGAAGTTGATCCTATTTCCTGGAAATGTTTTGAAATAAATTGTCTGAACATAGATGGGACGTGGATGAGCTATTCTGCTTGGATGAGGACAGTTGGTGTTAGCCCCTATGAATGATGAAGCTTATTTTTCTGAGGCTCCAAGAAGTATTAGTATGCCCCTTGGATTTTTTTTAAAACAGTTTTTCCTTTTGTTTTATTTTTTTCTTTTGTGCAGGTCCTAGGCCTTGTACTCAGGGCCTGGGCACTGTCCCTGAACTTTTGTGCTCAAGATTATCACTTCACCAACAGCTCCACTTTATGTTTCTTGGTGGTCAGTTCTTTTCTGCCCAGGCTGGCTTCAACTGTGATCCTCAGATCTCAGCTTCCTGGACAGCTAGGATGACAGGGGTGAGCCAAAGGCACATAGTTAATTTTTACGACTTGATAAAACAAAATACATCTTTTATAACCAAACCAGCATAAGACCAATATATCTACTAGTCTCCATTGGATGAATCCTAAAAAAGGAATTAAAAACAAAGATTCCCTACTTGAACACTTTTCTAAATTAGGCCTTGACTTGGACCGGCTGAGCTGACAGCAATCCTTCCTCCCTCATTATTGACCCAAGTTTCTGTCCCATATCACCCTGTTTGGTATCTTAAGCCAGATCTTTGGTAAATGTTCATCTTCTTCCCATTGGGTCTGATGCTCCTCTTTGTCCTCTGCCCTTGGACTTCTGTTAAGTCATCTTGATTCATATTATAGTTATTTTTGAATAGACTTCTTTGTGATTTTAGAAAGAGTGTTACAAAACTTTCTCTTTAAGAATCTGAAAGTCAGGGGCTGGGAAGGTGGCTCAGTGGTAGAGTGCTTGCCTCCCATGCATGAGGTCCTGGGTTCGATTCCTCAGCACCACATAAGCAGAAAAGGCCAGAGGTGGCGCTGTGGCTCACGTGGTAGACGCTTGCCTTGAGCTCAATGAAGAGCTCAGGGACAGCGCCCAGGCCCAGAGTTCAGGTCCCACGACTGGACCCAAAAACAAACAAACAAACAAAAACCAAGAATCTGAAAATCAAGTGATACTCAGTGCTTCTGACTCACCCTTGTAAGCTTACTCGAGAGGCTGAAATGTGAGGATCAAGGTTCAGAATGAACCCAGGCAAAAAAGTTCCTGAGACTCCTGTTTCCTACTAACCAGCAAAAACCAGAAGTGGAGGTATAGTTCAACTGGTAGAGGGCCAGTCTTGAGTAAAGAAGCCAAGCACAAAGCCCTGAGTTCAATCTTAGTACAACGCGTGTGCACGCGCGCACACACACACACACACATGCATGTCATTAGGATTAGGAATAGATCTGATTTATTCTTTACATAGGGCAATAGGGAAATGTGAAAAAGTTAAAAGAGGTTTTCTTATGGTAGGCAAGGATGATGTGCAAAAAGGCAGATTACAAAAGCAAGCAGAGAGAATTCCAAGGCCTTCCCTGGGGAACCATCTGATACCATATTTGCCTTTAAGAATAAAAGATCTGAGGTCAACTCAGGGTGGCACCAAGGCAAACTCTTCTTGTGAAATAGAATGTACTAATAATGATCTCTCACTGTTACTTGTATAGTTATCATGATTGGCTATAGGATTAAATGAGAGGGAAAAGCTGTGATATCCTTTAAGCATTATGCTCACCTTTGGTCCTCAGCTCCACCCAGACCAGAGCTCCTCCCTGCCCTGGAGTTCCTGCCTTACAGCTGGCCCCTCCCTCTCTCCACCCAGACCCACCTGAGCTCCCACCCACCTCACTGTCTACCCCCAGACCCTGCGGCTACCTAGATAATGGAGGCTGCCACGTGCTCTCTCTCCAGGGGAAATATGGCTCCTCTAATAAACCTTGTAATAATCTTTCTCCTGTGCCTGCCTGCCTGCCTCCGCGTGGTCCCCTGGCATGGATGTAACGGATCCTTTCAGCAATTGTCAAAAATACCTTGACAGCTGGGTAAGGTGGCTCATGCCTGTCATCCCAGCTAGTCAGGGGGCTGAGATCTGAGGATGAAGGTTCAAAGCCAGCTCAGGCAGGAAAGTCCCTGAGACTCTTATCTCCTAACTAGGAAAAAGGATGAAATGGAGGTGTGGCTCAAATAGTAGAGTACCAGCTTTGAGCAATAAAGCCAAGCGAGAGCATGAGGCCCTGAGTTCGAGCCTAAGTATCAGCGCCAGTAAATAAAATAACTTGGCAGACGGGAAAGGCAAAAAGAAAATCAAATATATGGTGTATTTAAAATAATGAAATTTCAGCTGGGCACTGGGTGGCTCATACCTGTAATCCTAGCTAATCAGGAGGCTGAGATCTGAAGATCATGGTTCAAAGCCAGCCCTGGCAAGAAAGTCCATGAGACTCTTATCTCCAATTAACCGCCAGAAAACCAGAAGTGGCGCTGTGGCTTAAGTGGTAGAGTGCTCATCTTGAGCTGAAGAGCTCAGAGACAGTGCTCAGGTCCAGAGTTTAAGCCCCATGACCGACCCCCCCCCCCAAAAAAAATTCTGTTCAGTGCCAATATGTATACAAGAAGAAATAAGTAATTATATTATTTGTGGTTTTTAACTGAATACGACTTGTTTGGTATATCAGCCAGATTTCCATAGTAGATGAAGAGACTTTTCTCTCACATTGTTGAATAGAAAAAAATGAATTTACAAGAATAAGCATAAATGATATTTTGTCATTTACCCTTTTTTTGTGTGTGCTAATTCTGGGGCTTAGGTCTGGGCACTGTCCCTGAGTTTCTTTTGCCCAATGCTAGTGCTCTACCACTTGAGCCACAGCGCCACTTCTGGTTTTCTGGTGGTTAATTGGAGATAAGAGTCTCATGGACTTTTCTGACTGGGCTAGCTTCAAACTATGATCCTCAGATTTCAGCCTCCTGAGTAGCTAGGATGACAGGCGTGAGCCAACAGTCCTTGCTAAATTAAGTATTTTGAGATAATTCAAAACAGCTGGGATATAATAAACAAGAAAAATATTAACATATGTCTAAACTGCATTTTTGGTTAAAAAAGGAGGAATATAGAATATTTAACTTGGATTTGCATGAAAACCACATATGGTCCCATGCATCACATTTGACATTTTTCTTTTGTTGGTCCTGGGGCTTGAACTCAGGGCCTGGGTACTGCCCCTGAGCTCCTTTTGCTCAAGGCCAGCACTCTACCACCTGAGCCACAGCACCACTTGAGAAGCTTTCTGAGTAGTTTTTGGAGATAAAAGTCTCAAGGACTTTTTTTGCAGCGGCTGGCTTCAAACCATGATCCTTAGATCTCAGTCTCCTGAGTAGCTAGGATTACAAGCATGAGCCAACAGTGCCTGGCTACATTCAACTTTTGGGTTAGGGAATCTCAGATTATGTGAAAATACACAAACATTTGAGCACCGTGCTGTATGGAATTAGCATGAGTAAGGAATTAGCAGATTATCTCAAGATGACTCACTTTTTATTTCTATGACTTTTGAGTAGTTTCTAAAGTACACCACCTCTCAACATAAAGTTTACATTTTCCATTAGGAGATTTTAAAAACAATCATGCTGCCATTTCTCATAAAATCACAGAGGTCTTCCAAGAAAGATAAAATGGAAACTCTTTGGCTGAGTCTTGGTGGCTCAAGCCTGTAATCCTAACTGCTCAGGAGACTGAGATCTGAGGATAATGGTTCAAAGCCAGCTTGGGCAGGAAAGTCCATGAGACTCTTACCTCCAATTAACTACCAAAAACCTGGAAGTGGAGCTGTGGTCAGGTGGCAGAGCGCTAGCCTTGAACAAAAAAGCTCAGGGACAGAACCCAGGCCCTGGGTTCAAGCCCTAGGACAAGCACAAAAACAAAACAAGAAAACCCTCTGGATCATCTGTTTTTATGCTTTGTTTTCAGATTTGTTACAGACATTTAAACAGAAAATGGATAATTGTTTTAAAAAAGCTAACATGTAACATTTTTTCATTAAA
The DNA here is from genome assembly GCF_000151885.1 of Dipodomys ordii. NCBI lineage: Eukaryota > Metazoa > Chordata > Mammalia > Rodentia > Heteromyidae > Dipodomys > Dipodomys ordii. Next base: position 1,783,363 of record NW_012267383.1, read on the forward strand.
ATGACCATCATGAAATTGATAGTAAAATAACTAGTAAGAATGCCAAAGTGTGTCATAGTGGCAATTTGAGTTATTGTGTGTGTGTGTGTGTGTGTGTGTGTGTGTGTGTGTTCCAGGACTGGGATTTGAATTCAGGGCCTCAAAACTCTTGCTGGTGCTCTACCACTTGAAGCATGCCTCTATTCCAGCATTTTGCTGGTTAATTGGAGATAAGGTCTTGTAGACTTTTTCTGCCAAAGCTAGCTTTGAACTATGATCCTCCAGATCCCAGCCTTCTGAATAGCTCAGACAAGCCAGCCTGGCTAATTATCTTTTTCACAAGAGAATCTGAAGCATTGCTTTTTCTTGGGGTCTAGAGTATTCAAGAAGCTGTAAAGGCAATTAGTGTGCTCTTGTTCCCACAATGTTTTCTAAATACACACTGCCAGCCTTCTCCTGTCCCTGAGTTGTGCAGAATGCAGATCTTGCTTCATTTATACATAGAACATCTAGGACAAGACAGCAAGTCAATTATTTTAGGAGGATGAATAATTCATCAGGGAAATGGGAACAGAACGTGGCACACACATGCTCTTCCTTTGCCTAAAGCTACCTATTTCGGTTCTTAGATATATCTAGCCAGAAAACTGATGTCATTTGTGACTGCAGAATTACTACAAGTGCTCCCAAAGGACTCAGCAGCACTCACTCATTAGTATCAAGGGCTGGATGGCATCGCCATCTTGGTATATATCTATACAGAGGCACAGAACACCTACTCACACACATACACATAAACACACACACACACACACAGGTAATCTTACTTTAATCTCATGTTTAGGAGAAACACTCCAGTACACGGGATAATTTCCTTTTCAGAATCTGTATTGCAGCTGTTGTAAAAGTAGTTCTCACTTTATTATTAATTTTCATTAATTAAAAGTAATTGATTTACTGTGTGTGTGTGCGCGCACACACACACACACACACGTGTGCATGTGTGCATGCGCCCACTGGTACCAGGACTTGAATTCAGGACCTCACACTGTCACTTGGCTTTATGTCTCAAGGATAGCTCTCTACTAGCTGAGCCACACCTGCTTTTTTGCTGGTTGAAAAGACTTTTGTGCCTGCCTGGCTTTGAATTGTGATCCTCAGATCTCAGCCTTTTGAGCAGTTAGGATTATAGGCATGAACCACTTGCACCCAGCTCCTGGTCCACTCTTAAAAACACAAAACAATAAGAAAACAGTGGAAGAAAGACAACAGTACAAGCCACAGTAGCAAGCAGACCGATGCCCCAGCGAGGGTATCTGTAATTCTGGAAAAGGCAGGCTCCAGTCTCTTCATCCTTTCCAGTGACAGTGCAGCCTTTGTGGGGGCCCCTCCCGGCTTTCACTTAGAAGATTTCATACAATGGCTGTGCTTCGTGCTTATAAGTCTCATTCTTATAGGAACCACTAGGACCCTATCTGAGAGAAGCAGCATTTAGTGTAATGCTGTCTACATTTATTTTCTGGCCAAGGAAAGCTTCCAAGCAGGGTATAGATGTGAAAAATCAGGAGTGTAGGGCTGGAGAGGTGGTTCAGTGGTAGAGTGCTTGCCTTGCATGCATGCATGAGGCCCTGGGCTTGATTCCTCAGTACCACATAAGCAGAAATAGCCAGAAGTGGCATTGTGGCTCAAGTGGTAGAGCGCTAGCCTTGAGCTGAGGAGCTGAGGGACAGCGCCCAGGCCCAGAGTTCAGGAGTGATATAACAGTGAAGAAATTCTATTTTCTTTCTTTCTTTTCTTTTTCTTTCTGTCCTTTCTTTCCCTCCCTCCCTCCCTCCTTCCCTCCCTCTCTCCCTCCCTCCTTCCCTCCCTTCCTGCCTCCCTTTCTCTCTCTTTCTTTCTTCCTTTCTTTCTTTCCTTTTGTTGGTTATGGGGCTTGAACTCTGGGCCTGGGCACTGTCCCTCAGCTCTTCAGCTCAGGTGAGGGTTCTTTGAGCCACAGCGCCACTTCTGGTTTTCTGGTAGTTCATTGGAGATAAGAGTCTCACAGACTTTCCTGCCCAGGCTGGCTTTGAACTGTGATCTTCAGATCTCAGCCTCCTAAGTAGCTGGGACTACAGGCCGGAGCCACCAGTGCCTGGCTAGAGTACAACTTCATCCGCCCATGCCGTCCACCCTGTTCCCCTCTGGGATGGCAGGTACGCCTCCTTCTACCAGTCCCACAGTGGTTTGTGGTTATGTAAGTCCTGTCACACAAAGTCATGCTTTCTTATATAAAAGTCATTTCTTTGTTACTATCTTGTTTTCTGATCACATTCTCTATTCTTTACCTTCCTTAAATTTTGCTAGGTCTTAATTCCTCACAGATGGGAATCATGAACGCTGAATCCTCTTATCCCTTCCATGTCATTGAGGGTGGGGGTGAGGTTCATAAACATTTTGGATTGAATGAATGATTCAAAGCTGTGAAACAAAGACAAAATCTCCTTTTATGCATGACAGTTGAGCTACACTGTGTGGGGCAAGTCACACATACTGTGGAGATGTAGGTAGTTCTGAGTCTGAGCCTCATGCCAAGTTGAACACAAGCCTTGTTTAGGAAATTCCAGCAGTTTCTCAATCAGTCATAGTTCTAAAGAGACAAATAATTGTGCCAGGTAAACGTTACTGTCACGTTTGGAATATGGTATCTTAATTGATTTTCATATCAAGTCTTATTTGTTTTTTTTGGGTCTGGTCGTGGGGCCTGAACTCTGGGCCTGGGCGCTGTCCCTCAGCTCTTCAGCTCAAGGCTAGCGCTCTACCACTTGAGCCACAGCGCCACTTCCGGCTTTTTTCTTTTTGCTTATGTGGTGCTGAGGAATCGAACCCAGGGCCTCAGGCATGCAAGGCAAGCGCTCTACCACTGAGCCACCTTCCCAGCCCATCAAGTCTTATTTATAAAGCTTATTTTGTGTGTGGGGGAGAGGAAAGGGGCACGGATGTGTGTATGCACAGGCACTTGGGTCAGTGTGATTTCCTTTAGCTTTTTTGCTGAAAATTGGTGCTCGACCACTTGAGCCACAGCTCGAATTCAGGCTTTTTGGGTGGTTAATTGGCGATAAGAGTCTCATGGGCTTTCCTGCCTAAGCTGGCTTTGAACCTTGACTCTTAGATCTCTGATTCTAACACTCTAAAACCAAAAACAAAATCAGTTAAGGTACAGGAAAGAAAACAAAATGAAGGATGAGCTACTTCGTTTCAATTCTGCCCAAAGATTTGGACTACTGACTCCTTAAACAATAGTTATTAGTGTCTTGGGAAAGTAAATCAGGTGACCAGTTGGGGTATCACTGTCTCAATGGCTTTGGATACCATCTCTTGTAGAATCCAAAGTACATGAATTGGCACTCCACTGAAAAAATAGAACGATTCTTATACTTCTAGTCCTCAGTGATGATTATCAGAAAGAGAGACTGTCCAGTTCCCAATCAAAAGAAGGGATTGATAAGGCTTATTTTAGCTGGGCACCAATGGCTCATGCCTATCATGCTGATACCTGAGGCTTGTGGTTCAAAATCAGCCTGGGCAATAAAGTATGTGAATTTCTTTCCAGTTAACCACCAAAAAAGGCCAAAGTGGCTCAAGTAGTAGAGCACCAGCCTTTATCAAAAAAGCTAAAGGAGATTGCCCCAAGCCTATGTTCAAGCCCAAGTACCAGGGCATGCTCACACAAAATACACTTTATATAACCAGCCTCTGGCAGTCACAAGCCACAATTTTGCTTCTGTTGACAAACAAAACCAAAAGCCAGCTAGGGACCCCTTTCATATTTAACATTAAATATCTCTAGCCTTCTTCAATGTCCAGATACTTGGTACCATCTTCCTAAAATAAGAGACATCTGAGCTGCTAGGATGCAGAGATGCCTTCAGAGCATACAGATGGTTTCCATTTCTTTGTCATGAGAAAATGTGTGCATCTGGTCCTCACTGTTACGTAGCTCAGAATCAAAGGGTCACCGGAAGCTTCTCCATTTCTCGTCCTCAGAGCTTGCTCTGGGGCTTAGGGTAACAACTGGTTGGACTCACCAAAATGACAAGTTGCACAAAGAGGTTTCTGAATACAAGACACCTTGATCAATGTCACCCCCTTCCACCCTTCACCTGAATCTTTCCCAACCACAGCCCTCCCCTCCCCTCCCCTTTAAGTTGCCTGTTAAGTACTCACATTTTATTTATTTGTTTTTCCCCTTCTCATGTGATCATTCCGCACTGTGAAGTGGCTACTTTGTGCCCTCAGATTGGCAGGATAGGTAGTTGTATGGTTGTATAACATGTGTGGTTTTTTTGTTTTTGTTTTTGCTTTTAATTTGCTACCATGCACAGATAGTAGAAGCAAGTGGCTGGGAGTTGAATATACTGTTTACCAAGTTAGTGATTACAAAATCATGTTAGGTCTTCCTACTTGGGAAACTTGCAGAATGATTACATTTTATCTCTGACATTTATCTCTCACAACTAAGTCACAATCTTCCGCAATTGTTGAGCTGCTAGTGTTATCAACAGCCCTCTCTTGGCTACAGATCTTTACACCTAATCTGACTTACAGGTTTATATATTTATTTGTAAAGTAATACTGTGCAAAGTTAAAGGTCTTCACTGAACTCAAAGGTGAATGAATTATAATTAAAAAAAACCCTGACTCTTGTGGCTGGGAAGGTGGCTCAGTGGTAGAGCGTTTGCCTTGCATGCATGAGGCCCTGGGTTGGATTCCCCAGCACTACATAAGCAAAAAGAAAAAAATCTGGAAGTGGTGCTGTGGCTCAAGTGGTAGAGTGCTAGCCTTGAGCTGAAGAGCTGAGGGACAGCACCCAGGCCCAGAGTTCAGGCCCTATGACCAGAAACCCCCCCCAAAAAAAAAACAGACTCCATTGTCATACTTTTATTTATTTCTGTGCCTGTACTGGGGCTTGAACTTAAGACCAGAGTGCTCCCCCTTAACTTTTTTCACGTAAAGCTAGTGCTTTACCACTTGAATCACACCTCTACTTCTGGCTTTCTGTTGGTTAATTGGAGATCTCATAGACTTTCCATTTCTGAGCTGGTTTTGAACTGTAATCCTAAAATCTGAGCCTCCTGAGTAGCTAGGATTACAGGTGTGAGTACCAGTGCCCGGCTTCCATTGCCCTGACACGAGTATTCTTGAGCTCACATGTAAGCAGGCAGACACCTGCCATGCATTAGGGTTCACAGAAGGACTTTTTCTGGGGTGATTTCCCCTGTGATACACAGAACCTCTTGACTCTGTAATTCTCCTTTGGAAAGAGGGTAGATTTACTTCTCTGAAGAGTAAATAAGCTAAGTAGCTAAATAAGTAGCTAAGTAGCAGTCCTATCTTCTGAAGTTATCTTTATATTAAACAATATCTCCTCTTCGTCCTCTTTTTCTTCCTCTTCCTCCACTTCCTTCTTTCTTTTCTTCCTCCTCTTCCTCCTCCTCCTCCTTTTTCTCCTCCTCCTCCTCCTCTTCTTCTTCTTCTGCCGCTGCCGCCGCCACTGCCACTGCCACTGCTGCCACTGTGCTTGTACTGGAACTTGAACTCAGGGTTCTTTGGCTCAAGGCTGGAACTCTACCACTTCAGTCACTTCACCTCTCGCTTTTTTCTGGTTAACTGGAGATAAGAATCTCTGGGACTTTTTTGTCCAGGCTGACTTCTAATTGGGGTCCTCAGATCTCAGCGTCCCAAGTTGCTAGGATTACAGGTGTGAGCCACTGGCACACAGCTTGGAATATTTAATTTCTATTTCATTTTTATTATCAAAGTCAGCATTAATAAGTAAAATATGAATGATACCTTTATGAATTACTAACTAGTTCATCTCACAATAAACATGTTAGGAAATAAAGTTCTTTCTCTTGGTAGTGTATTATTTGACATATTTATGCTCCTAAATCTAGTCTGCTTGTAATGAAAAGTCAAAAGTCTCATTTAAGTTAATGGGACAGATGGTTTGGCATGATTATCTAAAATTAGGTTAATTTTTTTCTTATCCAAAAAGATGATAATGTAGACAGAAATGGAGGTATGGTTTAATTGGTGGAGTACCAGCCTTGATTTTTTAAAAAAGGCAAGAGAAAAAGGCCCTTAGTGTTGACACACTTACATACAACAATGATAGCATATGGAGGAGACCTCAAATTCCCTTTAGTGCACTGTTCACAATAGCCAAGATATGGAAACAACCCAGATGCCCCACTATAGATGAATGGATCCAAAAAGTGTGCTACCTATATACAATGAAATATTATGCAGCCATTAGAATAATGGCATTTACAGAGAAATGGATGGAACTAGAGCAAATCATTTTGAGTGAGGTAAGCCAAGAGCAAAGAGACAAATGGCACATGGTCTCCCTTATTTGTAGATGTCAAATCCAAATGCAAGGAGATAGGACAAAGTAAACAGGACTTGAGAAACAAAGGACCTCCACTCATTTTGTTGCATTATTACTAAATGATCCCATGTTCTTGACCACATATGTGAGATATATATATATATATATATGTGATATATATATATATATATATATATATATATATATATATATATATGCACATCTGAGGAAAGCTAGGAGGGCACAGAAACAGAGGGAAACAGGGACCCATCAGCTGCACTGGACATTGATGAAAACAAACTAAGCAACTCAAGGGCAGCGATGGGAGGGAGGGAATGAGAGGGAAAGAGGGAACAGCTGACACTAAGCAAAAAGAAAGAAATGTCCATCTCACCCAATAAGGAAGAAATAGCTGTATTGTCAAAGTTCATAGAATTCACAAACTTTATAGACCATGATAATGACAATTTGCCTCATGAAGGTTAGAATGTGTTTGTGACTTTTAAGTATTATGAAATTTGTGCAATTTGTACAATCACTTAATCGCAATAAAAATTATAAAAAGGAATGATTAACTTTTTAAAAAGTTCCTTTAGCGCCTCATTCTAAAGGAACTTGTAGGGGCTGGGAAGGTGGCTCAGTGGTAGAGCACTTGCCTTGCATGCCTGAGGCCCTGGATTCGATTCCTCAGCACCACATAAGCAAAAAGAAAA
>NW_012267383.1:1791507-1813592 GCF_000151885.1 Dipodomys ordii
CACTTCTGGCTTTTTTTCTTTTTGCTTATGTGGTGCTGAGGAATCGAACCCAGGGCCTCAGGCATGCAAGGCAAGCGTTCTACCACTGAGCCACCTTCCCAGCCCCTAGATTAGCAAATCTTTTCCAATCAGTTCATTTGACTTTTGAATCACAAGCTGCAGCGCTGACCATTTTAACTTGAAACTCTATTTTTCATATTTATGTAATACTACTCTTCTCATCTGCTTGGGGTTCCTTCTACGTCTCTTTCCTAGTTGATTTTTTTTTTTTTTACTAGTTGACATATACTGTTGGGTCCCACGGTGTGTCCATCACCCTGGAGATGTCATTAACTGACCAAAACTAACTGCCTTTGCAGCCTGCTTAATAAGGGCATTCTATAGATCACACAAAGGCATTGTAAGGCCAAGTGGTCCCCCGTTTTGTCCCTTAAGAAGGAAATACTCTTCTTCAGGGCCACCATAGGCCATTTTTGGTTTTCATTTTAGTGTAATCACTGATGGTTTCATTCATACACAGAACTTTATCATTCATGTGTCACTGATGGCTCTTAATCCATTCTATTATCTATAGCCTAGTCTTTTTTCTTGAGCTTGAGATTTATATTCATATTTATATTTGGTGGCTCAGTGCACCACTATCATAGAATATAACAAGTGAATTAATCGCCAACCTTGCTTAATGTTGCCCCTAACAAGAAACTTTTAGGCACATACCCATCTGTTGTTGGAGCCACAAACATGGGTCATATTTTACCACATTCATTCCTCACATGAATTTGATCTGTGCGCATCTCAGAGATTTTGGCTTCTGCCTCCCATCATGCTTGGCTTTCCCAAGGCCTGCTGTACTGCTCTGCCATCTTTTATGTGAATCGTATTCATTCTTCTGCCATATTGTTTCCTGTGGGATCTTTTTCAAAATGCATTCATTACCATGCCAACCTCCTGTCCAAGTTTTTCTGATTTTTCTTTTTCTTTTTTTTGTCCGGTCGTGGGGCCTGAACTCTGGACCTGGGTGCTGTCCCTCAGCTCTTCAGCTCAAGGCTAGTGCTCTACCACTTGAGCCCCAGCGCCACTTCCGTTTTTTTTCTTTTTTGCTTATGTGGTGCTGAGGAATCGAACCCAGGGCCTCATGCATGCAAGGCAAGCACTCTACCACTGAGCCATCTTCCCAGCCCCTGATTTTTCTTTTTTGATGCCAGTCCTGGAACTTGAACTCAGGGCCTGAGTGCTGTTTCTGATCTTCTTTGCTCAAGGCCAGCACTCTGCCACTCTGAGCCACAGCTCCACTTCTGGATTTTCTTTGATGGTTAATTGGAGAGATAAAGAGTCTCATGGGCTTTCCTGTCCGGGCTGTCTTTGAACTGTGATTCTCAGATCTCAGCCTGCTGAATAGCTAGGATTACAGGCAGGAGTTACCAGCACCCAGCTTCTAATTCTTATACTTTGTGAATTCAGTGATTCTGGCTAAAATACGAATTCCTAATCATGGCTTCCTGGTCTATTTAAGCTATTATTCTGTGTGTGCATTTCAAATCATTTTCTACTTCTACCACTTTTCCCAACGCAGGTGTGTTCTTGGGTCAGACCTATTATCTTTGGCTTCCTTAACAATTTTACCAGATGGTAAAGAGCAGGCAAATGGCCTTTACCTTACAGTGTGGCATTCATTTATCGTAGATACTGCAAGACTTTCCAAATCTGTCCACCCCTTCAGACTTTTAGTTCTTGAATAATAGAGATGTGATTTAACTCTGTAGCTCTACCATCGGCCTCATACCTGGAGCTCAGGTCAATGTTTGACAAATAGACTAATGGGATGCTCAGGTGCAAGAGACAGCAAGGGCGATACTTAACAAACTTCAAGTGCTTCTGGTGGCATGTGAGGTGGGGCGGGAAGGACTCTGCCCACAGAGCCTGAGCTGCAGGTGCAGGCAGAAGCATAGCGCAGAGGGCACCATTCTTTCACAGATAGTATTTGGATGTAACCCTGACAAAAGAATCTATAGCTGGGCACCACTGGCTCACAATTCAAATCTTAGCTATTCAGGAGGCTGAGAGTTGAGGTTCCCAGTTCCCAGCCTCTGCAAGACTCTCATTTCCAATCAACCAGCAAAATGTCGGAAGTGGAGGTACCATCCAAGTAGAAGAGTGAAAAAGCTAAGAGACAGTGAGAGGCCTTGAGTTCAGGACCCAGTACACACACAGCCTACACAGCCTCTCTCTCTCTCTCTCTCTCTCTCTCTCTCTCTCTCCCTCCCCCCCTCTCTCACACACACAAGAATTATTCATTCTGGAATTTTCCATTTGAGATCAAGGAGAATGCTACTTCATGTGTCTTCTCTCTAGCTCTGGGGCTCAGCATTCCCCCGCAGGTCATCAGGAGTCTATTCAGAGTCATGGATCTCTCACCTAGACTGTAAAAGCCACAGAACCTACACTGTTCATCCACTTACAAGCAGTTTAAAATTAAACATTTAGCCAGGTGCCAGTGACTCACACCTGTTATCCTAGCTACTCAGAAGGCTGAGCTCTGAGGACCAAGGTTCAATGTGATCTTGGACAGACAAATCAGAGAGACTCTGATCCCCAGTTAACCAGCAAAAAGCCAGAAATGAAGGTGAGTTCAAGCCCCAGTACCAGGAAAAAGAAAAGTAAAAATGTGTGATCAGATTTCTTCTCTTTCACACCATTGTCAGGTAAGCTGAAGAGGCCTTGTCTGCTCTCCCAGGAAACTTCAAGGTGGGAGGCATCAGTCCTGAACATTCTAGATGTGTAATGGAGCCACCTGTGAAAATCCACATCAGTTTAGGGACAGTGGTCTGTTCCAGAATGACCACAATACCAAGTGAAGATGGTATTAAACAGAAGGTCCCTTAGAAGGTAGAAATAACCATTTTGGCACCTATGGTAAAATCTGCATCTATAAGAAACTTAAAGTAAGTTTTAGTTTTCAAACCCACTTTCTTAAGTTTGTATATGGGAACTCTATCCCACCAAATCTCATCTATGTGAAGGCAATACCAAGACTGCATTTCAGAGAAGTGGAGGTATGGCTCAAGTACCATCCTTGAGCAGCAAACCTAAGGCAGAATGTCCAGGCCCTGGGTTCAAGTCCCAGAACAGGCACCGGACAAAACAAAACTCCATGATTAAATTTCAGAACCTGAGATGGTGAAGATGAGTCTCTGTAATTAGATAACCCTTGTGATGGACTGATAGCAGAGACTTTCATTGTTTTCCTTCTATGTGTGTGTGTGTGTGTGTGCGTGCCAGGGCTTGAACTCAGGGCCTCTCTCACTCCTTTAGCTTTTTGCTCTAGGCTGGCTTAGATTTGTTTGCTTGAGCTGGCTTTGAACCATGTTAGAAAGATCTTCGGTGGGCTGGGAAGGTGGCTCAGTGGTAGAACGCTTGCCTTGCATGCACAAGGCCCTGGGTTCGATTCCTCAGCACCACATAAGCAAAAAGAAAAAAGCCGGAAGTGGCGCTGTGGCTCAAGTGGTAGAGCGCTAGCCTTGAGCTGAAGAGCTGAGGGACAGCGCCCAGGCCCAGAGTTCAGGCCTCGCGACCAGACCCAAAAAAAAGAAAAAAGAAAAAAGATCTGAGCCTCCCGAGTGGCTAGGATTACAGGCATGAGCCACCAGGGGCCTGGCTGTACACTGTGTTTTAGAGTCCTCACTTTACACCCACTAAAATGTCTTAGATCCAGCACACAGACTCCACTGAATGTGGAGGAGGATGTGGAGCAACAGGAACCCTCATCGCTTGCTAAGGGAATATGAAGTAGCACAACTTCATTAGTGGGTGGCTCATCAAGTGAAGCACACTCTTACTATATGAGTAAACCCTCCAACTTCTTAGTATTTACTCAAAGGAGCTGAAAACTTACATCCATGCCCAAAGTAAAAAGTCATGCACATAAATGTCAATAACAATTTTGTTCACAGTTGCCCAAACTTGAAATCAACCACAATGTTTCTTTAGTCATCCAGTGGATAAGTAAATTGTGGTACTTTCAGACAATAGAATATCATATAACGCTCAAAAAAAGAACTCTCAAATCAGGAAAACATATGTTAGGTACATGTGACAGGGTCAGTTTGAAAAGGTTCCATGGCATCTGATTTCACACTGGGGACACCAGTGTGAAGTCAAAGAGCGATGCTGGGCTTGGATCTAAGCAATTGGGATTGATCCAAGTGTTGCTTGGATCAAACTGGGGATAACCAGGATTTTAGGTGGAACACCCAGGATTTTCAGGTAGTGAAAATGATTCTGAATAACATCAGAATGATAATAGATCTAATGTATCTGTAATAACTGATAAGATGTACAAAACCAACTCTGATCCCTAATGTGAGCTATGAACCTGGGGTTCATCAATGTAACAAATGGGTCATTCTGATGCTGGACACTGACAAAAGCATGTTTTGCATGGTGTGGGACAAGGTAGGTTTGGGAACTTTCTAGAACTTGGGTTCCTCTGTTTTGATATGAACCTAAAATTTTTCTTTAAAAAAATGAAGGCCATGTGCTGGTGGTTCACATCTGTCAACCTATCCACTCAGGAAACTGAGATCTAAGGATTATGGTTCTAAGCCAGTTCAGGCAGGAAAGTCTGTGAAACTCTTGTCTGCAATTAACTACTAAAAACCAGGAAGTGGAGCTGTGGTTCAAGTGGTAGAACATTAAGATTAGCATACACACACACACACACACACACACACACACACACACACACACACACATACATTTCTAAATGACCTCCTAGCATCAACTAGTATGTCTATACTTATTTAAAAGGTGAGCTCCATTATGTGAATAAGAGCTGTGTGTGTGTGTGTGTGTGAGTGTGTGTGTGTGTGTGTGTGTGTGTGTGGTATTAGGGCTTGAAGTCAGGGCTTAAGTCCTGTTGCACTCAAGGCTGGTGGAGCTCTACCACTTTAACCACAGCTCTACTTCTGGCTTTTTAATAGTTAATTAGTAGTCTCACAGACTTTCCTGCCTGGGTTGGTCTGAACCTGGATCCTCAGATTTTACTTAGCCTCCTGGGTAGCTTGGATTAAAGGTGTGAACTACCAGTGCTCAGCTAAATGCAATCTTTCCTGAAACCTTATAGATATCAGGAAAACATACCACAAATATTATTTTCCAAACTAGAAATCTGAGAATGTAACAGATGTCATTGAAAGAACTCTGAGATTATGGAGTTATCCACAAATAGAGTCCTGTGCCGGCTCCATCAATGACTAACTGTGACTGGCAAAGTCATCTCTCATGTAGAGACATTTAAAGGAGATAGTATACATAAAGCATCCTTCACAGTATACAGTATACAGAAGTTGCTTAGGGGCTGGAAAGGTGGCTCAGTGGTTAGAGTGCTTGCCTTGTACGCATGAGGCCCTGGGTTCGATTCCTCAGCACCACATAAGCAAAAAGAAAAAAGCCGGAAGTGGTGCTGTGGCTTAAGTGGTAGAGCGCTAGCCTTGAGCTGAAGAGCTGAGGGACAGCGCCCAGGCCCAGAGTTCAGGCCCCACGACTGGACCCAAAACCAAAACCAAAAACAAAAATCAGAAGTTGCTTAACAAATGTCAACCATTTTTCAGTACTCTAAAACTTTGTTGGGTTTTCCTACATCTAATCCTTTGTTTCTTTCTTCCTTCCTTCTTTTCCAGCACCCTTTCTTCCTCCCTTCTTTTTCTCCCCTCCCCCTTTTCCTCCCTCTCTTCTTTCCTCCATCCCTCCTTTCTTTCCACTCTCCTTCCTTCTCTTCCACTTTCCTACCCTTCCTTCCTTCCCTCCTATTCCTGGCCCTTCTTTCTTCTCTCTCTCTCTCTCTGTTTCTTCGTGCTACCTTTTTCTTTCTCCCCCCCCCATCCACACCCAGGATGGGAATCAAACCCATGGCTTCCTACAATTTAGGCAAGTGCTCTATCCCTCAATTCTCACCCCAGCTCCATTGATAGCTCTTTTTTAAAATTTTAAACTGGGAGTATTCAAATATGCACAATCAAAAAAAATTTAATGTATTTAGTTTCTGGAGATCGAGTAACAAAATGGTAAAGGAAATTATTTGTGTTGATTCATTTCTTGTTTTCATGTGATTAAGAATGAAAAAAATGTTATTTCTCACAAAAGCTACTCCCGTGGCCATGGTTCCTTCCACTGCTATCTGGAAGCCACAGGAAATCCATCTGCTTAGATATATAAGTAGTCAAGCAACTGACTTTCTGTGAAACCCTCAGTCCACTATGTACTTTAAAGGAGTAGTTGTCTCATGAGAAGTGTGAATTCAGTGGAGGCCTTGGAAAGCTCTGTTAGCAAGCTAGTTCTGTGGAGGTACACAGAAAGAGCTGGGAGTGTCTGAGACTCAAAGGATGAAATCTCTCCCCTTCAGTTCAAGTTAATTCTCCCTTAAGCCTAAAACACCAGGTGAATGTGATGACCTGGTAAGATAATGTTTTGGCTGAACTTGTAAGTGAACCAACATCAAGTTTCAATTACAGTTCTCATAGCAACTGTAAACCTAGCCACTTAGCACTTCAATGGCAACAGTCCCTGAGTCCTTAGCATCCAGTTTTTCGGCGTTTGTTGCATGTGTTGTTTGGCACAAGTAGATGAATCAGTGTTCCGGGCTCATCAGTGAACTGCTTTCAGGATGACAGCCTAGCCACATGTGGTCTGATACACCATCCATTTTAACTTGTAGCATCACACATGTACACTTGGCTGAGCTCTGATGGCTCACATCTGTAATCCTAGCTACGCACAAGGCTGAGATAGGAGGATTGTGGTTCCAGAACTGATCAGGCAGGGAAGTCTGTGAGACTCTTCAATTAGGCACCATAAAAGCTGGACATGGAGCTATGTGTTCAAGTGACAGAGCACCAGCTTGAGAGAAAAAGTAAAGGGAAAGCTCAAGGCACTGAGTTCAAGTCCTAGTACTGACATGCAAAGGCATGCCTGTGTGTGCACACACATACAGAGTATCCTGAGATCATTTAACTTGCCTGAAGTTTATTGAAAGTGTGACCTAATCTCACACCAGAACTGCAGACTCAAATTGATTTCTGTGGCCTAGATAGACAACGATCCCAGCGGAGTTACATAAGGTTCTTTATGGAGGAGGAAGATCAGCCTCTCTGAGACTTTTGACCTTTGTTTTGAAAGTCTTAGATCATGAACTAAAGCATTTAAAAACATAGTTAATTCAGTGGCATGTAGTAATTCACACTGGCATCCAACCAAATGAATCAAGCTCACAGTCTGTGTTACTATGTGAAGCTAGGGTTATCAAGGGAATTTTAAAGGTGTTTCTTCATGAAATAAGGAGATAACATAGACTCTGGAAATCTGAATCTTTCAGTAACCATAATTTTCAACTAAATTTAGTTGATTAAGGCATAGGCGAAAAAGAAAACTAAATCTTTGAGCTTGATACACAAATGATAAGAATTAAATTTGAATATATTGCCAACCAAGGTAAAATGCTGACTGGAGAATGTTCTGTTTTAGTTTATGAAAAAATACAAAAATGTGTTATATTCTGAGCCAGGTGCTGGTGGCTCAGAATATAATGTAATCCTTCTTACTCAAGAGGTTGAGATCTGAGGATAGTGGTTCAGAGCCAGCCTAGGCAGAATAGCCCATGAGACTCTCCAATTAACTACCAACAGAGCCAGTGGAGCACAAGTGGTCAAGTACTAGTCTTGAGCAAAAAAACCCTCAGAGACAGTCCCAGGCCCTGAGTTCAAGCCCCAGGAATGGCACAAACAAAAAAACGTGTAATATTCTGAAGCACTATCAGTGTATTTTAAATCAAATCTGATTACTGGCAGCTACAGAGAATTCAGTCTTTAGTAGGCATTTTGTATATGAACTTCATGAAAACTAATCTAGAAAGGCTCCCATTGTGTGTGTGTGTGTGTGTGTGTGTGTGTGTGTGTGTGTGTGTTCCAGTACTAGAGTACTAAGCTTAAACTCAGGACCTCTTAGTTTTGCTTGGCTAAATTTCTTCCACTTGAGCTATATCTCCACTTCTTTTTTCCTGTCTAATTGAAGATAGAATATCAGATATGTCTGCCCAAGCTGGCTTTGAACCATAATCCTCAGATCTCAGCTTTCTGAGTAGCTGAGATTACAGATGTGAGCCATCCACACCTGGCAAGTCCCAGTTTTTAACATGAGATATTTGAAAATTCAAAAGCATAATGTTAAGGGGAATGTTGGTTACCGAGGAACATACTAAACATACAATTATGTATTTTTCTGACAATTACATAACAACCAATGAAAGCTAAGGGTAATGAAATCATACACAGTAGCTTTTAAGTATGTAAATACATCAAGGCATGCAAAAGGTAGGGAAAAAAGCTTTCTTCTTTTTTCCTTACCAAAAATGTTGAGAGAAGATGTGCCACAAGCTGATTCTCTTCCTTTACACAGAGTAACTAGTAAACGGGAGAAACAAATGCCTTCTCAGGAAATCCAGAGAACTACAACTCTGTATTTTGTGGGTTTAAATGGAGATCATTGGTGGCTTTACAGTTGATGGAGAAGTTAAAAACAGGATGATGGATGCGTGCATACATGAATGCACAGATGAATGGATGGATGCATAGATGGATAATGAGTGAGCTCACAGATGGATACACAGATGCATGGATGAATGGATGGATACATGAATGGATAGCTGCATGGATAAGTGAAAGCATGGATAAATGAATGGATGAATGAATAATGCATGGTTGTATGGTGCCTGGGTATATGTATGTATGCATGCATGGATGGATGCAGAGATTAATGCATGGACAAATGGATGCATACATGAATGAATGAATGATGCCTAAGTGGATAAATGAATGGTGCATGGGTGAGTAGATGGATGTATGGATGCCTGGGTAAGTGACTGCATGGTAGATGGATGCATATATGAATGCATTTGCATTGTTGTATGAGTGCCTTATGCTTATATGCATGAAGTATGGGTGTATGCATTTATGGATGGAGGGTAGATGTATGAATATATGAGTGGATGCATGCACAAATTCACGTATGCATGTATGCGTATATGTATGCATGGATGCATGGATGATAGATACATGGTTTGATGTGCAGGTGCATGCATGGATGATAAATGGCTGCAGAGTGGATGCCTTGTGGATGGACATACATATGCATTTGCAGACTGCTGTATAGATGCCTGTATATTTCTATGTGTGTACAAATAGATGAAACATAGATTCACAACTGTCTATGTATGGATGGATATTTGATCCATTTATACATCCATGGAGGGATGATATATGTATATATGAATGCATGGATTTATGAATGAATGGGTACATGAATTGATTTATGGATGTATGGATCAATGCAAGGATGCATAGATGGTCAGTATATGAATGGATGCACAGATCAATGCATGGACACATGGATTAATCTCTTCATGGGTGGGTAGATGCACACAGAGATACGTGGTTGCATTTGTGCATTGATGTATGCATGCTACATGTATTCTTTCATGTGTATGTGCACATAGATGTATTAATGTATCATGCACCTATGCATTTATGGAGGAATGATAGATGTATGAATGCATGGATCCATGAATGGATGATACAGGGATTCATGGATGAATTTGTGAATGCACAGATCTATACATGGGTGTGTGAATGGATTAATGAATGAATGCATGAATAAATGACTGCAGGCTAGCTGGATGCATGCATAGATGCATGGTTGTATCTGTGAGTTGCTGCTTAGATTTCATAGATGCCCATATGTATGCATGCATGCGTGGATTATACATGCCTCCACACATGCATTCATATAGGGATAATAGATGCATAAATGAATGTATGGACACATGTGCATGGATGCATGAATATGTTTGCACAGATGTATGGATGATGGCTGAATGCCTAGATTGAGGATGCATGGCTGAATGCAAGGATTGACTCATGGATGGATGATGCATGGATGGATAGACACATAGATGCATAGATTCATGTACGCATGTGTGGACACATGGACAAAAATGTATTAATGAATGATGAGCAGATTCATAGTTGCATGGATGGATTAATGGATTGGTGGGTGCATGCACAGCTGCATGACTGAATGTGTGAATGGACAAATAAATGGATGAATGAGCTAATAGAATAATACAGGCAATCTTAGGAAAATACATGATTTGAAGAAAGGAAAAATGATCAGATAAAATCTCTCTAACAAGAAGGTTTCCTGGGGCCTGAAGATTCTATCAGAAGATAAAGAAGTTCAATTTCAATTTCACTGTGTTCCAGAAGGGGTCACATATCAGGTGTTCTGTCTCTCTCCAAATACTTTCTGACCAAATCTTAAAGCAGTGATTGAGCTCTTT
This sequence comes from Dipodomys ordii, assembly GCF_000151885.1. Classification (NCBI taxonomy): domain Eukaryota; kingdom Metazoa; phylum Chordata; class Mammalia; order Rodentia; family Heteromyidae; genus Dipodomys; species Dipodomys ordii. Next base: position 1,801,895 of record NW_012267383.1, read on the forward strand.
CGTGTGACAGCCTTTGATTCTTCCAGAACTGGTTCTTTACAAATGAGGGCTCAAAACATATAGACATGGAACATGCTGTGTGTGTGTGTGTGAGAGAGAGAGAGAGAGAGAGAGAGAGAGAGAGACAGAGAGACAGAGAGACAGAGAGAGAGAGAGAGAGTGAGAGAGAGAGAGAGAATGTGTATTGGGACTTGAATTTAGGATCTTACAACTCTTCCTTGCCTTTTTCACTGAAGGCTGGTACTCTACCACCTGAACCACACTCCATTTCAAGTATTTTGCCAGTTAAATGGAGATAAAAGTCTCTCAGATTTGTCTGCCTGGGCTGGCTTCAAACTGTGATCCTCAGAGCTCAGCCTCCTGAGTAGCTAAGATTGCAGGTGTGAGTCACCGGTGCCTGGCTCTGAATCATAATTTGGTAAAGTCATCTCTCTCTCTGAACCCAGAAGTGAAGTGATCCAAAATGCCAATTGTCACAGTGAAAGTTGCCCAGGTCCACACACAGTATCATAAATATCTGCAACTTTTGTCAACAAATGGTTCACCTAATTGTCTTCTTTCCTTTTATGTAGCAAGCATAAAGTTCAGTAACTCCCCGATGATCTCAGGATAAACAGAGCAGGAGGACTTCTCCCTTCTTCCCTCCCTCTCTTCCTTCCTTCCTTCCTTTCTTCCTTCCTTTTTTTTTTTGGGTCCGGTCGTGGGGCCTGAACTCTGGGCCTGGGCGCTGTCCCTCAGCTCTTCAGCTCAAGGCTAACACTCTACCACTTGAGCCACAGCGCCACTTCTGGCTTTTTTCTTTTTGCTTATGTGGTGCTGAGGAATCGAACCCAGGGCCTCAAGCATGCAAGGCAAGCGCTCTACCACTGAGCCACCTTCCCAGCCCCTCCTTCCTTCCTTTTGAACCATCCTGTATTTCATCTATGACTACATGCACATTTGTTTCCTCTACACTTTTTACTTGTGATGCACTTGTAATCTCTTTAAGACTCTAATTATTAGCCAGGTAATGATGCTCACACCTGTAGTCCTAGTTACTCAGAAGGCTGAGCTGTGAAGATTCCAGTTTGCAGCCAGAATGGCAAGAAAGTCTGTGAACTCTTATCTCTAACCAACCAGCACAAAACCAGAAGTGAACCTGTGGCTCAAGCAGTAGATCACCAGCCCTGAGGAAAAAAAGCTGAAGGAAAGCAATGAGGGTCTGAGTTTAAGCCTGTGCCACGAAGTACACGAGCAAGCACACGTGCTAGGGAGCGTGCACGCGCGTGCGTGCACACACCACACAATCTCATAACTAGTCACTAATTATGGGGGTATTTTCCTCTTATAACTACGGCTGCTATCTTTTGAAGTTCTTGTTTCATCTATGAAGTTTACTAAAAAGGCGTCAAATATCATCCACTATGTTGGTTCAAGCAGCAAGCTATGCATTCATCAAAAGCGAACTTCCTTGTTCACCACCCAAGAAAGTCACTAAGTAACTCACCACATGAAGTGTCAGGACAATTCATGAGCTGTGATTGCACTGTAGACAGTCCTGTGAACCCACAAATGACCTGATCTGCCCTCCGTAAGATAGTTAATTATAGACAGCAGGATGGACATGCTCACATAGGAACAAGAAGAATAGAAAGTTATAAAAATCAGAATGTGCGAAGATCATTGGTTTGTTAATGAAACAAAGTACAAACAGGAAAAAAGGAATGAGTAAGCCAGTGCTGGTGCTCATGTCTGGAATCCCAGCTACTCCAGGAGGCTGAGATCTGAGGATTACATTTCAAAATTAGTCGGGGCAGGAAAGTCGATGAGACTCATCTCTAATAATTAGCCAGCAAAAAGGTGGAAGGGGAGTTGTGGCTCAAGTGGTAGAGCACTGGCTTTGAGTGACAAAGACAAGCAAAAGTGAAGTCCTTAAGTTCAAAGCTCCAGCCCTGACATACACACACACACACACACACACACACACACACACACACACACATCACCATGCCCTTATGAATTGTCACACTTCATGATCTGGGGAGTGGCAGTGGGAAGTCAGTGCTGCTTCATGAGAACTGGCCTTGGCAGAGGTTCCTAAACTGGGAAGGTCAGATGCCCACAGGACAGCACCATCAAAGAGAGCCCGCCTTGCATGCCTGGGGCACTGCATGGACTCTCAAGTACTCTCAGAAGTTGGAAAGCAGTGGATCTGTGTAAGCCAGATTCTTGCTAAACCTCAAGGAATTCTCTAGAAGGGAGGGAGCAGGAGACAGCAGAATGAATTTCCTTCAGGGAGAAAGCAGAGGCTGCTTTAACAACACAAAGTGGTCAGCTGACCTTCAGCCTACCTGGCAGAGTTGTTCTAGGTCTCATAGCTTATTCTTTTCAGGTCAAGTGCTGGTGGTCCACACTTGGAATCCTAGTTACTCCAGAGACTGAGATGTGAGGATCAATAGTTCAAAGCCAGCCTGGGCAAACAGTCTTCCTATTGACCAGCCAAAAGTCCAAAGTGGAGATGTGGTTCAAGTGGTAGAGCACTGGCCATGAGCAAAAAAGCTCAGGGGAGGCTGGAAGCTGGTGGCTCACACCTGTAATCACAGTGACTCAGAAGGCTGAGATCCAAGGATCATGGTTCAAAGCCAGCCCAGGCAGGAAAGTCCATGAAACTCCTATCTCCAACTAACCACCAGAAAACTAGAAGAGGCGCTGTGGCTCAAAGTGGTAGAGTGCTAGCTTTGAACAAAAGAGCTCAGGGACAGTGCTTAGGCCCTGAATTCAAGCCCAAGCCCCAAGACTAGCAAAAAAAGAAAAAAGAAAAAGAAAAAGAAAGCTCAGGGACAGTATCCAGTCTCTGAGTTCAAGTTCCAGTACTTTCTCTCTCCTCTCCTCTCTTTCTCTCTCTCTCTCTCTCTCTCTCTCTCTCTCTCTCTCTCTCACACACACACACACACACACACAGAGGCATTTAATGGAAATTAATTAGTACTTTTCTTCCAAAGGTCTGAGAAGGAGCGTGTTGAGTACTTGTTTGAAACCACAGAGGAGGAAATTGAGTAAAAATGGTGAAAGAAACTGCCCGAGGTTCTAGGAAAAGCTGTCTACCAGGTATCTGTTCTTGTACTGATTTTTCTATATGACAACGTCCAGCACGTACGCCTGCTAACTCTGTTTGCTACTCTGTTTTTATGGCAACCATTAGGACTTGGACACTCAAAAAATTGGCTTTGCAAGGGGTTCTAATTCATGCCTAATTTTGTCCTTAGGCACCAGATATTTATCTCTTGGGGTAACTATCTTCCAAAACAGCTCTTAAGAGTAAAACAATACAGTGATTTAGCTTCTGAGAAAGCTGTTCATTTTTAAATGAAGAGATGCTGTTGGGTAATACCTGGATAATCGTAACTACTACAGGAGGCCAAGGTCTGAGGATTGCAGCTTTCTGCCCAAGCCAGTCTAGGAAGGAAAGTCTGTGAGACTCATCTCCAATTAACCACTAAAAAGCTGGAACTGGAGCTGTGGCTCAAGTGGTAAATCCCTAGCCTTGAGCAACAAAGCTCAGGGACAGTGCCCAGGTCCTGAATTCAAGCTCTGGGACCAGAACACACACACACACACACACACACACACACACACACACACACACACACAGAATATAAACATCAAATCATTGATGTTTTCTGGTCAGGCAAAAAGGATGCTGATTTTCAAACTGGCATGTAATCTATCCAAAGAACATGGGAATTGTTTTGCCGGGTGCTGGTGGCTCACATCTCTAATCCTAGCTACTCAGGAGGCTGAGATATGAGGATGACTGTTCAGAGCCAGCCCAGGCAAGAAAATTTGTGAGACTCTTATCTCCAACTAACCACCAGAACCGGAAGTGGTGCTGTGGCTCCAGTAGTAGAGTGCTAGCCTTGAGCTGAAGAGCTGAGGGACAGCGCCCAGGCCCTTCAAGCCCTATGACCAAAAAAAAAAAAAAGGAATTGTTTGTGTTTTTGTTTTGCTCATAATGGGGTTTGAACTCAGTTAAAGGGGTTGAACTATGCTTGGTAGGCAGTTGTCCTACCACTTGAACCATGCCTCTGGCCCCAAATGGGAATATTTTAATACTAAAGGTATTTGTGGGCCTTGAACTCAGAAGCTGATGCTCTCACTCCCCCTTTCTACTTAAGGCTGGTTCTCTACCACTTCAGCCACAGCTCCACATCCAGCTTTTTGCTGGTTAATTGGAGATACAGTGGTCTTTCCTGCTCAGGCTGGCTTCAAACCATGATCCTCAGATCCCAGTCTCCTGAGTAGCTCAGATTACAGGTGTGAGCGACTTGTGTCTGGCTCTAAAAATATTCTTTGGTCCACTTCTAGAGTAGAGTCTTGCATTGGAATTTTCTCTTCACTGAAGTCATGCTTTGACAATGATCACATCTGATCCTTTATATCCGCCTCCTAGCTATGTCCTCACCTTCCTGGGTCTCAGATGCCACCTGTGTGTAATGTGTGAGCTCCACAAGTGATGTGACTGTTGCTTTTGAACAGAGCTATGCACTTGTAAAAACATTCACTAAGCAATAAGGGTGATTTTCATCAGCCCTGACTTCTTATCCAACAGTTGACCGTTGGAGTATTTCCTTCCTTCCTGTGTGTGCACACGTTGCCAGAGCCACACTTGCTAGAGGAAACAGATCACCAGGAGCTTGAGTCTGAGACCACCATCAAACTTAGAAGAGCTCCATGATCGAATAGCTTCACACATGCACCCAAAAAGAAATCATGTCAGCTGGTGCTCATGCTCACCCCTGTAATCCTAGCTACTCAGAAGGTTGAGGTCTGAGGATCTCCATTCAAAGTCAGGTCAGGCAGGGAAGTCCTTGAGACTCTTATCTCCAACAAACTACTCAGAAAAAGTCAGAAGTGGAGCTATGGTTCCAGTGGTAGAGCACTATCTTGGGGTGGGGGGAGGGGGAGATGTTCAGGAACAGTGCTCAGGCCCCCGAGTTCAACCAATGATGAACAGGAACACCATTTGTCTTTGAAGGACTAACCAAGGCCTCGGGGCTGCTCAAGTCAAAGAAGGAGAAGGGAAATTCATGATTAAATCTGGTGCAAAATATTCTGTACAAACGGCAGAGTGCCAGAAGTGAGGGATGCACTTCCAGGGCATTGCGACGCCCTTCACTGTCCTCTGGATGTGACGACCCTGGACCGAAGCGGGAGCAGGACTGATTTGACTCAGCCATAGGAAACCAACACCCAGTCCTACAGACCAAGATGGCAAGGGCACTGGTTAATCTGTGTTTCATGGCACATTACAGATGAAAGAATCAGATACAGAACATTTTAGCATCTTGCTAAGAAATAGCAAGCCTGGCCCAGGACACCAGGGTTCTAAAGGCACTTCCTGTTCCATTTCTTCTTAGTTCACTACTGAAATATGTGCCTCCTTAGCACACTGAATTCAAATGGTGGAAATACCAAAACTGGCCAAGTGAGGGTGGCTCACACCTGTCATCCTAATTACTCAGAAGGCTGAGTTCTGAAGACCATAGTTCAAAGCCAGCCCAGGCAGAAAAGGCCAAGAGATTCTAATCTCCAATAAACCAGCAAAAAATTGAAAGTGGAGGTGTGATTCAAGTGGCAGAGGACCAGCCTAGAGTGATAAAGCCAAGTGAGAGTACAAGGCCCCCTTGGCTCAAGTACTGACATGCACACACACACACACACACACGCACGCATGCACACACACACACACACAGATGGTGTGGTATATGCCAACACTGAGTAAATCTCAGAGTTCAGGGAAGACTAATTCTAAAAAAGACTCAAAATCTTTTCTAAAAAAAAGTGGAATGCCAGGTGCTGGTGGCTCACGCCTATAATCCTAGCTACTCAGGAGACTGAGATCTGAGGATTACAGTTCAAATCAGCCCAGGCAGGAAAGTCCACACAGGCTCAGAATTCAAGCCCCATGACTCACACACACACACACACACACACACACACACACACACAGTGGAGACCTAGTCTGTTCTAAAAAAAAAAAAAAAGCAGAGACCTATATTTACCTAAATCCAGTCCTGCACCCAACAGTATTTGCATAAACACTGAGTTAGCAGCACCAGCCCAAAATAGTATGAGAAAAAGAAGAGGCAGGCAATCTTATAATCTTACTACAGAAAATAGTCTTGACAAGCACAGGGTGCTACTCGTTTTGGTTGAGAGCAAGGAACATGTTCAAGCCATCAGAGATCTCTGCAAAAGCCCATAAATGGATTTCCAGGTTCTCAAAGCTCCTTGGGTGAAAGAACAAATGTCTATCTTTGCCATCATGAGCTTATCGGTAGAACAGAGTGTGCTGAGGTGCTCATGTAAACAAAACACAATTGTAATGAGGCTGAATTCACTATGAGAACATAGGTTACTTAGAAGATAAAGGAAAATGCAACTATGCTAGGCACTGGTAGCTCACGTCTATAATCTGAGTCAATTGGGAGGATGAGATTCCGACGATTGGATCTTAATGACTGATAAATACCTGGATTCACTGACAAATACCTGTCATTTCAGCTTCCTGGAAATCCACATATTAGGTAGATCATGGTCTATGTGAATGCCTGAGCAGATCTAGAAAATGACTAGCAAAAATAAAGGAGGGGGAGGCAGGGAGAGGCATGGTTCCATAGTAGAGCACTTGCCTAGCAAACACAAAGGCTTGAATCCAAATCCCAGTATTGTCAAAAATTAAATATAAATCACTATCTTCAATTCACATTGCATATAGCAATACTATGCTGGCTATATTACTCATCTATTTTTAAATAAGGTATTGTTAGAGTAATGACAATAAGTTATCTACCTCCACATCCAATCATTAATGAATCCATCAAATAAAAAACAAAGACATTAGTATTACCTGGGATTGGTGAATTTAGGAACCCATTTTGTTGACAGGATCAGAAGTTATATCTACTAGGTTTTGAAGGTCATAATTACCCACTATTTCCAGGAGCTGGTGGTACAGCTATTCAGGAGGCTGAAATATGAAGGTCTAGGTTTGAAGCCAGCTCAGGTAGAAAAGTCTGTGAGGTTCTTATCTCCAATTAACCACAAAAAGCCAAAAGTGGAGATATGTGCACACCAGTTGTGTGCAGAAAAGCTAAGGAACAGTACCCAGACACTGAGTTGAAGCCTTAGTACTTCCCCATCCCCCACAAAGCTTATGGTTAATAGAGAGCTGGGACTATTAAAATTTAATCTATTAATATAGGGCAGTGTTTCCCAGAGGAGGCTACATGCTGACTCTGTTACATATCAGAAAATAAAGAAAAAAAAAGCTCAAATCAAAGGAGTTTGAAAAATGTGACATAAAATGCCTTCCCTTCTCTCTCTTTCTCTCCCCCCCTCTCTCATTCTTTCTCTCCCCAGTCCTGGGGCTTGAACTCAGGGGTCTGGGCACTGTCCTTTAGCTTCTTTTGCTCCAAGCTAGTACTCTACCATTTGAGCCACAGGGCCACTTCCAGCTTTTTCTGTTTATGTGGTACTGAGGAATCAAACCCAGGGCTTCATGCATGCTAGGCAAGCACTCTACCACTAAGCCACATTCCCAGCCTCTCTCTCTCTTTTTAATGATTCTTAATATGAATTAGTATATTAAAGGCACCGACAACACCCTCAATAAACCTGCTTAAGTTAAATCAAGTACTTATCAGAATTATATGTTCTGAGAAACTTTTTTTATTCACTTAGCCAACAATGAATAGCCCAAGAAACCAGGGGCCCACAAACACACTGTTTGAAACATGCTGTCAAAAAGGAAAGGATGGGCAATGGTGACTCCTGCCTGTAATGCCAGCTACTCAGAAGGCCAAGAGATCTGAAGACTGAAATTCAAGGCTAATCTAGGCAGAAAAGGGAGATTCTTATCTCTAAGCATCAAATGCTGCAAGTGGAGGTGTGGCACAGGGGAAAAGTCTCAGTTCAAGCTCCAGTATTGGCTTTTAGAAAGGGGCCAAGAAAGTAGGGAAAATGCTTTAATCCCTTCCCCATGGCATTTTTTATTATGTTTGAATCTAATTTAATGTAAATTTATTTATTTATTTATGGATTCATTTTTCGTGTGTATGCTGGTTCTGGGCTTTGAACTTAGGGCCTCATGCTCTTCCTTAGCATTTTTTTTTCTTTGCTCAAGGCTGATGCTCTACCACTTAAGCCATGCTTCCACTTCCTGAATTACTTCTTCTTTAGGTATGACTGCATTACATGATTTAAAATATATATATATATATATATATATATATTTAGCTAGTATTTTTATAGCTGCTCTTATTGGGGGGGGTGATCACATGGATGGAATTTCGTAGAATTTCCTAAAAAGTCAAAACTCAGCAAGAAAAGTCTGACCCCCACCAGAGAGACTGTTCTATTATTCACTTCCTTGTTCAAAGCATTTCCCACCCCCTCCCTTGATACCTTAACATCTGAATTATAGGATTAATACCTAATTAATAAATGCCTTAATCACTTAACATTCTAATTAAAAATTAATAGCTCAATTAAGACCTGATAGCTACCTGTTCTGGCTTGCCAATGAAGTCTCAAGTTCACTGCCCACGGGACTGGACTTCAGGCGCTCTGCCACACCCAGCCCTGGGCAGCCATCTTCATCCCCCTCAGACCCCCGTTACAAGACCCCAGTATGGAAGTCTCATCCAGTTCTTTTTACTCTATGCACTCAAAACTTCCGAACGCGTTATCTGCCAACAGAGGAGGGCAGTCTAGGATGGGGTGTGGGCTTGGAGGGCTGGTCCAAGTGTTCCAGGCTCTTCTTCACTGGGCTCCGGAGCTATGGAGCAGAGAAGAGCTTGGTAAGGGAGAAGCAGGTTTTATATTGATTAGACATCTCTTGGATATTTCAAAAGATGATTTGATTAAGACTTTGTGAACATACAATTTACTTTTGGGGCTGGTAGTGAGACTTGAACTCAGGGCCTTGTACTCCTGCTTGGCTTTTTCACTCAAGGCCGACACTCTGTAACTTGAGTCACACTTGTGGCTTTTTGTTGGATAATTGGAGATAAGAGTCTCACAGATTTTTCTGCCAGGGCTGACTCATAGCCCGGATCTCCAGATCTTAGCCTCCTGAGTGGTTGGGAGCCTGGCTCCTACAACCTTTTAAAAAATTAGATGAAGCAAAAAAAAAACCTTCAAACATTGACTCATTTCCTCATGGTTCAATTTATCCATGAATTAGATGAAAACATTAATTTAATTTAGGAAGCATATTTGAGACCTAAGAGGTAATTCAATCTGGTCCAGATAATAATACTGAAGGAATGTTGGAAATACTGACTACCACTTTACTTTGTGTTTGATTTTCCTTCTACTGCAAGAGAAGGGTCATAGGACACATTCAGCAGCTCACAGCTGCAAGCCTGTGAGATCTGGCAAATAATGGTTCAAGGTCAGCACAAGCAGAAAAGTCTTCAAGACTCCATCTTGGGCTGGGAAGGTGCTCTGTGGTAGAGTCTTTGCCTTGAGTGCATGAGGCCTTTGGTTCAATTCCTCAGCACCACATAAACAGAAAAAACTGGGAGTGGCTCTGTGTCTCGAGTGGTAGAGCTCCAGTCTTGACCTGAAGAGCTGAGGGACAGTGCCCAAGACCCACGACTGACAAAAAAAAAAAGACTCCATCTCCCAAATAACTAATTAAAAGCTGGGCCGGAAGCATTGCTCAAGTGGTAGAAAGTGCTTGCATCGCACTCTGACCCTGTTTCTGACTCTCTCTCTCTCTCTGTGTTCTATGAACTATAAAGGTTCTGCAATTCTCCTCAACCTACTTCTGAAAGATGAAGTAGAAAGGTTAAGCCTTTGACAATGAAACCATTCAAGGTTAGTAGACATTTTTTTCTCAGAGATAATACAACTAAATAAAATGGAACCTATTGTGTGCTCTGTTTATTTTGCCAATGGGGAAACTGAGATAAGGAAAAGCTTTCTGACTTGTCTCAGGACACTTAACATGAAATTTCCAGTTCCTGCTAGAAAACTCATCCTGACTCATGCCTGTGATCCGAGTGACTCAGAAGGCTGAGATCTGAGGATCACGGTTTGAAGTCAGCCCAGGCAGAAAAGTCCATGAGATTCTAATTTCCAAATGAACAAGCCAAAAGCCAGAAGTGGAGGTATGGCTCAAGTGGTAGAGCACCAGCATTGAGCAAAAATGTCAAGATTGTGAGAACAACACACACACACTCACACTCACAATTTCTTAAGAAGAAATAAATGAACCCAACAGAGGTCACAACACTAGAAAGTATTAGCAGGAACCCGCATGCTAGCTATGACACTGCACCACACTATTTGGGAAGAAGTGAGTTTTAATGACCACAGGAAATTAACTAGAAAACAGAAGCTTCTTAAAGCAGACCAAATGTGACCAATAAATGCATCTTCAAGAAACAGGAAGAACAAAGGAGGAGGCAACAATGCTTGTTAAGAAATGTACTCATTATCTTGCCCATGTAATTGTAACCGCTCTGTATGGTATTTCCACAATTAAAAAAAAAAGATAAAAGAAAAAAGAAACAGGAAGGCAAGCCAGCGCCGGTGGCTCACACCTGTAATCCTAGCTATCCAGGAAGCTCAGATCTGAGGATCATGGTTTAGAGCCAGGCCAAGAAGACAGATTTGACAGACTCTTATTTCCAAGTAGCCAGCAAAAATCTGGAAGTGAAGGTGTGCCTCAAATGGTAGAGCACCAGCCCTGAGAGAAAGGTAAGGGAGAACATGAGTTCAAGCCCCAGTACTGACACAGACAGAGATGGAGGGGAGGGAAGAGGAGAGGAGAGAAGGCAAGTGAAAAGAGAGACGGCCAAGATGACAAATAATAGTATCATGATTATTTGCCGGTAGCAGGACTTGAACTCAGGGCGGGGCTTGCTCACTCAATTGTATGTATAGTCATATATTCATCACCCTACCCCTTGTAAATGGTGACAAGGGCTGGCACTTGGGACACATTGTTCCGGTTTCTAGAATAAGGTTTTTAATGGCTTGCAATTGCCTTGGGCACAATCTTCACTCACAGGTGTGTGCGTGCGTGCATGTGCGTGTGTGCATGTGCATGCGTGCGTGTGTGAGACCTTCCAGGAGGAACCTTCCATGTCCCCCCACCCCACCGCCCCTTTGCTCTCCCCAGACGCTAGGAACCAGTCCCGCGCAGGCCTCCTGCTCCGCCGGGGTGGGCGCCCCGGGCCGGGGCGGGAACGGCGGGGGATGGGGCGCGTGGCGCAGACCCTGGAACCGCCCGGGGTACAGGACACCCTCAGGCCCACCGCCAGCCTCGGGCCGCGGCTCCCAGGGCTCCACGCTCCCCAAGCCCCGGTGGCGCCCGACCCCCGAAGCGCCACGGACACACGAGCGCGGGATCCGCGCAGTGGCGGAGCCACCTCTCCCCTCGCCTGCTTCCCACACCCGGCCCAGCGCACCGCGGGGATCCGCTGCTCCGAGCCCCGCGCCCCGGCCCCCAGGCTCGCTTTCCCCCCCGGAGTACCTGCTCCGTGCACGGGGCTGTGGGTTGGCAGCTCGCGCTCCACTCGACGCCGACGCCCTCCAGTGCGGGAGGAGGTCCGGGCACCGGGAAGCGGCTCTGCTCCGGGGTTCCCCAGTGACTCTATATATCAGCTGGCAGCCGGGCGTGGGGCGGGGAAGCCGCCGCCCGCCC
>NW_012267383.1:1813707-1815335 GCF_000151885.1 Dipodomys ordii
TCGCTCCGTCCGCGGCGCGGGCCGCGCGGCTGTCACTCGGGGAGAGGAAGGAGGAGCGGAGAGGAGAGGAGGGAGGAGGGAGGCTCCCTGATCCCTTGGAGGACGGTCCATCCCCAGCCTCCCCCTCCCCGCCCCTAGCAAGAAAGACCGGGAGGGACCCCAGCTTTGTTTCGTTTTTCCTCCATTGCACACCCCCAGAGAAAGCCAGGCACCCTGGGAGAATCCGCGAGCAAAGACGGCCGCCCAGAGGTGGACACGGAGGTGGGCGAGTTCTGGAGGCAGCCAGCGGCTCTGCGCGCTCCGGGCAGGTGCGGGCCTGGTGGCGGCTGCGGGGCACGGCGGGCAGGCGGTGCCGCCCTGGTTCCGTTTTAAAAGACACACCTGGCGCTGTCACCGAGACTTGGCTGGAGAGATGGCCAGGCCCCAAAACATAGAGCCCTTTCCCGAGACGGGGTGATAAGGCAAACTCCCAGATAAATCGGCAGCATTGAGGACAATCAGCAGGGCACCAGTAGCGCCCGCCTGGAATCCCGGCTACCCAGGAGGCAGAGATAGGAGGATTCTGGTTCAAAGCCAGCCCAGATGTTACGGACACACTTTTAAAAAGTAAATACAGGTAATTAGTCTGGGGTGGAATGTATCGATAGGTGTGTCTCCATACATCCCCACAGGTATCTTTGGAGATGTGTGGTTCGAGACCAGGTCAAGCTGAGCACCGGTGGCTCTCACCTGCAGTCCTAGCGACACAAGAGGCTGAGGTTTGAGGATTCCCACCCCAAGCCAGCTCAGCAGACAAATCCAAGGCTCTTCTTGCCAATTCAGGAGCAAAAAGCTGAGAGCAGAGCTGTGGCTCCAGTGGTACTGTGCCAGCTCTGAGCAGAAACACAAGAGTTTGAGGCCCCGAGTTCAAACTCCAGCAACCAGCACGCGCACACACACACACACACACGCACGCGCACACACACGCACGCGCACACACGCACGCACACACACGCGCACACACGCACACACACACACGCGCACACACGCACACACACACACGCGCGCACACACACGACCATTACCCAGTAGGTATTTTAATAAAATTCTCTTTAAAAATGCTCAATCGACTCTGCGTGTGTGCGTGTGTGCGCGTGCGTGTGTGTGTGTCCGGGTTTGCGCTGAGAACTTCAAGCTCCCGCCTTTCTTGCTCATGGCTGGCACTCTGTATTTTGAACCATGCCTCCAGTCTGGCTTTTGGCTGGTTAGCAGGAGATGGAATTTGGAAGGTTGGGCCTAGAGGAGGCCTCTCCACGTGGAGAGAAAAGCGTCTCCTGGGGGGAGGGCGAACTGCTGGTTGGCACGAGGTGGTGGGGTGCAGGGGGTGCAGGCGTGCATGGGTGCAGGGCGTGCAGGGCTTGCAGGGGGTGCAAGGCGTGCAGGGGTGCAGGGGGTGCAGGGGTGCAGGGCGTGCAGGGGTACAGGGCGTGCAGGGGTGCAGGGCGGGCAGGGGGTGCAGGGCGGGCAGGGGTGCAGGAGTGCAGGGGTACAGGGCGTGCAGGGGTTCAGGGGTGCAGGGCGTGCAGGGGCGTGCAGGGCGTGCAGGGGTACAGGGCGTGCAGGGGTGCAGGGCGTGCAGGGGTGCAGGG
>NW_012267383.1:1817005-1827160 GCF_000151885.1 Dipodomys ordii
ATGGAACCCAGGGCCTCATGCATGCAAGGCAAACGCTCTACCACTGAGCCAACTTCCCAGCCCTATGTTTAATTTTTTTGAGGCATCTCCATAGTTCCTTCCATAGTGCACTAATTCACATTCACATCAGCACTTCGACAGGTTTTTCTTTCCAAAGTCTTTTCTCCCTTGCTATTGTTTAATGACTTACCATTTCCTCAACTCCATAGGAGGAATATTTCTTTGTAACTCTGTTTTGAAATTCTTACTTAGTATATATAACAAAACAACCCTACAAAACATGTCTAAAATAATATGTTGGGTCATGTAATGACATCCTAAAATGGGAAATTGTGAATAAAACCTCTGTGACCAGGGGTCCTCTTCCAAGCTGCTCAATTAGTTGGAGAGAATTTCCTTATTTCCTTGCTGGCTGCTATGAAGCTCTCAGGCTCATTTACTCATTGGTTGCTGGGAATCTCTGTCTCTGTGTCTCTCTCTTTCAGAGGAATGCTACCTTTCCCTAGTACTTAAGGACAAGTAATATTTCTGCTAACTGATAACATCTCCTAACTGATAACAGAAACAGCTTCAATTTTGATCTTCAAAAGCATCATAAAATGTTGGGAGCCGACAGTAAAGCTCCAAGGTCATCTTGACCCTTGTGCTCACTTGAAGGCACGTACAAGGAACTGGCTTTCATGAAAAGCACCAGGTGCCCAGGTTTGCTTTGCTATGTCTGTAGGGTTTGTTTTACTTTCTATCAGTTGACCTTGTCTTGTTTCAATCTGCATCTTGTTTTTATGAAAGTTTTCCTTGCTTTTCTGCACTATGGTGACCTTAGGTTACCTCTTGACTTCTAATAGTATATAATAAGGAGAGTTCAAAATAAACGGTGCTGCAGTCTTGAGCTGCAGACCTCCCGACCCCATCCTTTGTCTTATGTCTTTATTTTTCCTTCCTTGCCCCCTAAATCAGGAGTCCCTTTCGTTGCCGGCAGGCTCCAGCAAGTGGCGCCCGAACAGGGACCCTGAAAACCTGGGATCAAGGCAGAGTACCCCGCTAAGGTAAGAGGACGCGTCTGGAAAAAGAGCGGGTGATAATATAGTCGGGAGTAAGATATTATGGGGCAAGGAAACAGCCGCACGTTATACGTGCAGGCTCTCAAGGGTATGCTTCACGCTCAAGGAGTGAAAGTTAGAGTCAGTTAGAATGTTTCTTTCACTTTGTTGAGGAAGTATACCCCTGGTTCCCAGAGGAAGGAACCATTAGTTTTAAAACTTAAAAAAAATTTTTTTTTGGAAAAAAGGATTCAGGGACACCATGATGCAAATGGCCTGTAAGTTAAAACATTACTGCTTTGTAATTGTCTGGTATCTGTGTAGCCTGCAGGTTCTGTATTGGGGTTGGCAAGAGTCTTGGCAGACGCGCTGTAAGACAGCCAACGGGGCCAGTGGGAGACGTCCCCCGGATCCCCATCAGGGTAAACTATCCACTAGTGCAGACATTTGGGCCCGTCTGTAGTCCGGCACTTTCTGTCTGACAGTCTACAATGTACATGCTGTAAATGTGTTTTTTCTTAATATTTGTGTGTATGTATTTTGGAATTCTTGGAATGTGTCTTCTCTCAGATTCATCCTGATGCGAGAGCCCAGAGGAGACTGGCTAACACCCCCTCAATATCTGGTTCTCTCTAGCTCCTTCTTTGTTACTTACACTTTAAACTGACCCCCCCTTTCTACCTTTCACTGCCACCTCCTCCACCCTCTCTGGTTCCAGAAGTAGGGGAGTGGTGGGGGGTAAAAACACCTGGAGGATCTAACAATAACTTAAAAGGGCCAGCAGGGAGAACTCACAGCCAGATAAAACTGCCACTGACCACCTGCAAGTGACACCAGCAAGATCTTAGCTTCGGGCCTTGGCCCAGGGGGTCTGAGTATGGGGGAGAACCTGTCAGTCTGAGGGGACGGCCGCTAGGGACTTCTTTCCCTTGCCCCAAGATGACTGGGAATTCTCCTCCACCTTGGAAGGCCCTTGGGTCAACGTTTGCAGGTATCCAAAAGAAAAATCCTCTGGAGGTGAGTAGAGGGGGTCCGAGTCCCCTGGTAAGTGGGTTTGAGTCCCACTTGTGAATGGTGGTGAGATGTTGCCCCATTCACTGAGACCTGATTTTGTCTTTGTGGCCACTTGTCTGTCTTGTTTATTTCAGTGTGTTTTCTGTTATGTTTCCTGAGTTAGGGATAAACTGGGGGCCCATTAGCCCCCAACTCAGCCTTTGGTTGTTGTCTTGTCTAGTTCTGTTTTAGAATTGGTACCAGTTTTAAATGTATGTACAACTGATTTTGATTTTTGCGTGCTTTAAGATCTGTGTGTGTTTTGTATGTGTTTGTGAACATGTTCAAGATAAAAATTATCAGCATGCTGTAACAATTGGGTGAGTTTAAGTTTAAAATTCAAAAGGTTATGAGGTTTGGACATTACCAAAATTTTTAAAGAATTTTCACATTGTTTTAAATGACTTTTTAAGGATTCTTTAACTTAAAAATAAAAAAATCTGGTATTTTAAAATGCATAAGGCTGTTTACGCTGTAATCAAGTTATCTGGCTTAACAAAAATGCATTGGCTGTTTAAAATTTAGTTCCCTTGGCTAAAATTTGGGGATAAATATTAGAAGTTTAAATATAAAAGCTTGTTTAACACTGTCAAAGACATTACCTGTTCTGTCTGTCTAAAACTATGTATTTTCATTCAAAAACCAAGAGATAAAAAAAAGGAAAAAAATTAAAAGCCAACAAAAGTCCCATCTTTAAGGACAAGGGATAAACAGGCAAAAGTGCAGTTCAGCTGGTCATACATGGTGGGACGGGCCATGGGAGGAGTCCACGCATGGTGAAAGAGGACAAGCTGGCACAAACGCAGTTCATTTAACCCTAAAGAGTGAGATTAGGTGTGTGCCCATTCCACAGGAGGGGCCAAGTGGCCCAGCTTTGCTCTGTCCTTTTTCTCTATAGATAAATACTAGAAACATGATGGTAAAAATTAGTGATGTGATGATCTGATTAGTATTGCTAAACTGCCCCTTGGACTTAAAAAGAGGGTTAAAAAATGTTTTTGTATAATGTGACTTGCTTTCAATGATGTTCTATAATTGGGATATGTTTTTAAAAGTCATAAATGTGTTACGTTTCACTTCTTGGTACAGAGATGATTGTAATTCTCGCATTAAGGAAAAATTGTCATTTGAGTTTAAAAGTTTTAATGTGTATCTGTTTTAAAACAAGCAGCCAAGAGACAATGAGTGACACTTGGCCTCAAGATTTTAAGGGATTTATTTAATGTAACTAAAAACTAAAATATAAAATAATAAAAGAGATTAATAGGAGGCTTAAAAATAGGAATGGTTTTTTTGGATATAACGTTTAAAAGTAAAATTGTTCTTAACATTTGCCTCAAAGTGAGAAAATTAGGATTACCACAATAATTGCTTAATTGCTATTCCAGTTTGCTCTTATAGGTTTTTTAAGTTTCCAGCAAGCCAAGAGCAAAGCACAGAGGATTCTTGTAAGTTTGTCAGATGTAACTTTGGCTCTTAACAAGTTTTAGGTAAGAGCATGCTTAAAAGCTACTTCTATGTTGACCACCTTGTTGCTTTTAATTGGAGTAAAGTGGCCTTTTATAAGACTCATTGATCTGCAAACTGGTTCAAAGCCAGGCTGGGCAGAAAAAGGTCCCTGTGAGACTGTCACCTCTACTCAGCCAGCAGAGTACTGAAAGAGCAAGCAGAGTTGCTTTGGGACTCATAGTGGCAGAGTGCTAGCCTTGAGCTGTAGAGCTGAGGGACAGCGCTCAGGTCTGAGTTCAAGTCCAGCGACCAGCTAAGGAAAATACCAATGAGGCATTTATCTCAGTGTAGAGAAAACATTCCTGGGACAAGAGCAATGGAGGAGTATCCAGAGGCAGTAAGCCACTGCTTGGATGGCAGAAATGTCAGATCCTAGAGTCATTTGTGTGTGGCCCTTCAAAAATTGGTCAGAGCCAGGAGGTCATGGGAAGATAGTTTGTAAACATGCCTAATATCCATGACTATCTACCTTGTAGGGACAGGAACTTGTCAGTAATCTGTGATAGTACTAAAAAAGCTCAAGTTATAAAATGTGGGGGATGGTTTAAATCCCAACCCCTGTATGTGCCAAAAGCCCTAATTGACAGTAACTTTTGAGCTAACACCAGCTACATAAAATTTAGCTGTTCAAGAAAAAGTTTGTAAACCCGAGAGTGTGTTTCATTTAACATCTGTCTAAAGGCCTGCACAGGTGACTTAGGCATTGTTAGGGTCACTAGAGGTCACATTCCTAAAGATGCTTTTACAAACCAAAGTGCTAACCACGCTACACTGCTGTAGCTGGAGAAAAAGTCTGTGCATTTGTCAAAAGTTAAAATATTGTTCTTAATGACATCTAACCCTGGTAACCTCTTTGTAAAATAGACTAAGGTTAAAGGTTCCTGGCTAGGTAGGACAACACCCCTGAGCCAGCTTGAAGAAGTGACAGAAGATGAATCTTTGTCCATCATCCCATTTTAAGAACAAGGGACCAGAGTCATTTAAAAAAAAAAAGAACTATCTAATTAAAAAGGTTATCATCTTGGTAATTTGTCCTGGGCTATTGTCTAAATAGTCTTAAAAACTAGTGGGGCCATAGCTTGCCAAGCCTATGTATTACTTGTATCCTTAACCAGTCTGTGTAGAAATTTACAGCCCAGGACGAGGTGTGACAGTCCCTTGGAGCCACTGATAGACCCTGCTGCTGCTGCTGCTGCTGCTACAGCCTGACAGTCACCTGGAAAAAATCTACATCGTTACCCTGACCACGTCCAACGTAGAAAAAGTAGACTAAACTCCTGCCAGATTCCATCTTTTGGATGGCTTCGCTTTGTCCATGTTACCACATACCTACTCTAATTTTATTATGGCTACTCCTCTTGCCGGGGAGACTAGAAAACATTGTATTGCTCATTCCCTACACTGCTTTGCCACTATGGGACTTCCTAAACATAGTAAAACTGATAACCATCCGGGATATGTCGGACAAGCTTTTCAAACTTTTTGTAAATCTTACCAGATTTTTCACTCTACAGATATTCCCTATATTCCTCAAGGACAAAAAATTGTTAAACAAGCCAACAGGCTGTTAAAACACAAAATTTATAAATTAAAAGGGGGGAATTATACTACTTCTCTCCTGTTAATGTTCTTCTCATGCTTTATTTGTACTAAATTTTTAAAGTTTAGATTATAATGGCCTTTCCACAGCACAGCGGTTTTGAAAAAAAAAATAGAGAGAGAGAGAGCAAAGAGCTTTTGCCCAAGTTAAGTGGAAGGATCCTTTAACAGGTGATTGGCACGGGCCCTATCCAGTTTTAACTTGGGGTCGAGGACATGTTTGTGTTTTTTTGCAGGAAGAAAATAAATCCCGCTGGTTGCCTGAGCATTGCATTAGGATTGTGGAGGCTCATTCAGATGCCACAAACGCTGACACATTGGGCTTACATGCCGGATCCCCCGATTGTGCACCCTACAACTTGGGAGGGAGTTGAAGTACTCATTCATGTTAATAGATCAGCATACAGTACAGCCCCCGATCCCTTCATCCAGCACACCAAGATGAGAGATATCTCAGCTTCAGATATTGGAACTCCTTTTTGCTTTACTACCAGCTCTAAAGGCTCCATTCCAGGCTGTCTTATAATGCTATCCATGACTCATAAAATTTGATTCTCAGACAAAAATCAAATGTACAATATACAGATGACATCTTTGACAACTGGGCACCTAGTTTATGCAAATTCTACTCCATCCTATAGGATACCCCGTTGCATTAATTCTTCACAAGTAGTAGAACCTACAGGAGAGCCTCATCCAATAAGGTGCAGGCATGTGCAGCCAGTTGTTACCAATATTTCTGGAACTAATTCTCAATTAATGGACTGGTCTGGAGCTAATCTTACTAATAAGTACAATCTTGGACTGTGGTGGATGAATGGGCACCCTCAACATCATGTTTGGACGCTGGTGGCTGCAATCAACAACATAACCTGGCCCAATTCATCCCTTTTAAAAATATTATAAATTGTGTATCACCACCCCATGTCATTATGTATGGACTGTTTAATATCTCTGTAGGAGCTAATTATTTTAATGTTACCTGTTCTAATTGTTCTTTTACTAATTGCTTGTATAGCAGCATAACTGAATCCATACTTATTGTTAGACAACCATCTTTTGTTATGCTTCCTGTAAATATCTCTGAAACTTGGTATGAAGATTCTGGTATTCAGGTGTTGAAACAATTGAAAGAACTAATGCACTCTCGTCGATTTGTTGGGCTACTTGTCGCTGATATTTTGGCCTTTATTTCATTTTTTTTTTTTTTGGGTCCGGTCGTGGGGCCTGAACACTGGGCCTGGGCGCTGTCCCTCAGCTCTTCAACTCAAGGCTAGCGCTCTACCACTTGAGCCACTTCCGGCTTTTTTCTTTTTTGCTTATGTGGTGCTGAGGAATCGAGCCCAGGGCCTCATGCATGCAAGGCAAGTGCTCTACCACTGAGCCACCTTCCCAGCCCCTGTCGGTAGAGTTTGTTTTACTTTCTATCAGTTGACCTTGTCTTGTTTCAGTCTGCACCTTGTTTTTATGAGTTTTCCTTGCTTTTCTGCACTATGGTGACCTTAGGTTACCTCTTGACTTCTAATAGTATATAATAAGGAGAGTTAAAAATAAATGGTGCTGCAGTCTTGAGCTGCAGACCTCCCGACCCCATCCTTTGTCTTATGTCTTTATTTTTCCATCCTTGCCCCCTAATTCAGGATTCCCTTTCGTTGCTGGCAGGCTCCGGCAATAAAAAAAATAGTGTGTTGTGTAACTAGAAGGCTGGTGCTTGGGGCTTATGATCTCTTTTTATAGAATGTGGACTTCCTTGTTCAAGGTCCCTGAATTCATTCTCAATTGCATCAATCAATTACCACAGCTGGATGGTTTAAAATAATGTGTTATCAGCTCAAAAGCTGCAGGGCAGCCATGAAGACAAGGCAGGGGATGAGGCAAGACTGGGCTCTCTGCTCGCAGGTGGAAATGGTAAGGTTTGCGTAGGCCAAGACCTCATCTGTGACATCAGGTCCTCTTCCAAGCTGTTCAATTAGTTGAAAGAATTTCCTTGCAGGCTACCTTGAAGCTCTGGGGGCTCATTTCCTCATTGGCTGCTGACCAGGCTGCGCTAGCTCTCAGATGTTTTCTTCATTCCCCACATTGTCCCTCAAAGCCAGGAATAAGTCAGTTTCTCTCTGTTTCTGTCTCTCTCTCTCTGTTTCTGTATTTCTCTCTCTCTGTTTCTGTCTCTCTCTCTTTCTTTCTTTCTCTCCTCTCTTTCTCTCGCTAATGGGGTTGTATATAATTAAATGATGTTTATTGAGGATACAATCTTTATTGTTATTTATTTAGTTGTTTTTCCCCATGCTCGAACTCAGGGCCAGGGCACTCTACCACTTGAGACACACCCCCACTTCTATCTGTTCTGCTAGTTATTTGGAGATTAGAGTTTCATGGACTTTCCTGCCTGAGCTGGCTTTGACCTGAGATCCTCAGATCTCAACCTTCTGAGTAGCTGGGATTACAGGAGTGAGCTCACCAAGTGAGTTGGAACCTTCACTTTCTTTTTTTTTTAATTTCTATTTTTAAGTTTCTTTTATTTTAAAATTTTATTGTAAAGGAGCTGCACATATGTTACATATGTAAGGCTATGAGTGCATTTCCTTTAGAAATGTCACTTCCTCCCTCATTCTCTCCCAGTATTTTTCCTTCCAACCATCCACACTGATTTCAATACTGGTTAGGCTAACCAACAGTACATATGGATTCCGCCCCCCCCCCATTTTCACTAAAACAATCTTTTTTGATGATAGCCGTTTTGACTGGGATGAGATAATTTCTTTTGTGAAAATACTGTACAGAGGGTTACAATTACATGGGCAAGATACTTCCCATACCACCCATACCCCCCATCCCCCCCTTCCTGGATGAGACAATTTCTGTGTAGTTTTTATTTGCATCAGCTCCGAATCCATTCCCTAGCCTCCAACTGGCCTACTTAAAACCAGGCCACATGCAGCACCGAAATATCATCTGAAGAGTACATCCCTCGTCTTCAAAGTAACACAAATCAACCTTTCCACTTCCACAAATAATGAAGACCCCTCACACACATGGAAAACTCAACCTGGTTCCATGGCCACCATTTGCTAAAGAAGGGATTTAATATTTAATATATAAAATAAATATATTCATACATTGTATTTTAATAAAATATGTGATACAGTATATTATGTGTAATGTTATATAGTATAAATATATAGCATTACATATAGAACATAAATTTATTAATATAGTGTATAGAATATGTAATATAAATAATTATCATTCATACAATATATAAGTATATGCCACATATAATTTTCTAATATCTTTTAATATTTTCATATAATTATGTTTATTACATATAATATATAAATATATTATATATTTAAATGTTATATTAAATATACATTGTGATATGTAGTTTAATTGTATATTAATACAATATATAAGATATTATATAACTATATTATACATATTAATATAACTATATTTGAATTTGATTATCTTGGTATACATTTTATGAGTTAAATATATATCACATATAATGATTATAAAATACATATAAATAAGACATGTATATCTAAAATCTTTTAAGTAGGCATACAAAGGGGTTTCAATTCAACAAGTGAATTGTGAGTACAGTGAATCTTTATCAATGTCACCCTTCCGTCCTCCTCTCCATCTGTCTCAACTCCACACACTCCTTCCCGTTCCATGCTTCCATTTCCACATATGTACATTGAATAGTGTGAATATAACAACATTGAATATTGTGACCAACCTTTCTTTCTCCATTCATCTGCCTCTTCTCCTCGTGACCTCACGCTCTGAGCACTCCAGCTTTCCAGTGCTCATTCTGCGAGGAGCGACACCACTGGGATTCTCCCCTGTACAGGCTTCAGTACGTTTATCTGTGTATATGTGCATATGGCTCTGGATATATTTTATATACTTTATAATTTAGATCTAATTTCCACCTATGAAAGCAAGAAATGACATACATCATTTTTGCTGAGGGATGAGCAAAATTCATGTATATATATATGTATATGCCACACACATGCTACATATATGTATATATACATAAAATATACATATATGTAAGTAGATTTAGAAAATGTGTCATACATATGTATATACATCTATACATATCTATACATGTACATGTATGTATATGTATCTACACATATATGTATATATATGTGTATATGTATGCCATATTTTCTGAGTCTACCCATCTATTTTAGGGCAGAGCTATTTCCATAATTTGACCATGGTGAACATGGATGTGCAGGTGTCTTTACTATATCCTAACTTGTCATCTTAGATAAATGCCCAGGAACAGCATTTCTGGATCGTAGCTTAGTTACAGGTTTACTTTTTAAAGGCCTCTTCTCCATACTGTCTTCCATAGTGGTTGCACTAGTTTGCATTCTCACCTACAGTGTAACAGGGTTTGAGAAAGGCTTTCTTTATTTTAACTGCACTTCTATTTGCTATTGGTGATGTCAACTCATACATTTCTGTCATTTGCATTATAGAAAAATCTAGAAGAAATACCTAATGCCTGAAAGTCTCAGCTTTTGTATGAATACCTATTAGTTGTGACAATGTTGTAAGTACTTTTCAGATATTCATTCATTTGGACAAAAATTGTATGAAGTAGACACTATTATTATTTTCAGTTTGCAACTGAAACTGGAAGAAACTAAATAAAACAAATTAAAAGAATTAAAAAAATGATGGTGGTGAATAGTCACAGCATCTCAACTTGAAATGATAAATGTTTATGGTTTTTGAATGAGTGTGCGTGAAGCAGTATTTCTATATTCCTGTAATATTTAATCTCTTACAAAATGATGTACTGACCTTTCTTTCTCTCTCTCTCTCTCTTTTTTCTTTCTTTCTCTCTTCTTTCTTTCTTTCTTTCTTTCTTTCTTTCTTTCTTTCTTTCTTTCTTTCTTTCTTTCTTTCTTTCTTTCTTTCTTTC
>NW_012267383.1:1827210-1850098 GCF_000151885.1 Dipodomys ordii
TTCTTTCTTTCTTTCTTTCTTTCTTTCTTTCTTTCTTTCTTTCTTTCTTTCTTTCTTTCTTTCTTTCTTTCTTTCTTCTTCCTCCTCCTTCTTCTGTATTTCTGCTTTTGGGCATTGAACTCAAGGCCTTGCTCTCTTGCTTAGCTTTTTTGCTTAAGACTGATGCTTTATCACTTGGGCCACTCCCCAACTTCTGGCTTTTTGATGGTTAATTAGAGATAAGAGTCTCACAGACTTTTCTGCCTAGGCTGGCTTTGAACTGCCATCCTCAGTTCTCAGCCTTCTGAGTTGTGAGGATTACAGGTGTGAGCCACCAGCACCTGGCTTCTCTCTCCAGTTCTATGATTCTTATATTATTGTATATTAATTATGCAAAGTAATGGGCTTCATTGTAACATTTCACCTACATTTGCAACATACCTTAATCATATTCCTCCATTACCCTTTCATCCTCTCCCATTTGTTTTCTCATTACTTTAAAAATATTTTTATTATCTTGAAGTAGTTGTATGAAGGAGTTGCTATTCACCAAAGCAGTTTATGAATACAGTGGGTCTTGATCAATGTCCCTTTCCACATTCTCACCCACCCTCCCAACCCCACCTTTCCCTCACTTTTCTTTTTTTTTTTAATTACTTTAAAATGTCCTATGGATTTCTTTAAATTCTATATAGAAAAGCAAACAGGGTGCTTGTCTTTATGAGTCAGGCTTATTTCACTTAAAGATTAACAATGCCACCCATTTTTCCTGCAAATGACATAATATGCCATCATTTTCTTTAGCTGTTTATTTGCTGATGGATGCCTAGGCTGATTCTATAGCTTGGGTCTTTCCTTCCCTCCCTCCCTTCCTTCCTTCTTTCCTTCTCTCTCCCTCTCTCTCTTTTTCTTTTTGTGTATGTATTCTATTTTTTTGTCCTATATGTTTTTTCTTTTCTCTGGAGGGTTTTTTCTTTTCCTGAGGAGTAAAAAGAAAAATGTGTAAACACTTCCATTCTAAGAGTTCTCAATATTCAACTCAAATCAGTCTTTATTCATGTCAACATACTTAATAGCTTGTTTAAACAGATTCCTTGACAACAATTCTTTCCATGTTTCTTTAAGAAACATAAATGCAAAGACTCTATTATTAAATAAACATTCAAATTAAAGTTAGCTGGCTAAATGTCAGAACTGACACTTGACTTTAATATTTACAAAGAACCTATAATAGCAGGATTTTACCAGAAAAATTGCTTTCCTGTGCTTCATTTTTAATTTATTAGACATAGTTGTATTACAGAGAGCTTTCCATCTAAGTAAAGTGACCCAGGGAAGCAAGTGACCTGTGTAGACCCAAATAAATGAGACTGACTCTCTCTCTCTCTCTCTGTCTGTCTCTGACTCTCTCCTTTATGCTGGTACGAGGGCTTGAACTCAGGGCCTCATGCTGTCGCTGGGCTTTTTAATCTCAAGGCTGGTGCTCTACCATTTGAGCCATAGCTCTGCTTCCTGGCTGGCCCTCTTTCTAGACCTGAGTTTTCTTAGCAACAGTGGCTCACCTGAATCAAGTGACTCACCTGAATCCGGGGTAGAATCATGGACCACTCCCTACCCACTCCTTCCCCCAGCACTGGTCTCCTTTCTTCAGACTAAATGTCTAAATGCAATGAGAAGCTAGTGAGGTCTTCTCTACTGTCCAAGAATCCACTGCTGACTTGTGAAAGAGGTTCAGTTACAACTCCAGGCACAGGTGAATCCTGTGGGCCATTGTGGCAGAGCAGCTGAGGGTGCATGGAAATCCAAGGGCAGGAAGTCTCTAGTGGCTCATACCTGAGATCTAAGGATCAAGGCTCAAAGCCAGCCTGGGCAGGAAGGTCTGTGAGACTCTTATCTACAGCAAGAAGCCAACACCAGGCTGTGGTTCAACCACTAGGCTGTGGTTCAAATGTTAGCATGCCAACCTTAAGTGAAAGTTTGAAAGAACAGCACCCAGGCCCTGAGTTCAAGGTGTAGTACACACACACACACACACACACACACACACACACGGTGCAGGGATGTCTGGATGCAGGTGAAGAGGAAATTACTCTGAAGCTGTGGAATTTGGGCATAGCACAGAAAAGACAACTCGAGGACTTTTCTCCCTGGGCTGGCTTCGAACCCTGACCCTTGGATGCCAGCCTCCTGAGTAGCTAAGGTTCTGGGTGTGGGCTGGCAGCTCCTTCTCGCTGTCTGAGGTCATTCTGCCCCAGCCCAGATGGCCCTTCATAATGGACTTGAGAAACCGTCCTGTTCTTGGTAGAAGGGATCCTGTCCTCATGCTAAAGATGACCAAAAATATGGAACAAGTTTTACTATAATGATGATGAAGATAATAGTTTTCCCTAATTTTAGATCCTCTACAGTCTATTTCTAACTCATGCTGTGAACTGACAGGAAATACATTGTTGCATGGAAAGATGCTCATTTTTAAAAATGGATTAGTACACTAAAATAATCTAAATGATTTAGAAAGGCGAACATAATCAGAAAAGCTAAACCAGAGCACAGACACACATATATATCTATATAACTACACCTAAAATATACACTAATTATGTTACATAAATATGTTAATAATATATAGAATGTGCATCAATATATAATATATAATTACATACAATCTATTATAATCCATTTTATTCTAGGATCATATTCCAAAGCCAGCCCAGACAAAAATCTGTGAGATGTTTATCTGTAACAAACCAGCCTTCAAAACTGGGTTATATTGCGATCCTCCCATCTCAGCCTCCTGAGCTTACAGCTAGGATTTCAGGTGTGTCTCTGGCACTGGGCAGAAGAGGCCGGCGGATCCATGGGGATCTGGGCCCGCAGATTGTGTGCCGGGCCCAGGAGGCCGCTCACAGCCAGCCAGGCAGGAGTGTGTGCGAGATGCGGGTCTGCGATTAACCCCACACGAGCTCACACCCGCACACGCATGCACGCCCAACCCGTCCGCACGCCCACACCTGCACACACTCGCAGTGCACACGTAGGCACACCACCGGCGCACACATGCACACACGTGCACGCGCACGCCCACACCTGCAACACCCCCACGCACACGCACACACCCCCGGATGCACGTCCCTGCATGCACGCGCCCACGCGCAGATGCGTGGTCTCCGCAAGCCAGGTTCGCGGGGACACCTTCACCAGGCTGCCTGACTTCCTGCGCTCAGGGGCCTCCCGCGGCCTCCGCGCACGCTTAGAGGTCGGCGTAGAGGTCGTTTGCCTGCGTGCGTGAGTCTTGTGTGATTTCTTTCATTAACATGCCTCGCGGTTAAACGTGCTCTGTGTGTGTGTGTGCGGGGGATTCTGAGACTCGAACTCCGTACTCGCTCTCTGTCCTGGCTTCTCATTCAAGCTGGCACTCGGCTACCGCGTGGAGCAGCTGCCCTGCCTCTGGCTTTCAGGCGATTAACTGGAGATCAGAGTGGCAGGGACTTTTCCTCCGGTGTTCAGACCCTGGGGTGGTGTGAGCAGAGGCTCTGCGGCCTCCAGCCTTCTGGCTGCAAGTACTGGCCCTTCTGTTTGAGGAAGTGTCCCCGCAGCTTCTGGCCTGGGGCTTCTGTGAGGGAGCCCGGTGGACAAAGTCTGATAGGAAATAGAATGCGCTTGTGGGTGAGAATATATATATATATATATATATATATATATATATATATATATTTATATAACTAGATAGACCTGTATTTGCCATTTTGTAATAGACCGGTATTTGCCATTTTGTACTTTCTTTAACTTGCCTTTCTGCTTCTGTACACATGCTTGCTAAACCTTGAAGAATGCAGCTGCTATTCTACCTGCCCTTGAGCCCCCCACACTCCTGGATCTGGAGCTGAAATTAACGACCCTCTGGCAGGGAGTACCTGACAAAGTACCTGACACATTCCAGACCACTTTCCCGGGCCTAGGATCGGAGATAGTTGCTGCCTGGCAACCACCTCCCGCGGGTCAGGGTCAGAGATAGTGGCCATCTAGCAACCACTTCTCCCAAATTACCCTAGAAGTACCCTCTAATTAGTTTAGAGCACAATAGCTCGCTAGGCTGACCAATTATTAGCCCCAGCCCTTTTCCCCGCTTTGTACTGTGCCAATCATCCGCTAGAATTATAATTTAAATTTCCCTCATGGTGTATTGATTCGTTGCCAATACAGACTGAGGCCTTACCTCTACCAAAGAACATATAAAAAGTGCTGTAACCCTGTGCTGGGGGCCTCTCTCTGCACTCGGACATCAGTGCACAGAGGGGTCCGTGCTCCAGCTCGTCAATAAACCGACTCATTGCCGCTTTCATTGATCTTTGGTCTCTGGTGGTCTTTTTAGGTGCTTCAAGTCTCTGGGCATTACATGGGCGCAATGGGTCTAGGAACGAGGTGATGCAGGCACTTGGCAAACATAGGCAGTGTATGTGGCTGAGGCTTTGTCTGGAATGAACAGTTGTGCCTTCAGCCTTCTCTGCGTCTCCTTCATCCATACCCTTGCCCAGGCCGGACCGCGGCAACTGGCGCCCCAACAGAGGGGCGGGCCAAAACAGAGCAAAGAGAGGCGACTGTTTCTGAGGGCCCTCTTGGCCTCAGGCTGAAAGATTAGTTCCAAGGGGCTAGAAGAACCTTTGGAGGTTGTAAAGAGTAAGGTCTGCACAGGGACACCTCCCTCCCTCTTGGCTAAGTTTCCGCCAATATCTGTTACCTAGGTAACTGGCAGACCTGGAAGCAGTCACCTTCCCCTCCTGCTAGGTCACATCCTGGGCCACTTCTGGTCACATGCCTCCCATCAGACCTTAGGAGGGTCCCAGACCCTGAGGTCACATCCAGATCCAGTGTGGCCACACCTTTCCCCCACCTGACCATACCTCTTCCTGTCACTGGCCTAGATAAGTCCTGGCCAGGAATGGGTTGAGCCCCCCCCACCCCCCCTTTTTCAGCCATGCCTCTCTACCATGCGTGGTGGGGCAGCAGCAATCCGGTAAATCTGAATAGTGTGGTATTCTCTTCATCAGCTACCTAATGAAACCTACCTATTGAATATATCTTACATAGAGAATCTCTGCCCCTGGTTCCCAGAAGAGGGAACGGTGGACTTGGCCATACGGCAAAAGGTAGGTCCAGAATTAAAGAACCAGATAAAAATCAGAGGAAAACATGCTATGTCCCCTCAGACATTTTCTGGGTGGAGTATGATTCGACAGAGTCTTGATCCCAGTAACCAGACTGAAATTGTTTCTATACAATCCCTGTCTGAGGGGAAGAATAAAGAGACCCTGCTCTGTGCATCAGATGAGGAAGAGAGGACGGTCAGTCAGAGTATGGGAGTGTTAGAAGCACTGAAAGTCTGTGTTAGGTTTTCGACACTCTCTGTGAAGAAGACAAAGACCCTCCAGGGTCGTGGGCCAATCCCAGCTCTGTGAGAAACTGCCTTCCCTGTGATAAAAGGGGAAGGCAGTACCAGCCACTCAATTCAGACTCCTCCACCTATGTCTGCAGTCCAAAAGGCTACACTGACTGCTGGAGGGGGGAGGGGAGGGCACTGGGGATTTCCGACTTTTTCCTGTCTTACAAGACTGAGGCAAACAGCAGACAAGAGTGTATTTGGAGGGAGATCTTCCTCCAGTCTCAGTCACCACACCGGTCTGGGGCCCTTTGCCACCTGGGACAGAAGGGTTGGTGTTGAGCAGGTCCAGCTGGACCATGAAAGGACTGATTGTCTACCTGGGTGTCATTGATAATGATTACACGGGAGAGATTCAAATCATGGCCAGGCTGGAGAAAGAAAGGAACTTTGCTTGTCCCTGCCCATACTTAATTGCTTAATTGATTTTGCTTCCTTTAGTTCCTCTTTCCTAGGATTACAGGTACGATCCTCAGTGCCTGGCTAACATCTAATTTTTGCCCTGGTTTGTTTACTCATTTGTGTTTGTTGAGCATTCCTTCCCTGGAATGAATCAACTTACCACTCATGGTGTCTTATGTTTTTTCATGCTATTTAAAGAAGAAATTATAGGCAAGAAGACCTTGGAGAAGAAAGAACAGAAAGGGCATAGAAGAGACTAACAGATAACAAAATGATAAGAAGGAGGAAAAGCAAAGATAATGATAATTTTAATAACAAAGAAGAAGGAAGCTTTGGATAAGGTATGTAAGTACTGGTAACTAGGTTCTTACACGTCCTTCCTCTTCTACAGAAATCCCGAAAGTTAAACAACATTCTGGAAAACTTTACACCAATCATGGGGTTTATTGGAGGAGAATACATTGAGACAAAAATGGGAAAATAGCCTTTTCTTTTTATCCTTCAAGTAGTCTTAACACACACATACACACACACACATACACACACACACACACGAAAAAATAAACTGTGGCAGCTGGCACCGTGGCTCCCTCCTGCAATCCTAGCTACTGAAGAGGCTGAGATCTGAGGATTGTGGTTCAAAGGCAACCTGGGCAAGAAAGTCTGTGAGACTCTTACCTCCAACAATGTACCAACAAAACAAAACAAAGAGCCACAAGTGGGACTGTGGCTCAAGTGGTAGAGCACTAGCTTTGAGCAAAAAAGTTCAGGGGTAGTACCCAATCCCTGAGTTCAAGCTCAGCACTGGCACAAAAATAAAATAGGAAATAAAACAAGGCTCTGCAGATAGATAAAGGTTAGACACACGTTAGTTATTATTTCAGAATTCACTCTTATATTGAAATAGTTTCCCCTAGCACCTCTAACTTCTAACACAATTGTTTTTTGTAGTTTTGATTTCTTTGGTGGCATTGAGGATTGGGATTGAAGAGGGACTGGATAGGCAGGCACTTTGCCTCTTGAGCTATGTTCCAACCTGCATCAACAGTTAGTGTATCTGTGGTATATTTTACAGCATGATATGCAGCTTGAATGCAAGAAATGTTGACAGAATTCTTTGTCTTTTTTTTTTTTTTGTACTGGTACTGGGCCTTGAACTCAGAGCCTGACCATTCTCCTTTAGCTTTTTTGACTCAAGGCTAGCATTCTACCACTTAAGCCACAGCTCCACTTCTGCCTTTCTTTTTTTTGGTGGGGGTGGGGGGTGTTAATTGGAGATCAGAGTTTCACAGACTTTCCTACCTGGGCTGGAAATCCTCAGATTTCAGACGCCTGAGTAGCTAGGATTACAGGCATAAACCACCAGTGCCTGACTTTCTGTGATTTCTAACTGTCCTGTTATATCTTTGACTCCTGGTGCTTTTTCTCTCTCTCCTTAGAATATGACGTTCCTTAGTTTATCATCCAATAATTTACACAGAGGAAATATCTAACCCACCATTTTCCCCAGAAGCTCAATTTATTTCTCTAGTTAACTATTGAAACATGTTAATTGCTTCAAACATTGGCAATTACAAATAAGAAAGCTATAAGCCAATGCCTTGGCTCAGTGGCTGGGGAGACTGATACCTGAGGATCCCACTTTGAAGCCAGTTCAGGCAGGTAAATCCAAGAGACTCCTATCTCCAAAGTTGTCCAGAATGTTGTTTAACTTTCAGTATTTCTGTAGAAGAGGAAGGACATGTAAGAACCTAGTTACCAGTACTTACATACCTTGTCCAAAACTTCCTTCTTCTTTGTTATTAAAATCATTGTGTGGGGGCTGGGAAGGTGGCTCAGTGGTAGAGCACTTGCCTTGCATGCATGAGGCCCTGGGTTCGATTCCTCAGCACCCCATAAGCAAAAAGAAAAAAGCCGGAAGTGGCGCTGTGGCTCAAATGGTAGAGTGCTAGCCTTGAGCTGAAGAGCTGAGGCCCAGAGTTCAGGCCCCACGACTGGACCACCCCCCAAAAAAAAATTATTGTATAATCCTAGCTACTCAGGAGGCTGAGACCTGGGGATCATGGTTCAATGCCAGCCCGGGCAGGAAAGTCCGTGAGACTCTTATCTCCAATAAACCACTAGAAAACCAGAAGTGGCACTGTGGCTCAAGGGGTAGAGCGCTCGCCTTGAGATGAAGAGCTGAGGGACAGTGCCCAGGCCCAGAGTTCAAGCCCCATAACCGACCAAAAAAAAAAATTATTGTTACCTTAGCCTTTCTTCCTTCCCATCCTTTTTGTTATCTGTTAGTCTCTTCTATGCCTTTTCTTCTCCAGGTATTCTTGCCTGTAATTTCCTCTTTAAATAGCATGAAAAAAAACATGACACCATGAGTAGTAAGTTGATTCATTCCAGGGAAGCAAGGCTCAACAAACACAAATGAGTAAATGGAGATGAGAGACTCTTATCTGGCACCATGACTAGCAAAAAAATGGGATAGTATAAAATGGTTAATTTTATTACACAGAGGGCAGTTTGCTTAAGAAAAAACAAGGGGTTGGGCACAGTGACTCATGCCTGTAAACCTAGATATTTAAGAGGCTGAGAGATCAGAGGACTGAAATTCAAAGCTAGCCCAGGCCGGAAAGTCCATGAGAGTCTTGTCTCCAGTTAAGCACCAAAAAGGCAAAAAACTGGGAGGGAGATAAATTTAAGTGGTTGGGGACTAACTCTGAATGAAAAGCCAAAAGAAAGTGTGAGACCCTGAGTTCAAACCCTAGTTCTGGGAAGAAAAAAAAAAGACAAAAGAAAGCCAATCAAGAGCATGAGGTCCTGAGTTCAAGTCCCAGAATTGGCACAAAAAATTTTGTCTCTGCTCCTCTCTCAAGTTCACATTCCCCGTCTGAGCTGGAGGCTCAGCCATAAAAAATCATAAACCGTGCTCAACTCTGATCCACAGTTCTAGTATTTCAAGGAGATTTTCAGTTATCTTTACTTACGCCCAAACTCAAGATTGCTTTTTCCAAAGGTTGAATTTCCATTTCAGTGCAAGAATCATATCACAGAATGTCAGAGCATTGTTTTCAGATGTTGCTGAGACTTGCTGAACTGGTTTGTGTATTGGAGCTATCGGCCACAGATGCTAGATTCTGCAGCCATTTTTCATATTCCGATTGTACTGAAGAATGTGTGAACCTACCATCTTCTTGAAGCTGCTTTTGAGATGTAGATTCTCTCTCTTTCCTTCCTTCTTTCCTTCCTTTAAGTCTTTTCTTTTCCTCTTTCTTCCTTTTTTCTTCCCTTCCTCTTTTGCACTCTCTTCCTTCCTTCCTTCCTTCCTTCCTTCCTTCCTTCCTTCCTTCCTTCCTCCCTCCCTCCCTCCCTCCCTCCCTCCCTCCCTCCCTTTCTCCTTCCTTCCCTCACTCCCTCCCTTCCTTCCTTTCCTTCTTTCTTTTGTTTTCTTCTCTTTTCTTTTCTTCTATGTTAGTCTTGGGGTTTGAACTCAAGATCTGGTCACTATCCCACTTGAGCCACAGCTCTACTTCTGCCTTTTTGGTGCTTAACTGGATAAGAATTTCATGGACACCAAGCGCCAGTGGCTCATGTCTATAATCCTAGCAACTCAGGAGGCTGAGATCTGAGGATCACGGTTCAAAGCCAGCCCCGGCAGGAAAAGTCTGTGAGACTCTTACCTCCAATAAATCACTCCGAAAACTGGAAGTGGTGCTGTGGCTCAAGTGTTAGATTGCTGGCCTTGAGCTGAGCTGAAGAGCTGAGGGACAGTGCCCAGGCCCAGCGTTCAAGCCCCATGACCAACCAAAAAAAAAAAAATCTCATGGACTTTCCTGCCTGGGCTAGTTTTGAATTTCAATCCTCTGATTTCTTAGCCTCTTGAATAACAAGGATTATAAGCATGAGTCACTGGTTCCCTTGTTTTCTCTTAAGCAAACTGCCCTCTATATAATAAAATTTACCATTTTACACTATCCAGATTTTTGTTTTCATTTCATTTATTTGTAAATATATACATATATCCACCCATCCATCCATCCATAGACATATGCATGCACACACACACACATACACATACATACATACCATGGTTAGTAGAGATTTAAGATAATAGAATACTATTAACACTATTAAGACAGCAATGGCTCACACCTGTAATCCTAGCTACTAAGGTCAAAGCCAGGGTAGAAAAATCCATGAGATTCTTATTTCCAAATAACCACCAAAAAGCCTGGAGTGGAGCTGTGACTCAAATGGTAGAGTGCTAGCCTTGACTGAAAAATATGGGAGAGAGTGCCCCAGCCCTGAGTTCAAGCCCAGTACCAGCACACACAAGACTACATCTGTAATAATGTATACATAATTACATCTGGATTAATATATATAGAGATACAATGAACTTCCTTACTGTGTAACTGATAAAGGTAATAAAAATTAATATAAAATTAAGATAAGAATATATTGCCAGATGCCTGTGGCTCATGCCTGTAATCCTAGCTACTCAGGAGGCTGAGATCTGAGGAGCATGAGTCGAAGCCAGACAGAGCAGGAATGTCTGTGAGACTCTGACCTCCAATGAAACACCAAAAAACCAGAAGTGGAGCTGTGGCTTAAGTGGTAGAGTGCTAGCCTTGAGCATAAAAGCTTAGGGATAGCACTCAGGACCTGAGTTCAAGCCCCAGGACAGGCACAAACAAAAATGAGAGAAGAATATATTGATTATTACAGTTTTGATATAGCTATTTTCTTTCCCTCATTCACCCACCTTCACCTCCAGAGGTCTCCCTTAGCTAAAGCACTGAACTGTGAAACATCTCTCTTCCCAAATCCTCCCCTCCCCTCAGTCCCTTGTCCTCTCCATTTCTCCTCCCCTCTCTCTGCCTCTGTCCCAGTCTCTCTCCCTGTCTCTCTCTCTCCTCCCCACAGCAAATGAATTCCAATGGGCATAGCCCATCGTTTTGTTTTGCCTCTGTATTCTGAAATGCCACCCTAATTCTTCTGAAGGGGCACCCTTTATCCCTGTCCCTCATGAATTCTGACTCACACACAACTCAATCTTGCCACCAAGGGGCTTTTTTGGTTGTTTGGTGTTGTGTGCTTTGGGGGGGATGAGGTATCCTGGTGAAGATCCTTCGGGACAGGCGCTGGCAGGTCTGGGGTTCGCTCTCTTCTCATCCCCGTCTAGACGCCACAAGGTCTGGCACTGCTGCAGCCTCATTTGTGGCTTGTGGCCCTGTGCCTTTCCATGCCTCACTGAACATACGTTATATTCCCTCTGTTGTATTCCCTCTTTACTTATTCCTTTTTAGTTTTGCTTGCTTGCTTTTGGAGGAGTTGGAGACAGCGGAGAAGAATAAAAATATTTTCTACTTCCCTTCCTTTAACTATCTTCTTCCAATTTTATTTTTAAGAGTAGGGTTCTACCATTTGAACCACAGTGCCATTTTTGGTTTTCTGGTGGTTATTTGGAGATAAGAGTCTCATGGACTTTCCTGCCCTGGCTGGCTTTGAACTGTGATCCTTAGGTCTCAGTAGCTAGGATTACAAGTGAGAGTCACTTGTGCCTGGCCCAGATGGCCATTTCTAAAATGATCGATCCTGTTTTATAGCCTTGCCCTGCTTGTTGTGGTCAAATCATATTTTCCCTTCTATGGGGTTATAATTCTAAGACACAGAGCTCGACAATAAAGAGGTACATAGTAGGAATTTTACCTTCCAACTGTGTTCTTATTTTTTGGGGGGACCAGTACTACAGCTTGAATACAGGGTCTTGGGTCTGTTCCTTAGTTTTTTCATTAACGGCCAGCGCTCTTCTACTTGAGCCCTATCTCCACTTCCAGCTCTAATTGGTTAATGGGAGATAAGAATCACACAGACTTTCCTGCCTTCGCTGGCTGTGTACTGTGATCCTCAGATCTCAGCCTCCTGACTAGCTAGGATTATTGGTGTGAGCCACCAGTATCCAGTGTGCAACTGTGTTCTTAAAAACATTCAGATCAACCACAACAGTTTCTGGTAATGGCTTGTTTTTTTTGTGATATGATGAAGGTCACACATTTATTCCTACAAAAAGAGATAATATTTTACGTTGTCAAAACTAAACAACAAGAGCCAGGTGCCGGTGGTACCAGGAAGCTAAGATCTAAGGATTGAGGTTCAAAACCAGCCTGGGAAGACAAATTCAAGAAACTCTTATTTCCAAAGAACTACTCTCAAGCTGTAAGTGGAGGCATGCTCAAGTGTTAGAGTGCGAGCCTTGAGCAAAAAAAGCCAAAACACAAGACCCTTATTGCCTTTTAAAAATACATCCAATTGCAAAATAAGCATAAAAACCAAATTACATTACCCAGACAAACATTTAACCCTCTTTTTAAAGCTTCTTCAAGGGGCAGTTCTAGCAATATCAATCACATCATTACATCACTTACTTTACCACTAGGTTTCCATTGTCCATCTGCAAGGAAAAGAGACAGGACAAAGGACACTCGGCCTTTCCTATAGAATGGACTAATACCCATCCGACTCTTTAGGGATAGGTGATCTGCCTTGTGCCAGCTTGCCTCTTCCAGCGTGTGTAACTCCCCACGAGGACCTGTCCCACTGTGCATGGACTCATTGAGCTGCGCTTTTGCCTGTTCACCCTTCGCACCCAAAGATAGATATTCAATTGGTTCATCCTGTTTTTCTCAATTTTTTTGTTGTTGTTCTTGACTGAAATACCCAAGCAGTTTTAGACAGAGAGAACAGGGGAAGTCCTTAGTAGTGGTAAGCAAATCTTTACATTTAATTTTTTTAAATACTTGTCCTCAAAAATTTTAATATATCTATTTTTATCAAGATCTGAGGATCATGGTTATTTTTTTCCCCTTTTGTTTACCCCCTGTTGTCACTGTTTTTGATTTCAGTACCCTTGGTATTATATATACGTTTATCTGATCTGGGGAAGGGAAGGGGAATCACAAAGGACAAAGGTGAGACAAAGGAAAAAGGATGAAGCAGTGTAACAGTGATACTCACTCGACACTATTTTGGAAATGAGCTGTACAACTTGGGGGAGAGGGGAGTGTGGGGAAAAGTGGATGAAAATGAAGGAGGGGGGTAACAGTGTTCCACAAGAAATGTACTCATTTCCTTACATATGTAACTGTAACCCCTCTCTACATCGCCTTTACAATAAAAAGAAAAAAAAAGATGTATCATACTCAGAAACTAACATGATGAATTAAAATCCCTTTGTACAACTACTTAAAGATAATTTAAACAAAATTAAAAATTACTAGTAAGGCGCACCTAGTGGTGGTTTGTAAAAATGTACTGTCAATTTCAACTTTAATAGCACTCATTATACCAGCTTCTTGTCATCAAATATAATCTTCAGGATAACCTAAACAAGTAATGAGCCAACAGCATCAGTCAGCACTGGATAACTCCTATGACAAACAACTAGAAAATTCCTTTTTGGTCATGGGACTTGAACTCTGGGCCTGGGCTCTGTCTCTCAGCTCTTCAGCTCAAGGCTAGCACTCTACCACTTGAGCCACAGTGCCACTTCCAGTTTTCTGTTGGTTTATTGGAGATAAGAGTCTCACGGACTTTCCTGCTCAGGCTGGCTTTGAACCGTGATCATCAGATCTCAGCCTCCTGAGTAGCTAGGATTACAGGCGAGAGCCACTGGAGCTGGGCTGAAAATTCCTTTTTAAAAAACAACTCCACTATGGGACTTTAACTCAGGGCCTGCTGCTCTCTCCCTTGGCTTTTTCACTCCAAGCTGGCACTCTATCACTTGAGCCACACTTCTACTCCCAGCTTTTTTTTCTGGCTAATTGAAGATAAGAGCCTCACAGACTTTTCTGCCCGGGCTGGCTTTGAAACACAATCCTCAGATCTCAGCCTTCTGAGTAGCTAGGATTGCAGGCATGAGACATCAGTGCCCAGAGAGAAGAGGTATTCCTTGCACAATCCCAAACTTATATTTTAATATGGGCACACAACTTCTTTGCATAATCATCTACTTTTTAGTAAATATGTGGCTTGCCTCAAATGTACCATATAGAATTTATTGAGTAAATTTAGAGAAATGTTTCCTCATTTATTAGGATAGCAAAGCGTCTATTACGTATCTCTGATGGCTCATTAACTCACTCATTCCTTCTTTCTTTCTTTTTTTTTGCCCATGCATTTAAGATGACAACTGTAGACTAGTATATGTATGTAAATAAACTAGAATGTTATATACTCAGGTATTTACTTTTCTTCTCATTTTTCTTTAATGGATTTGAATTTGATACGTGCTTTGGGTGATTACTGTGCTAGCTAAAGCTGATATTTGCTTGATATAACATATGATATATTCTGGCTCAGGGCTTGAATTTAGTGTCTCATGTTCTTGCTTATCTTCTTCACTCAAGTGTGGTGCTCTACCACTCAAGCTTCTTATCCACTTCCAGTTTTATTTTGCGAGTTAATTGGAGATCAAAGCCTTTCTGATTTGTCTGCTAGCTTTGAGTCTCAGTCTTCAGATCTCAGCCTCCTAAATAGCTAGGATTCCAGGCGTGAGCTACCAGCTCCTGGCTGGTATTGTGAATTGATGCTGTATTGATATTTAATAGTAAATGTACTTTGCTCTTCCAGAATGGATAGCAGGAATCAACAAACTTTGCCTGAGAGAATGCAATAGTATAATGTTGCCAAATTGGATGGGGCATTTACATTTGGATCCCAAAAAATCAATATTATTCAAGTTTTGTCACAATTTAAAAGGCTCTTAAATAAACTTTTAAAATCCTTCTAAAAGTCCTGCCAGTTTCCCTTTTCTTTTTTTGTTCTGTCCTGGGGCTTGAGCTCAGGGTCTGTCTGGGTGGTGGTCCTGAGCTTTTGTGCTCAAGGCTAGTGTTCTATTGCTTGAGCCACAGTTCCACTTCTGGCTTTTGGTGTTTTATTGGAGATAACAGACCTTCCTGCCCAGGCTGGCTTTGAACTGTGATTCTCAGCTCTCAGCCTTCTGAGTAGCTAGTGTTACAGTCATGGATCGACAGTGCTCAGCAAAATTATGTTTAATATAGTAGGTTCAGTATTTAGAGAAGTAGAGATATGTGCATTTCCCGTATTTCTCTATTGCTCAGTGTTATAATGCAAGTTTCCAGAACAGAATGATGGCTACCACATGGTCAGTGTTAGATGGTTACTGTTGTTAGATGCACAAACGTTTGGTTTTGCACATCAATATTCATATATATAAATTATGTGATTTTATGTATGTGTACTGATCTGTAAATTCACTCATCCAAGTATTCCAGTAAATGAGTCAAATACGACTTGATATCATGGATTCTCTTCTCTTTGACTTTTGTTTTTCCTGGAGTTTTGATTTGTCTCCAGGAGGATGAATGTAGCATCTCCTCCTTACGTGCCTGTCTGGGAGGTGCAGGGGTCCCTGGGTGTGCCATGATGCTGTGATGGCAGAGAGTTTTCTGCCTGGATCCTACAGGGTTTGTCATAAGGGTGCTGCTGACATGGCATATTTACAGATGCTCCAAATGACTGTATCACAATAAGACCCGAAGGTGGGTCAGAAAATGGTTGATTTAAGTGTTCAAAAGTATTACAGGAATCTACTTTTATTCAAAGAGAATTCCTTCTAAGACAACCCTACTGCTGAGGCTGATTGAAAGTCCAGATATTACCAATCAAACCTGGCATGAATTTTTTTCAAATACTTGTAATATATATATAAATATGTGTATTTATATATAACATATGAATTTATTCTGGTTCAGCATATAATGTATATGATATACGATAATTAGCATATACATGATAATATACAATATGATTATAGATGATATAGATGATGTATATCATATATTAGATGATATATGTCATCTATGTCATCTATATTAAATATCATATATATGATATATAGATATAGATCACATATACATCACATATATATATGTATATATCACACACATGTGTGATATATATTATGTGTGTATATATGTGACAAATATGTGATATAGATGATATATCACACACATGCACACATACATATCACATATATTAGATATATATTTCATACAAATGATATATTTTGTATATATGCTAGAGCTTAATCCATATGTAAGTATAGTGAAAGACATGATAGTATCTAATAATGAAATAGGATAATTGAGCAGCACCCTTCACAATGCTGTATTCTACACTATAATACACTGAATATGCTCTTACCCTCTTCTCTTGAAATATTGACTTGTGTGGGGCACTGGTGGCTCACTCTTGTAATCCTAGCTACTTAGGAGAGTGAGATTTGAGATTGTAGTTCCAAGTCAATCCAGGCAGACAAATCTGAGAGACTCTGATCTCCAATTTATCAGAAAAAATCAGAAGTGGAGGTGTGGCTCAAGAGGCAAAGCACCAGCCTTGAACTAAAAAGCTGAGCAAGTTTATGAAGCCCTTCGTTCAAGCCCCAGTAGTGGCAAGGGGAACTTTGGGCTGTCTTGGATTTCCTCCTCTGTGTGAAGATGTGACTGCATGGAATAGGACCTGTGACTCGGGCACTGTGCCATGGCTGTGATTCACCTGTGATCACATTCACGGGACAGGCCCCACGTGTGGCTGCAAGCCAAGAGCTCACCACGTGGAGCTGAAAGGTTTTGATAGTGGAAAATTCTTGTCAAATTGTTTTTGGAAAGAAATTGTAATAGGAACCAAATTGTTGCTGTAAGGTTGTATCCTTTTTTTTTTTGGTCGGTCGTGGGGCTTGAACTCTGGGCTTGGGCACTGTCCCTCAGCTCTTCAGCTCAGCCTCCTGAGTAGCTAGGATTACAGGCGTGAGCCACCAGCGCCCAGCAGGTTGTATCCTTTTGAGGAACAGTCTGGTATTTGTGTTCTATAAATTAGACCATTATGATTGTGTAAATCTTATGTGTGTGTGTGTATGTGTGTGTGTGTGTGTGTGTGTGTGTGTGTGGTGTATGCATGCCAGTACCAGGACTTGAACTCAAGGCCTTGCTGGGCTTTTTCACTCAAGGCTGTTGCTTTACCACTCCAATTCTGGCTTTTTGCTAACAGCTTTGGCCACCCGGTCTGGCTTTGAACTGTGGGGAACTTAATTTCTATTTAGCCCATTTTCACATTTAAGAGTTCTGTTTTCTGTTTTCTGATGAGCGAACACAGCAAATAAGATTGTCTTTTCACTGTTACAAAAAAGCCTTTGAGCAGGAATATGGTAGCTCACATTTATAATCCTTGTTACTCAAGAGGTTGATATTTGAAGGTCACAGTTTGGATCCAACCCTGGTAGACAAGTCTACGAGGTTCTTATCTCCGATTAAGCAGCAAAAAGCCAGAAGTGGAACTGTGGTTCAAATGGTAGAGCACCAGCTTTGAGTAAAAACTAAGGGAGGGAATGAGGGCCTGAGTTAAAGTCCCAGTACCCTCCTGCACAAAATTCTCTGAAGAACACTGAAACATTTCAAGACAAAGAGAAGTTTCCAAAATGAAATTTATGAAAACTGTAGTTGGATGATTAATTGATATGTGGGTAAAAGTTGGAAAAATTAAACATCAGCCTGTGGACACTCGTGCTAATTTTCAACCTTTAAATGGATTTTCACATAGTGTTTTCTTTCAACAATCAGATTCGAGTCTCCTCTGGAAGTTCAGGGTTCTTTCTTCAATTTCTCAAGAGTGCATCACTTTGAATCTTTAGGTTCTGTTTCTCTATTGTAAGAGAAGAGCTTAGAAAAAGAAAAAAATAGTCTGATGAATACCAGAGGTTTTTCTTACAATTTCTTATCATTTACTATTGTTATTAGCATAATATACATGTCTATAAATGTGTATGTTCAGTTGTGTATCTGTACACATGTGTGTACGCATGTCTTCACATGTTATATATGTACATGTGTATATTACACACTTGTATATGTATGCACATATGTGTGTTTGTGTATGTTTATGTAAATATGCACAAAACACCCAGTCAGAATCCTCTTACACTTAATTTGATCTACAAATGCAAGAGAGCAGAGTAACTTAGGTCATGAGAACAAGATGAAAGCCAATGCTACAGTAATGGAGATCTTTATCAGACATGCTTTTGACCGCTCATCTGTTGAGAAGGAACATTCCCATCTACCCAGAATGCTGGGCACCCTGCTAAAACTATTGGCAAGTGGTTTCAAAATGGTTATTTTCCCATAATTATTGGAACTAGTTGGTTTCAGTAATTATATCCATCACATGTCATTCTCAAAAAAAAAAGCATTGTGTGGAGATTAAATTCAAGACATCCTTCTACAAGTGTGAATGTCTTTCTTCTTTCAGAAGCAAACAGAGAGGAGATGGCTTACCTCAAAAACTCCTGCATACTCTGGGGCTGACATCTGCTTATAGGACTAGATAAAAGAGCTTTGCTTATCTTTTGGATCCCTCAGATAGCTTTTCTCCCCCCACCCTCTTATCTCTCTTTTAGGCCATTGCTGGATCTTGAACCAGGGCCTGGGCATTGTACCTTAGCTTTTTTCTTTCTTTCTTTCCTTCTTTGGTCGGTCATGGGCCTGAACTCTGGGCCTGAGCGCTGTCCCTC
Source organism: Dipodomys ordii (assembly GCF_000151885.1). Classification (NCBI taxonomy): domain Eukaryota; kingdom Metazoa; phylum Chordata; class Mammalia; order Rodentia; family Heteromyidae; genus Dipodomys; species Dipodomys ordii. The sequence continues at coordinate 1,845,609 of NW_012267383.1, forward strand.
AGCTCTTCAGCTCAACGTTAGTGCTCTACCACTTGAGCCACAGCACCACTTCTGGCTTTTTCTGCTTATGTGGTGCTGAGGAATCGAACCCAGGGCCTCATGCATGCAAAGGCAAGCACTCTACCACTGAGCCACCTTCCCAGCCCTATGTTAGCTTTTTCATTCCCAGCTGGTATTCTACCACTTGAGTCACAGATCCACTTCTGGCTTTTTGCTGGTTGGTTGGAAGTAAGAGGCTCGTGACTTTCTTGCCTAGGCTGGCTTTGAATTATAATTGAGGGTTATAGGCATGAGCCTGTAGATTTGTTCTCAAATCTACTTCTAAAATGAAATTCATATGGAGCATTGATTTAGCTACTCAACTCACTAACTATATGTATGGGTACATCTGAAACCCCCATTTGTCAGTGCTCACAAGGAAGGAAAAGTAACTTCCATATTTTCTCATCATCAATTACCAAAGGAAAATATCAAAGATATATATGATACCACAGTAAAGTTATGGAAATAGCCCAGATGTCCTACAGTAGATGAGTGGATCCAAAAAATGTGGTATCTCTACACAATTAGAAAGAATAACATTATGTCATTTGCAGGCAAATAGATGGAACTACAACAAATCGCATTAAGCCAAGCTCAGAGAGACAAACAGCCCATGTTTTCTTTCATATGTGGAAGCTAGATCTAAAATACATAGGGAGGGGCTGGGAAGGTGGCTCAGTGGTAGAGTGCTTGCCTTGCATTCATGAAACCCTGGGTTCGATTCCTCAGCACCACATAAGCAGAAAAAAAACCGAAAGTGGAGCTGTGGCTCAAGTGGTAGAGCACTAGCCTTGAGCTGAAGAGCTGAGGGACAGCGCTCAGGCCCAGAGTTCAGGCCCCATGACCACCACCACCAACAAAATACATGGGGACATGGTAAATTATACAGGACTCCAGGCACTCACACACAGCGAGACTAAAGGAGTCCTCCTCTTAGGGGAGGAGCACAAAGACACAATGTCTTTGTGCATCTGACCATCCAAAATAGTGTTTACCAAGATGAACTCCAGGAAATGGAAACAAGAGATTTTTTTTCTTTGTGGCTGTTTTTGTTTTCTTTTCTTTCTGTCTTGTTTATTTATCTGTCTTTGGGAGGGTAAGAAGGGACACAGAAAGGGAGGGACAAAAGGTGCACAAATGAAGCAGTGGAACTCACTAGACACTGTTGAAAACGAACTCTACAACTTGTGGGTGTAGATGGGAGAGAGTGAGGGAAGGGGTGAACCTGTCTAAAAAGAAATGTACTCATTACTGACTTACATAACTGTCACCCCTCTGTACATCACCTTTATAATAACAATAAAAACTTTTAAAAAGACACCTATTAATAGTTACTGTGTGAACAAATCCCTATATGGAATAATTGCTCATCCCTTGTATTTCTCTGATTTGTCACTGATGCCAGGAATTCAACAACTGTGATACATTTTAAGCATTGTAGAATTTTCCATAAAGACAAATAGTGCAATGGTTAATCAGCAGTATAGTTAGTGTGAATTAATTTGCACATATATGTATATCTATGTACAATTATGAGAATGCAAGGCTTTGGGTAGTGTGTAAGAAAGAGATCCAGGACGCAGAGGAAGTGCAGAGGTGGGCCTTTAGCTCCCCTTCCTCTAAGTCTTGCTAGTTATACATTCATGAAGGAAGTCTTTGAAGAAAACGTATGTGTGTACATGTGTGTGCATATGTGTGTATGTTAATAGTAGGGCTTGAAATTGGCATCATGTTCTTGTTTAGCTTCTTTGTTCAAGGCTGGTTCTCTACCACCCCAGCCACACTTCCACTTTCTGCTTTTTTTCCTGGTTAAGAGTCTCTTGGATTTGTCTTCCTGGGATGGCTTAGAACCTGGATTCTCCTTAGGAGCTATGATTACAGGAGTGAGCCACTGGCACCTGGTAAAAACATGCTTTTAATCTTTTTTTGTTTGTTTGTTTAAATTTCAAATAGAATTCCAAAATGAAATTGCTCAAATTTAAGGCCTTCCTGGAACATGGTAAGCATTGGCAAGTGGATTTTCCTGAACCCTTTGCAAACTGGCCAGATTGTTCATTGAGAGGCAGCTCGATTTGTCTTCACCACATTTAAACATTTGTCATTCTTCCGTCCATCTGTGGCAGGATCCTGTTGTTATGGCTACCTTGACAATTAAGTCTACTTGAGGCTTTCCCATTGAAGCTTCAAATTGTGACATCTGGTCTTCATCATGGAAAACCGGTCATTTTCCTGAAAGGCTAATGATGGCCAATTCCTTCCCCAACTGAAAATCAATATGCTTCTAACCTCATGTGGCCCAGATTGGAAGAATAACATACATGGTTTCATTCAGAAATGTTCCACCTTGCTTTAATTCTTGGAAAAAGAGAGTTAATTCTATCTTTTACTTTCCAGATGGTTCTGTCTTCAACCAGCATCCCAACAGTGCTTGAGACGATTGGGTGGTCCAGAAATGTCCCAGAGCCTGGTCAGGGTCCTGCCTTGCTCTGCAGATGGCACCTCGGATGCTCATGCACTGATCATGCCACAGGATCACCTCCCGGCCTCTCCCGAGCTGGCCATCTAGAGATGACTGCTCACCAAGTTGAGGTTTCTCTGATGAGTTAATAGAACCTTTCTCAGTGCTCATTTGTCTTCTTGTCAAACACCTGCAAGGTCTCCAGCACTTCATGGACAGGAAATCACATGCTTTCTTTATTGCTATGTGCTATGCTTGAATTATAACTTGTAAAACTTCTTTAGGAAGGGATATCTTTTGTGTGTGTGTGTGTGTGTGTGTGCATGTGTGTGTGTGTGTGAATGAGTGTGCTGGGTACTTGGGGTTGAACTCAGGACCTCACATTCCTGTTTGGATTTGTCACTCAAAGTAGACCACTTGAGCCACACTTCTACTTCTAGCTTTTGGCTGCTTAATTGGACCTAAGAGTCTCATGGATTTTCTGCCTAGACTGGCTTTTGGACAGAGATTCTCGAATCTCAGCCTCAGGAGAAGCTAGGATTAGAGGCCTGAGGCACTGGTGCACAACTAGGAATATTTTAATAATAAGTCAAAAGCATCAGATATGTTGAATTTGCATGAATGGCATTTCTATTGCATAAATCACTTCATAATCTTTGTGACAAATCTATGGAATAGTGTTGATTTTCCTGAAAACAACTTAAAATTAAACAATTAAGCAATAACTTTCTTTTAATAATGGAAAGTCCAAGTTCAGATAAATTTTAAGTTGTGTAAGTACTGTACATCTCAGGTTACAGTTTTCCTCCTCCTCTTTCTCTTCCCTCCTCCCCTCTTTTCCTCATCTTCCTCCTCTCCCTCCTCCCTTTCTCCTCCTCCTCTTCTTCCTCTTCCTCCTCCTCTTTCTCCTGTTCTTCTTTCTCCTCCTCTTTCTCCTCTTCCTCCTCCTGCTTCTGCTTCTTCTTCCACTTCTACTCAGCCCTTTGGCCTTGACCCCAAGGTTCCAAGATGGCAGTAACAGTTCCAAGCAATACAAATATTCATTCTACAAATATTCTTTGAAAGTCTAATTTATCCTAGGCACTCTGCTAAATTACTGGCAATATGATATGATAGTAGCTGAAACATAAAATTCTTTGTCTTCACTTAATTACTATTTTAGTTAGGGAAATTCAATCATGAACAACAGAAGAATAGAAAAATCTCTTACTCTGTATTTTTGCGAAAATCTTCAAAGAAATTTGAGGTACAATCTAAATATAACGAGATGTGAAGCTTATGACTGTTGTGGGTTTTTTTTTTCACCAGAGAAATAGTTAGCCTTTCTTGGAATTTTGCATAAGTACAAATTTTTGTGTGGTTTACTGGTATTGTTGCTTGTATCTGTACTCATTTGTAATCAGTGCACTTTTTTTTTTTTTTTGTCAGTTGTGGGGCTTGAACTCTGGGCCTGGGCACTGTCCCTCAGCTCTTCAGCTCAAGGCTAGCGCTCTACAGCTTGAGCCACAGTGCCACTTCTGGTTTTCTGGTGGTTTATTGGAGTTAAGAGTTTTACAGACTTTCCTGCCCAGGCTGGCTTTGAACTGTGATCCTCAGATCTCAGCCTCCTCAGTAGCTATGATTATAGGCATGAGACACCAGCGCCTGGCTTCAGTGCACATTTTTTTTTTTGTATCATTCTTGTCTTGCAGGGGCTCTTAAGCTGATTCTTTCCAGTGTAGGGTGACTATCCTTGAAGATGCCACAAACACCCCTGTACAAGCCTTAGCTATCATTTATTTTTGAATCACCACACTGGGGATTGATGTGTAGAATGCTTCCTGTGGGTTTATGGCCCATTTTTGTATCTCTTTAAAATTAAAGGCCTATTCAAGACACTTAAAACATTGAATTGAGGAAGGTGGCTCAGTGGTAGAGTGCTTGCCTTGCATGCATGAGGCCCTGGGTTCAATTCCTCAGCACCACATAAGCAGAAAAAGCTGGAAGTGGC